>NC_060138.1:434227729-434532173 GCF_021461385.2 Schistocerca piceifrons
ACTGAACTCTTCTGAACTCTACATGTCATGTGTGGTCTGGCGTCTCCTTATCAGCAACAGGTCCCAGGTTCAAACTAGTCAATTCCCTAAAAAAAACACGCTCAGAACGTCGTTGCGCGAAAGTGGTAGGGAGACACGACATAGAACAACAGACACCACGCAGAATGTTAGAAAACTCGAAGAAAATGGGAAAAAGGTAAGGCGATCTCTTGCGATAAGTGGGAAATCCCAGTTGGAGGCCCAGCCCGGCACAAATTACTCATTGTCGTCATTCCATTATGCAGCTGGTGGTTGTTCACACTCGCAACTGCGAATACATATCATGCATCAAAATATGTGACATCAATAGCCGTATCTTATGACAGCATTGAGTTAGAAACTTAATTTTTTACACCACCAAGATACTATAGACCATTCTATGTTATATAAATGTCAACATGATACGTCGCCTACCCCTTTAGAGAAATGGATCTTAATAGATGAAACGACGACATCGTTTATTTTCGTTTGATATTATTGCAAACATTTAATTTTCGTTTTTTATTTTCCTCTGGTTGGCTTGTTGAAACTTACTTCTTACCAAATTTCCTGACTCTCAGACGAAGGGAAGTACCCAGCAGCTTTCCATGAGTGAGTTCGCGACTATCAAAATAAGTGATATACATTTATTTATTTATTTACACGTCAAGTTCCGTAGGATCAAATTGAGGAATAAATCTCCAAGGTCATGGAACGTGTCAGTACATGCAATTACAACTTAAAAGTAATAACAGATTAAAATAAATGTTTATGAACACGATAAAACTAGTCCATAAGATTAAGTAAACGTAATCAACCATACAATAAGAGTCAGCTTAATTTTTCAAGGAACTCCTCGGCAGAATAGAAGGACTGACCCATGAGGAAGCTCTTCAGTTTCGATTTGAAAGCGCGTGGATTACTGTTAAGATTTTCGAAATCGAGTGGTAGCTTACTGAAAATGGATGCAGCAGCATACTACACACCATTCTGCAAAAGAGTTAACGAAGTCCGATCCAAATGCAGGTTTGATTGCTGCCGAGTATTAACCGAGTGAAAGCTGCTTATTCTTGGGAATAAGATAATATTGTTAACAAGAAATGACCGTAAGGAATACATATATTGAGAGTCCAATGTTAAAATGCCCAGAGTCGTGAGCAGGGGTCGAGAAGAGGTTCGTGAACTTACACAACTTATTGTCCGAACTGCCCGTTTCTGAGCCAAAAATATCCTTTTAGAATGGGAAGAGTTGCCCCAAAATATAATACCATACGACATAAGCGAATGAAAATAGGCAAAGTAGACTAATTTTCGTGTCGAACGATCTCTCACTTCAGATACCGTTCGAATAGAACAAATGGCAGTATTAAGTCTTTGAACAAGATCTTGAATTTGGACATTCCACGACAGCTTACTACCTATCTGAACACCTAGAAATTTGAACTGTTCAGTTACACTAATCATATGCCCGTTCTGTGAAATTTAAATGTCAGGTTTTGGTGAATTGTGTGATAGAAACTGTAAAAACTGATTCTAACTGTGATTTACCGTTAGTTTATTTCCCACAAGCCATGAACTTAGGTCATGAACAGTACTATTTCAAACCGAGCCAATGTTGCTCACAGCATCCTTTACTACCAAGTTAGTGTCATCAGCAAACAGAACTATTTTAGAGTTACCCGTAATACTGGAGGGCATATCATTTATATAAATAAGGAATCTGAGTGGCCCCAACACTGATCCCCCCCCCCCCCCCCCCACTTGACTGTACACCACTCAGACCCCACAACACAGCCATTATCAACATTGTGTATAATGACCTTCCGCTGCCTGTTTGCCTGTTGCTAAAGTTGCAGGAAATCGGCCCGGAAATAATTGATAACGAAATTCGTTTTCGCAAAGGAGCTTTCACGCTTGTGAAAGACATCTACGAGGACTCATCAAATTGTAAGTTACGCGTTATTACGGCATACCAAGCAACTTTCATTGTATGCAGCACCACAACTGAAAGTTACCCAGACACATAACTCTATTTTCCAACATAGTGACCAAGTCTCTATAAACAATTCTAAAGTCCCACCGATCGTTCAGTTCCTCAACGGTAGAAATTGGCTTATTAGTCACGGAGCCATTAAAGAAACGCTGTTTGAACGTTTTCAACGCTAGAAAATCTGTTTCCTTCATGTGTTGTTCCACTTTAGAGAAAAGATGGAAACCTCATTGTGCAAGATCCTAAATTCCCGATAAGCATCGACCACGTCTGTGCAGTCTTGGTCAAATTATAGGTACCATTTCGCTGCTGTTGTCCGCTGCTTTGCACTGGGCTCATATACAGCCAGGATTCTCCCGGTGAATTCGTGTGCAATTTAGACGTTTCGCCCTCAAGTATCATACCGCCCTAGTACTTCAACTTGAGTATACGTCTCCAGTTGTCACGACATTTCAATCGCCTTTTATCTGTTCCGCAACAGAACGGTGTCTGCAAGAAATCCGGAACATTTACATACTCTCTTCTGACAGTGCACCAACACTGTCGCGCGATTTTCGTAGCGTGAGGCGACATGTGTAACTTTCTGAACTCCCTACATGTTCCAAAAACAGATCCCAAAATACAGCCAACTGAGACACGGCGTGACAGTCATCAAACCAGAGTACCTTTATAGGGCTGAAATACCCTTTGGAAATGGGAGTAGGGACAATGAGTAATTATAAAAGAATGAAAGAAAAGTAATCAGGATAATTAAGGCCCAGATTATACTGCATAAGGAAGATACAGTGGAAGAAAATAAAAAATTTTAAAAATATACTAACATATATTCTTATATCGCAAAAGGCATGCTAAAACTTTATGGGTATACTAAAAGAAATGGAACTAACCAGATTAACTAGACAATCAGATGAACACCGTCCAAACGAGCGTTGAAACCCCAACGGCGCTTGACGGCCGCCGTGTCATCCTCAGCCCTTAGGCGTAAATGCGGACACGGAGGAGCATTTGGTCAGCACACTGCTCTCGCAGCCCAGTTTTCGTGAACAATGCCGCTACATCTCGATCAAATAGCTCCTAATTTGGCCTCTCAAGTGCTGAGAGCATCCCACTTCCCAACAGAACCGGGAGACCCGGACGGAGACCAATCAGAGGGCTAGCCAAGTCTGAAAGCACTTAACCACGGTCGTATGACGGGAACCGGTGTTATCATAGCGGCAAGGTCGTTGGCAAATTAACTATACAGCTTGTGGATTTCTACGGAACACGCATTAAACCTGAAACGGAAAAAATTATCGATCCTGGTTAAGAATACCTGAAGAGAGCAGAGATAAACAGCTTAATATACCACACAGAAAAAAAATTACCCAAAAAGTTCACGACAGGTTATTTGTCCTGACAGACAAACATAAGAAAACCGGAAAAACTTGGTCGAACGAGAGGAAACGAGCACATTCTGAGAGAATGAAAGTAATATGTGCGCAAAGGAAGGGTGAAACAAAATCCTCGAACGGCGTGGTCAAGAAGGCCCCAAAGATGAATATGTATATGTTGGTTTCTGATTTGAATAAGCCGACCGGTGTGGCCGAGAGGCCTTAGACACTCCAGTCTGGAACCGCGCGACCGCTACGGTCGCAGCATCACATCCTGCCTCGGGCACGGATGTGTGTGATGTCCTTAGGTTAGTTAGGTTTAAGTACTTCTAACTTTTAAGGAACTGATGACTTCAGATGTTAAGTCCCATAGTGCTCAGAGCCATTTCATCCATAGATTGGAATTACTGGATTGATATCTATAGTTTCAGGAAATATTTTGAGCTTATAAAATCTCAGAAATGATAGTACAGTGCCTGATATGTCAAGGAATAGTTCACTTGGTAACGGTGAGATGGATGCGCGTGTGAGAGGACGGTGGTTTGGGGAGAATTTTACAAGAGCCTCAATGAAGTAAACATTGTTCAATGACTGTTGACTGCGGTATTTATGCGAAGATAAAGTCTGGCGCAGGAAATAATTGGGTGGAGGGCTGTATCAAGAGTTCGGAGTGAAGACTACAGCAAACACACATTTCCGAAATGAAGGTTGTATTGCGTTAGATGGTGTACACCTTCAAAGGCATCAAAGTGCCTAAAAATCGTCATCAATGAAGCATCTACCATTAGGGACTGGTGAAAGACACTGACGACGTAGTCCAGCTACCAGCCTCGAATACTGTCAGTGTGATTTTGCAACGGCTGTGGTACAACGAAAGCATTCAAAAATGAATTCGAGGAACAGCGATGTAGTGACATGGATTCGGTTATGGTACCTTACGCTTCTACAGTGTCACATACAGTACACTATATGTGTGTGATCTTAAACATCAACAGACTCTATACATTAATAACGTTGTGGATGTCACTCTTGTTTTGTAGGAAACAGATCTGATATTTATATAAAACGTATTGCCCTGACTGACTGTGACATCAGCGCCCATCCCAAATTGCTAGGGAAAGAAACTTGAAATTTTCGAGCAGCTGTGAATCTTATATCGCAGGCGTCGCTTAAGAAGGGAATTTTCGAAATTCCAAGCCTAAGGAGGTGAAATGGAGGATGACGTTTATTTATTTTTGGAAAATGTCGCTATTAAGGCAATTTTGAAGCTAGGCCTAAGAAAATTGGTATTTGGTTTTGCGGTCAGAAAGAAAGAAGTGCGCGTTTCAGCGTTTTTGGAAATTTAACCCTGTTTGGATAAAATAGTGCGTGAAATATTCTTTGAAGATAAATCGTTTTTAAAGAACTATTAAAGCATTTTTAAAGCTACATCTACGAACATTGTTACTTGAATTCTCGCTCGCAAGTGAAACGAATACGTGTTTCACTGTTTTTCGACACCGAACCCCGAAGGAGTGAGAAGTTTTATTAAAATACTGTATTACGAAAGCATTATAAAGCTAAATCTAGAATATTTAAATTAGGCTTATCAATTAGAAATTTAAAAAATACGTATCCACTGTTTTTGGTAGCTCAACCGTATGAATTTGAAATGGGAGATTAAATGTTGTATAAAAATATTTCATCGTGCAATCATTTTATAGCTAAATCTATAAAATTTTGTATTTGGCTCTTCTGTTATAAATAAAACATACACATGTCACTTATCTTGGAAATTGACCCCTAAGGGAATGAAATAGGAGGTGAAACGTTTTATGAAAACTTTCATTGCGAAACCATTTTTAAAGCAAGAACTTTGAAACGGTGTTTAGCTTCTCTGTCAGAGATGAAAAATATTTTTTCCACTGGTTTGGAAACTCAACCCCTAAGTGGGCGAAATAGGGTCAGACTGATTCATTGACTCATCGCTCAGCCCAAACCGCTGACAATAGAAACTTGAAGTTTAGAGAGAGTGTGAGTCTTATACTGTATGCCTCGGTAAGAAGGGATTCTACGAGATTCTATTCCTAAGAAGGTGAAATTGGAGATGAAAGGCTTTTCGAAAGTATGTCGCTACTAAGGGAATTTTGAAGGTAGAACTACGGAAACTGGTACTTCGTTTCATAGAAAATAAAAAATAAGCGTTTTAGCATTTTTGGAAATTCAGTCACTAAGAGCTTAAAATAGTGGGTGAAAGATTTTTTGAAAATTAATCTTTATTAAAGAACTACTAAAAGACTTTTATGGCTACGTCTACGACAGTTGATATTTGACTTCTCGGTTATAAATAAAAATAATATATGCTTCAGTGTTTCTGGAAATTCAATCCTTAAGGTAGTTCAATAGGGAATGAACGTTTTTAAGAAAATATTTGATTACATTTAAAAATTTTAAAGCTAAATTTATGAAAACTGGTATTTCAGTTCACTGTTACATGTGAAGAAATATTTGTTGGGGATCAAAGTTGCTGTGGAAATAGCTCCACAAGAACGCAAAAGGCATGATAAACAAAACCGTTGGACTCCAGGTACCAGAATCGCTTTTTGATCAGAAGTGTACTCGGAAAATACCACGCTTATATTGCCTTCAGAGCGCGAAGAGTTTAGAAGGTGTCGCATTTTGTTAACAACATAAAAGTTGGATTAAATAAAAAGAAAACATCTGCAGGCCATACAGTCTACGCGAGCGAAGCAAGGGGTGCTAAACTAGTTTAAATATATTCAATCGTTGAAACGATGTCTATTCTATAAGTAAATTTAATTTCTTGTCTATTTTTCTGTCTATTTTTGGCCTCTGATTGATTCCTTCGGCCCACTTCCCTGACTTCTATTTAAACAATTCCTACTCAAAGTACAAGCAGCCATGACCATCCTTTTTACCCAAAACTCATTTAAACCTGGCTCCAGTCGTAAAACCTGTGGACTGGTATTTGTGTTGGGCTTGTGTATCGTCCTGGTGATTTTTTGCACTCGTGGCTAAGCAGGAAAGATTATTGTGGGAGGTATGAGCCGGAATAAGCATGGAAATATTATTCTCAATACCACAAGTCAGGCGTTAGACGAGTTTTGTTGGCACATTCACACTGAGTTTCCACTTAGGCTAGCTCAGCCCGTAATAATCAGTACATGTCACAATACATGTGTAAACACAGAGTGTTATTTTGACCTAAACCATTAAGTTAGATCACTTTTTTAACAAGTGAGATTTTCTCTCTTCTTCACTCATCTACTTTAGTACCGGCATACAGCCAAATTTCGTTTTACGTTCCACAGCTTTCACATTTCTGTGTTAGGGTTCTGTTTTTGTTCCCCTTCTATGTTGGTTGTGAACAATGCCGTGCGGTTCAATTTTATTTCATCACTGAATCTAGAGACTAAAATAGTATTTTGCACAAGTGATAACGCGCGACTGACTGATTAAGTTGCTGTACAGTTAATACTCTTAATTTCTATAAAATTCGAAGTATGGAAGAAGTTGTAGTTTAGGGAAACTGAAACGATATTTATAAATCGACATCTAAGGTATCTTAACAGGAGCGTTGTGTATTTCTGAAACAATTGGATTGGGTGGCGGAGAGTGTGGGGGCAGACTGGCAAATTTCGAAGTTAAAATGTCCAGAATAGCACAGGTCATTGTGAACTGGAGTACAATCATCCTTCAGGGAGACTTAGAGTTGGCTAGTGTTGTCTCAGATTTGCATCGCTGCAAGGAACAACATCAAGTTTGGATATTCGGTTGGAATCCCGATTCTATCATTGTTATCGTGTTAAATGTGGCATGTACGCGTGTCTCGAATATGTTTTAAGTATAATTAATAAACAACCACAAAATCAAGTTGTACATTCTGTGTAAAGTAGAACTCGGAAAAAGTGATACAGATTTGATTAGCAAATTCAGTGTGCGTGATGACTACGTCCATAAAATGATGGGACTGCAACACTCATGTGATGGTCGCGTGCATGACTACTAAAGACGCAGATTTAATGAAGAAATATTCTAAGCAGGGAAAAAGATTAGCAGAAACTTGTATGAGCTACGAACACCAGTTCTGCGATGTATATGGCTGGTTTAGCGATACATTCTTCAAGTAATAACGCATCTCGACTGTTTTGGACTACTTCGGAAACGGTACGTAAATTATTTCCTGCCTCTGCTCAAGAAATGAAACTTTGTAATATTCTATTCCATTCTTACATCTGTGTTAGGTCTGCAGCATTAATTACTTTCGCTGTCATTGGTTTTCGGGCAGTGAAATATGCCCGGTGAATTTCATTACTCTAACGAGCATTAATCATAGTAGACTGAATACATTACCTTAAGCACAAAGTCGTATTAAGGGAAGACATCGAAGCAATTCAGAGGATGTCTGCTAGATTTAATACCAATAGGTTCGAATAACATGCAGGTGTTATGGAGGTGCATTAGGGACCGATGGCCTTTCTAGTCTGGTCCCTTCAACCCGCACAAACCAACCAACCAACCCATCCGGAGATGCTTGGGGAACTCAAATGGGACTCAGCAGAGGAAAAGCGACGATCTTGTCAAGGGGTACTGTTGAGGAAATTTAGTGAACCGGCATTTGCGGCTGACTGCAGAACGATTTTGCAGCCGCCAACCTCCATGTCGTCTAAGAACCAAGAATATAAGATTAGAGAGATTACGGCTCATACGGAGGAGTATAGATGGTTTCCTTCGGTCTGTTTGCGAGTGGAGCAGAAAAGGAAGTAACTGCTTGTGGTGCAGAGTACGCTGCGCCACGCGCTGTACGGTGGCTTGCGGAGTATGTATGTAGATGTAAATGTATGTGTAGAAGCTTTAATTTGTCACAGTACAGTAATGCGTTAAGTTATTTATTTATTGGTTCAAAAATCGTTCAAATGGCTCTGAGCACTATGGAACTTAACTGCTGTGCATCAGTCCCCTAGAACTTAGAACTACTTAAGCCTAACTAAC
This sequence comes from Schistocerca piceifrons, assembly GCF_021461385.2. NCBI lineage: Eukaryota > Metazoa > Arthropoda > Insecta > Orthoptera > Acrididae > Schistocerca > Schistocerca piceifrons. Next base: position 434,236,100 of record NC_060138.1, read on the forward strand.
ATAACGACATCACACACATCCATGCCCGAGGCAGGATTCGAATCTGCGACCGTTTATTTATTGGTTTAATTAGCTTGATCACAAGGACAAAGTATATCAAGGCTTTAGAAAATATGATTTCAGAGGTTTCTTCCGCTTTAAATGCTTGTGGTTCATTACGGTTGCATAAATATTGGAGTAATAGCAATTAATACGTTTTAATTCTCAAAAGTAATACTACCATCAGAAGAAGTTATGGTGTTAATGAATAATCGACATAGTGGAACAAAATTAAAACGTGTCGTGTGTGATTTTCCGTATCGACATCAGTGTACCACAAACTTTCTTATGAAGGGTTGCACCTCCGACGCAGTACATGAGATGATTTTTCTTTGGGCGAGAACGAAATTTTCTGCTACACAGTATAGACAGAAGTTGAATTTTCTCATGTTGACAAAAGAGAAAGAGCGATCCGTTTTACTTGGTGAAATTTTTTAAAGCCAAGATTGCCTAAATATTTGTTCATTATTAACAACCGGTTCTGACAGACTTTGCTCTCATCTTAAGTTGTTCAAAATTTCTTTTACAGCTGTTACAATGAATACGTTCTTTAACCAAAATATTAAAATTCTGAACATGACAGTAATGTCTGTTGAAGCCGGTGATTGAATACCAGGAAAATATTTTGTTGTCTTGGCATTAGAATGTTTTTATAGATAGAAGTGTTCGGACGAAAACTAATTAGGAAGCCGGCGGTGTAAATAAAGAGTGAAATAAACTATTTTCTGTGCATATCCAAGAAAACTGCCTGTCTGTGAAAGTGATGCGATCGAAATGAAAAGAGGTACAAACACTTCCTAGACAATCGTTCATCAGCAACCCTTACTAGCTTGAAATCTCATGCGAAACGCTCTGACCGCGCGGAGAGGCCGAGCGGTTAGAGGGGCCTTGTCACGGATTGCGCTGCTGCTGCTGTCGGATGTTCGAGTTGTCCCTCGGGCATGGGTGTGTGTGTTGTCCTTAGCATAAGTTAGTTTAAGTATTGTGCAAGTCTAGGACCGACGACGTCAGCAATTTGGGCCCCGTAGGAATTGATAAACATGAAAGGCTTTGCTTGATTCCGTGTTAAGAGCACCTCATTTGCTACGTATTATCTACGGGTGACAAGTGGACTGGACGAGGCCTCTATGGCAATTAGGACCCCTTACACTAGTAGTCTGCCTACGATAATATGCGGGGTATATTTCTGCAATAATGAACCATTTACTGTAATTAATTCTGCTTCTTTACAGAACAGAAGTGATCGCTGCAAGGACAAACCTAAAATTGACAACACTCATGACAGGTCTGTGTACAGATTGACTTTTCATACTCGTGCGAGGACAAGAAATCCATCAGCGTTCTTTTTTTTTATTTAAATGTCTTAATTTTTTGTTTGCATTTTTCACAGACCGTAGTTACTATGTTTCACTATTAAGTGCAACTTTTCAATTCGTAAAGAGGTGTACAATAATTTCTCATAGCTAAATTCTATGTGTAGTCCTTCAGCACCCTCCCCTTCTCTCTCTCTCTCCATCCCTCTCCCTCTCTCTCTCTCTCTCTCTCTCTCTCTCTCTTTCACTCTCTCTCTCTCTCTCTCCCTCCCTCTCCCTTTCTTTCTCTCTCTCTCTCTCTCTCGCGTGCGCGCGCACGCACGCGCACGCACGCAGTCTCGCGCACACACACACACACACACATACACACACACACACACACACACACACACACACACACACACACACGATAAAGTGAAATTACACATTCAAAAAATTATTTGTGCAGTACGAGGAGTTGTCAGGTAAAGATATTAGGTATAATGTTTAGTTTTTATCAGAAGCTATTATTGATATATACAAGGTACTTAAAATGAATATACGGGCTTTAAAGCTCTATGGCATTAATTACACGCAGCTTGCAATGCAGATAAATATCAAATGAAAGAGAAACTCATTTGGTCTTGTTTGTGCCGTGCTGTAAGAGAAGAGTGTGGAACGACCAGGAGCAACTGATAAACGTGTTGAAGGAATGGGACTCCGCCATGTGTGCCTCCAAAAAATCAGTTCGGAAGACTACCCATGAATTAGTAGTTCCAGTGACAAATGCGTGAAGACTTTTAAGGAGGCCTTTACAACTACTTCCTTATCGTTAGCAGTAGTTACAAGCCCAAAATTCTACTGACTATGGTTTACGAGTTAGCTTCGCAACCAAAATGTTGCTGCTTGACCATGAGGAGTTTTTGGATTGTGTCGTCTTCAGTGATGAATCGACGTTTCACTAAGTGGAATTTGAGACACACATATGTGCGCATCTTGAGGTCAACAAATTGCCAAGAGAGGGTACGGTTGCTACACAACTCCACAAAATTGAATGTTTTCTGTGCCATATCCCGGAGGAAATAATATGGGCCTTTCTTTTTCGGTGAGGCAACTGTAACTAGTGTTGCTTATATTGACGTGCAAGAAACATTGCTCTTTACGCAGTTAGAGACAGTACAACTACAGAAATTTATTTGGGATGAAGACCGTGCGCTGCTTCACAGGCATAACTCAGTACGCGTTTGGTTAAGCGGCGTTGCACCACACTGTTGGACTGGCCGTAGAGGAACGGATGACGGATCTTCTTTTGCACGCCTCCACTTCCACACACGAGCTAACGACAAGCGATTTTTACCAGTGGAAGTTCATAGAGAATTATGTGCATGTGCCTCCACTACCATCTGATCTACACGACTTCAGAAACAGCATTGTTGCAACAACTACTCCAGACTCATTGATCATGGTTTGGGAAGAACTGGGCTATCGACTCGATGTGTGGCGTTTGGTGCTGACACTGAACAACTGTAAGAGAAGCTGTTTGAGGTGGTCTTCCATTCGAAGTGTTATTTATAACTGTAAGTTGAATATAATGAAATGCTACAAAGCCTTAAATCCCGTATATTCATTTTGGAACACCCTGTCTACTCGTATTCGATTCTTCATTCACTGGGTTAGTGATCAAAGATTTCTACGCCGTATTAAGGCTGAATGAAATACAAACGAATGTTACTGTGGTTTACGAGCTGTGATTAATTGCTAAGAACGAACTTTTAAGGCAGCAAACGTTCTGTGGGTTTTTTATCAATACACCCAAATCTAAAGGGCCATTGACAAGAGAATCTAGAGTGTTTCAATTTATTCACAAAAACATTTGATATTGACCGTAAGTCTTTCAACTATTTTCATTCGTTCGAAATCGTTCTATGGAATACAGTACATCAATGCTTCTCCATACACATTACACACAGCAGTGCCAGGCACTGTCGTGGTATTCTCTCACGGAATAACAACCTCTCGTACGCCTCCGAGAGAACCTACTCGTATCGAGAGGCTGTTCAATGACCTCGGCGTCTAACTGATGGTAACGAGCATTTCAGTCGCATCTCGAGTACAGCTCTCCAACCCACATCCGCAAGTCACTTTGTTCTTGTTAATTATTTCGTGCTCTTTCAGGCCTCACTCTCGACGCACGTCTGTTGCGCACACAAGACCGTATCTTTTGACAACCAGCGGGCGGCGGTTTGGCGGGAGGTTAGCGAGAGTGGCACGCCCGACTGGGGAGGGCACTCGTATTTCCATAAGAGGCTACCCTCCCGCCCCTCCGTACCCCCCGCCTTTCCTCACCCCCGGGAGGGCGCGAGCAGCTGAGCGCGCCGATAACAGGCAATTTAAAATTCATCGGGAATATTACACGGCAGCTGCGGCCCGCCACACAATGCGCGTGTCAGCCGCAGCGCCGTATTCATGAGCACAATATCACGGCCTGATGGCGCCGTGGCCGCTGCGCTCCTCCCCAAAACCCTCCTTCGCCCACCGCTTAGGGCCGCGGCATGCACAGCTCATGACGCAGCGTTTTATTCACGTAGGCACTCAGAGTACTCCAGGCGAAAACTACCGGTCGGCGCGTAACGACCGGGGACCGACATAAATTCCGCTGGCGCTTTGTGTTCGCTACTTCCTTAGTATCGGATCCCCATTGCCAGAATTACCCTCCACCACGCACCATACGCTGGCTTGTAGACCATGTACTGAGGCATAGGTGTAGTAGGAATCTGACATTCACGGGAGCAACAAAGCTGACCTTTCTGCTTTCGCGCTCAAACGTCATTCGCGCAAGATAATCGAACTGACATGCCGTAGTTTCAAAGCCGCCTTACCTCCCGTAGGCCGGCCGGAGTGGCCGATCGATTCTAGGCGCTACAGTCTGGAGCCGCGCGACTGCTACGACCGCAGGTTCGATTCCTGCCTCGGGCATGGATTGTTGTGATGTCCTTAGGTTAGTTAGGTTTAAGTAGTTCTAAGTTCTAGGGGACTAATGACCTCAGAAGTTTAGCCCCATAGTGCTCAGAGCCATTTTTGAACCTCCCGTACGTAGGACTTCTGTATCCATCGGATGCTAACTGTCCGAAGTAGTAGACATTTGATCTTCAAGGATGCGAAAAAGCTGGCGTTTTTGATTCACATTTTAGAAAAATTATTTGCACAAGGCGATCGTACATACACTTCAGCGACACAAAAGCTCTCGGATGAGGGATCTTTATGAATCGGGTTCCTACTGCTTGAACTACTAGACATTTGACCTTTAATGCTCCGACAAAGCTGATGTTTTTGTTTTGGGAGATAAAAAGTCGTTCCCACAGCAGGACTGTACAGACCTGCCATCATTTCACATCCTTGCATGCCCCCATATGGAGAACTTGCAGTTCTCCCTCCGGCATGGGTGTGTGTGTGTTGTCAGCGTAAGTGAGTTTAAGTATTGTGAAAGTCTAGGACCGATGTCGAATCCTTATTGCCTGAAATTTTAGGCATTTAACGTTTATACCCCGACAAACTGACGTTTTGATTTCACGTTTAAAAAATCATTTGCACAGGAGAATCGGACAGATATGCCAGTGTTTCTGGGCCACCGAAACTCTCATATGGAGGGCTTCCTCATCTGTTTGATCTCTGTTGCCTGAAGTAGTAGGAATTTAACGTTAAATTCTCCGACACGGCTGACGTATTTGATTTAACGTTTAAAAAATCATTTGCTAGGGAAGATCGTACAGACATACCATTGTTTCATCACCACCCAAGTTCCTGTACGGAGGAGAGCCCTGTTCTCTAAATTAGTAGGTATTTGAAGCTTAAGGTTGTGAAAAAATAATGGTTTTGATTTCACGGGTGCAAAATAATTCGTTTAGGAACATCACACAGAAGCACCATCACTTCGAGGTCTTCTTTATTTATCAGATCCCATCTGCTTGAATTAATAGCTATTTGTAGTTTAAGGACACAATAAAGGTGAGGCTTTTCATTTCAAGTGTAAAAATCATTCGTACAGACATGCCAGCGTTTCACGACTGCCCAAGCTAAAGTATCGAGGCCTTTCTTAAGTTTATCGAATCCCTATTGTCTGAATCAATAGGTATTTGATGTGTACTGACACGAGAGGTGATGGTTTTGATTTCAAGTGTAAAAAATAATGTGTGTAATAGGTTTCTACAAACATGCCAGCATTCCAGAACTAGTCAAGCTCTTGTCTGGATGAATTCCTTATATGTCGAATCCTTATTGCCTGAATTTGTAGGCATTTAACGTTTATACCCCGACAAACTGACGTATTTGATTTCACGTTTAAAAAATGATGTGCTCAGGAGAATCGGACAGACATGCCATTGTTTCAGCGCCACTGAAACTCTCATATGGAGGGCTTCCTTATCTGTCTGATCTCTGTTGCCTGAATTAGTATGCATTTGACATTTAAGGCTGCGACAATGCTGGAGTTTTGGTTTCAAGCTTAAGAAATTATTCGCACAGATGTGCCATTATTTCGCCGTCGCGTAAGCTCCCATACGGTGGCATACTGGGGGCGTTCAATAAGTACTGGACCAAATTTTTTTCTCAGACTGTTTCATTTGGAAAAATGCAGAATTTGTTGTGGGGTATCTTATCCCCTATAGTTTCATAAAGATCCGATAAATGGCGGTGCTACATGTACCTCTCCAAAGTGGCGTCTTTAACGAATGTGTTTTAGAAGCAGAGAGCTGTCATTGAGTTTCTTTCAAAGGTGCTTGCGGAATGCCTACATAGACTTGGCAGAGTCTTGGCGGTGAACAGAAACACGGTGAGTCATTGGGCAAGGTGTACATCATTAAATACAAGAAGGTCGCGCAATTATGTCCGATCTCTCGCGTGCCGGTCGGCCTCACACAACTGTGACTCATCCATTGTTGGACTTAGCGTTTTCGTCACCACAAAAATGGACACGAACTACTACTCCTCCACGACAACGCAAGGCCTCACAAAAATGTGAGCAGCCGAGAGGTGCTAATAAAACTTAACTGGACTGTTCTTCGGCATCCATCCTACAGCCCGATTCTCGCACCTTCCGACTCCCATCTGTGCATTCCAATGGAAAATGTACCTTGCGGGATGCACTACGTGGTTGGGGAAGTTATTCATGCAGCAAGATCTTCACATCGGCGTCGGACAACGTAGTGGCACAATGTGGGCCTTCCCAGTAAGTCGGTGTGAGGCCATCGAACTGAACGGAGATTGTGTTGAAAAATAGAGTTCTGTAGAATGGGGAAAAATATGGTGAACTGGAATCCCAAATAAAACCAATCTGCTCCCATAAAGAAAATTATTACATTACTTTTTCAACGCCCCTCGTACAAATAGGCATACCTGGCGCTGAAAAGCAAATCAAAGAGCTGAGGAAAAAAAAATTGTCACACTGTCCAGGTGGAACCTCATTTCTGTTAATCTGGAGCACTCTTTGGCACTGGCCACATTCTTAGATTGCACTTATTGCGTATCTCTCGCCCAGAAGAAAGTTCTAAGCGACTGGATAAAGACACAAAATGGCTCTGAGCACTATGGGACTTAACATCCATGGCCATCAGTCCCCTAGAACTTAGAACTATTTAAACCTAACTAACCTAAGGACATCACACAACACCCAGCCATTACGAGGCAGAGAAAATCCCTGACCCCGCTGGGAATCGAACCCGGGAACCCGGGCGTGGGAAGCGAGAACGCTACCGCACGACCACGAGCTGCGGGCATAAAGACACAAATGACTTCCGTATATAATAAGAGAGTAAGAACGTACCCACTAAATTACAAACCAATATCTTTGGTTAACAACAAAACCCTTGAGTATATACCAAATTTGAATTGAATAAATTTGCTTGAGAGAAAAAATTCTCTATCCATAAATCAACGCATAATTTGAATGTATCACTAGTATGAAACTCATCTTGCCGTTTTCTATCACGATATCCTGCGACCATTCGATAAACGGCAACAACGACATTCGATATACTTGCAGGGTTTTCGGAAAATATTGTTACAAACTTCTAGGACTTGTGGAGGGGAGTGAGTATGTAATGTTTTGGATAGATACCCATGTCCGGCAATGGACAGTTTTTGTGCTATAACCATTTGAAAATATGTTGGTAAAGCGACTACTTTTTTCAAGTAACTGGTTAGGCGTGACACAGTACATTACTTGTTTAACAATTCCTCATTAATAACCAAAGAAGCTGCTCGTGAACTCGTTGATGTTTTCCTTTCAATATGACACAATACAGCCTCTCCGAAGGAAAATGTAACACCGATTAGCGAGAGAGAGGTTTACACCAAGTTATCTCTCAGGACAACTTATTCCGCCTACTCTACTTTTTATTAAATTTTACTTCAGCTATCAAAAATTCAGAAATTGTTCACGTATTGCTCCAACGAAGCGTGGTACCCCGGGAATCGCGAAACAAAACAATAAGTTTTGTCGATAGTTTTGAAATAAATGAAACAAACGGTTGCCAGCCCAATTTGGCACTGTCAGTTCGCTAGCAAACTAGATTTGCTAACAGCAATGAGTAAGGGATGATTTGAATACGTGCTCCAACAGAAGGCTACACACATATTTGTAGTAACAAAGTACTTCACAAAAACAATAATGGAAAAGAATTTCAATTATTACTATATTCGTTTTAAGCAAAATTAAACAAATTTATAATAAATAAAGCTCACACTGGGCAACTAGAGGCTGCCTGCTGTTGTCCGCCGCGCGGGATTAGCAGAGCGGTCTAAGGCGCTGCAGTCATGGACAGGTTCCAGTTCTCCCTCGGGCATGGGTGTGCGTGTTTGTCCTTAGGATAATACAGGTTAAGTAGTGTGTAAGCTTAGGGACTGATGACCTTAGCAGTTGAGTCCCATAAGATTTCACATACATTTGAACATTTTTTTGCTGTTGTCCTTAATAGTTTCTTAACCTCACTGTGGCAATTACTCACCTTTGATAGCTTGGGAATAGGGAACGAAACACGAAAGAAAACTTCCGCTGATTTTAGAATTATTTAAGTAAAAGAATTACTACTGAATGTCAACACAACTACAACGCCGAACCAGGCCAACACACAAAAAACAGCATCAAAATTTAAGTATAATTAGCACGTATCATCCGATGTTTTCTGTTAAATAATCTCTTTAGTTTGCAGTTCCATCAATTAATTTACTTTTAGATAATTTATTTTACTTTTGATCTGCAAGAATAACTTTGTCTCTAAACAACATTTATCTCAACAATGAAGTTACTGAGGCACATTAGGAAGTGTTTTTACTTCTGTTTTCAAAATTAATGAAAATATAGAAAGGAACTAGTATTAAAATTAATTTTAATGTATTTCTCTCTTTTCAATAAATGACGATGGGATTGTACCAATAACAGGAATGGACATGGGACCTTCGTGGTAACAATGACTAAGGATGGTTTCTTAGCATTTGCAATAATTATTATTAAAACTAAAAGTTAACCAATACCACTGGCTCTTGCCTTTACAGTTGTAAAAACGTGCACTAAGTGTAACAGTCTCACAGTCGTTCGTTGCTGCAGAAATGAAGCCGTAACTGCCGTCGACCATGCTGCGGAGTAGCTCCAGACAAAATTTGTGAGCACAGATTTACTTAGCAATGACCACTGGAGGAACAGGATCTTGATGTGAATGGAGCTGCCTTTTCATCTGCCCACCCTTGTCTATTCCCATCGTGCCGCTAATTAAAACTTCTCACACTATCACCCAATTCGCCCGTCCGATCACATCATAGTCCGCAGCCAAGTACTCGTGCAGGGCGCGCGTTCTGACGTCACTCCATTCGCATCGAGAGAAGCCGCTACACAGTATCCAGTATAAATTACAGTTTTGAACTTATTATTAACACAGATCAATAAACATTCTTTACCTATACGTATATCTTGCAAGACTTACAAGAAAATTGAAAAACCGTATTTACATTATATAAGGAAAAAATTTTAAACACCTACATCTGTATTAAAGTGTTACAGGTTCCTGTTCAAAAATTGTGTACTCACTGCCCCTCTCCCCCGCCACCCTCCTCACCCCCTCCCGCCTACAACTCGAAGTTGTTTGCAACGGGAATTGCTGAGGAGGCGTTCGAAGCAGTGATAGACATGAGACTGCTAACACAGAACCTACATCCTTGATAACTGAATTTTCCGTCGGTTCTTATAATTAATGAAAAACGCTAGCTTGTTTTTGTTCTGCAGTATTCCTTTTATAGTGTTAACCGGTTTTCGCCTTACAAGCCCATCTTCCGACATTTGCTGACTATGTAAGCAAGTAAGTAAGTGTGTCAGTAAGAAAGTCAGTTAATGTTTGAAGATGGTCTTGTAAGCCGAAAACCGGTAAACACAATAAAAGTAATACTGTAGAACAAATGCAAACTAGCGCTTTTCATTTATCAGTCTGTTACTTAAGGACAATCTGGTCAATCGTCCTGTACGGAGAGATACGAGGGAGCAGGATATGGTTAGCAAGACGGGCGGGGTAAATAGGTATTTATTGGTTTGTTTCGCTGCTGCCTCTCATGGTTTCTTTTATTCACTTCTTGCAGGAGCTTTTGGGGAAATGATTTCCACTTTCAAGAGCGTTTCTTCTTTGAGTTTTCTGGCATTTGTGAGCAATATTTTCGATGCGTGTCTAGTGCGACATTATTTTGTTGCCCTTACTGTAATATGAATGCACTCGTAGTTTTGAAGTTATTGGCAGATCTTTACATACAGTTAATGGTGAATTTGGAAAAAAAAAATCTTTTTACTTACGGTTTACCTGCAGCCCACTTATGTACTAGCTCGTACATATTAAAAATCACTCACCCAATTTACAGAGTTCAGAAAACGTTGAAAAACGAAAACGCACCACAACAAGCAATCAAAAACGTACATGCGGGGACCAGAGATAACATTTTAGATGGTTCACTTAGCATCTACACTATTCTTCTGTGCAGGAGGTATTTTCGTGTATTTCAACTTAATGACTGTTAGCTTCTATATTATATACGAAGGTATTTATTTCTGTGTATCAGTATTTTATTTTCTAATTTATGTATACTATCGAGGAAATTAACGGAATTCACTGAGCCACAATTCAGTTTATTATTCAATATTTTATTTTCATGTTTCATGTGAACTAATCACCGGTTCTTCCAACAAATAAATTTTACGGCCTTCATTCGGTGTCCGAAAGAACAGACACCATATCCGTATAAGTACATAGTTCTGGCAATAGTGGCCATGACCTCCTTCTTCTGCGCGGATGCAGGCATATTCCCCGAACTCTTACGAGCCGTGGTAGGAATGTCTTTCACTAGTAATGGCCAGCCTCTGTGGCCGAGCGGTTCTAGGCGCTTCAGTCCGGAACCGCGCTATTGCTACGGTCGCGGGTTCGAATCATAACTCGGGCATGGATTTGTGTGATGTTCTTAGGTTACTTAGGTTTAAGTAGTTATAAGTCTAGGGGCTGATGATTTCAGATGTTAACTCCCATAGTGCTAATCATTAGAACCATCACGAGTAATGAGTGTTTTGGGGTCTGACACTACGAATTTGTGTGTTGACATAGTAGGTGAGAATGTGGGTCTAGCGGGAAGCGTGCGCGAGGTAGTCCCTGCTGTCACGCTATACTCTTTGCCATCGGTGGCTCAGATAGACAGAGCGTCTGCCATGTAAGCAGGATATCACGGGATCGAGTCCCGATCAGGGCACACATTTTCACCTGTCCCCGTTGATATATATCAACGCCCGTCAGCAGCTGAAGGTATTAATATATTTCTACACTACTGACTATTAAAATTGCTACACCAAGGAGAACTGCAGATGATAAACGGGTATTCATTGGACAAATATATTATACTACAACTGACATGTGATTGTATTTTCAAGAAATTTGGGTGCATAGATCCTGAGAAATCAGTACCCAGAACAACCAGCTCTGCCCGTAATAACGGCCTTGAAACGCCTAGGCATTGAGTCAAACAGAGCTTGGATAGCGTGTACAGGTACAACTGCCCATGCAGCTTCAACACGATGCCACAGTTCATCAAGAGTAGTGAGTGGCGTATCGTGAGGAGCCAGTTGCTCCGTCACCATTGACCAGACGTTTTCAATTGGTGAGAGATCTGGAGAATGTGCTGGCCAGGGCAGCAGTCGAACATTTTCTGTATCCAGAAAGGCCCGTACAGGACCTGTAACATGCAGTCGTGCATTATACGGCTGAAATGTAAGGTTTCGCAGGGATCGAATGCAGGGTAGAGCCACGGGTCGTAACACATCTGAAACGTAACGTCCACTGTTCAAAGTGCCATCAATGAGTACAAGAGGAGACCGAGACGTGTAACCAATTGCACCCCATACCATCACGCCGGGTGATACGCCAGTATGGCGAAGGCGAATACACGCTTCCAATGTGCGTTCACCGCAATGACTACAAACACGGACACGACCATCATGATACTGTAAACAGAACCTGGATTCATCCGAAAAAAATGACGTTTTCCCATTCGTGCACCCAGGTTCGTGGTTGAGTACACCATCGCAGGCGCTCCTGTCTGTGATGCAGCGTCAAGGGTAACCGCAGCCATGGTCTCCGTGATGATAGTCCATGCTGCTGGAAACGTCGTCGAACTGTTCGTGCAGATGGTTGTTGTCTTGCAAACGTCCCCATCTGTTGACTCAGGAATCGAGACGTGGCCATGCAGATAAGATGCCTGTCATCTCCACTGCTAGTGATACGAGGCCGTTGGGATCCAGCACGGCCTTCCCTATTACCCTCCTGAACCCACTGATTCCATATTCTTCTAACAGTGACTGGATTTCGACCAACGCGAGCAGCAGTGTCGCGATACGATATACCGCAGTCGCAATAGCTACAATCCGACCTTTATCAAAGTCGGAAACGTGATGGTACGCTTTTCTGCTCCTTTCACGAGGCATCACAACAACGTTTCACCAGGCAACGCCGGTCAACCGCTTGTTGTGTATGAGAAATCGGTTGGAAACTTTCCTGATGTCAGCACGTTGTAGGGTTCGCCACAAGGCGCCAACCTTATGTGAATGCCCTGAAAAGCTAATGATCCGCTAATCACAGCATCGTCTTCCTGTCGGTTAAATTTCTCGTCTTTAGCACGTCATCTTCGTGGTGTAGCAATTCTAATGGCCAGTAGTGTATTATATACGTAGGTATTTATTTAGCGTATCAGTATTTCATTTTATAATTTACGGATACCATCGAAGAAACTAATGGAATTCACTGAGCCACAATTCAGTTTATTATTCAGAATTTTCTTTTCATATTTCATGTAACCTGATCACCGGTTCTTCCAACAAATAAATATTACGGTCTTTCTTCTGCGTCCGAACAGACACCATATCCATATAAGTATGGTTCTGGCAATATCCCCGAACTCTTATGGGACTTAGTAGAATGTCTTCCATGAGTAATGACTGTGGGGTGGGACATCACGAATGTAGTGTGTTTACATACTACGTGAGGATGTAGGTTTCGCGGGAGGCGTGCGCGACATAATCCCTGCAGTCACCCTATCCTCTGTGTCCTCGGATGCTCAGATGGATTGGTCGTCTACCATGTAAGCAGGAGATCCCAGGTTCATGTTCCGGTCAGGGCAGACATTTTCACCTGTCCCCATTGATACATATCAAAGCCCGGCAGCAGCTGAAGGTATTCATACAATTCTAATTTCATTCTATACGGTTCCAGGTCATCAGTGGTGTCTGTTCTTTCGGACATGTCCGAAAGAACTGACACCATATCCATATAAGTATATCAATCAGTCTTGGGACCGATGACCGAAATAATTCTATAATGCAGTAGGACACGACGTACAGTCGGCCGCCTTCAGTTCTCCTGTCGACGACACGGAATCGTAAGGCACTGGCTGTCCTTTTAAGTCTTCAAATACAAATCCCATAAAGTGCTTGGTGTAGTGCTTCAGAAAAGAGCATCAAGATATTTGCTCTTACGACGCTGGCGATCGCCCGAGTGCGGCGCCGGTGTTCCGCTGGTTGCGCAACAGCGGATCAGCAGGCTACGTGCCCCGCCCTTCTTTCCCCCGCAGCAAATGGAAACGGCGTCTTGGAGAGACACGGCGGGGGAGCCGCAGGTGGCCGCCGCGCGCTAGCTTTGAGACTGATCCTCTTAAAGGAGCCGGCCGGCCGGCGCGCCCCAGCCTGCATTAAGCTCCTGAGTACCGCCGTATATCTGGCCGTCCTTCTTACACAAAGCCGCCGTACCAGCGGCCGGATGCTGATGCCACGCAACGACTGCGTTTACAACCAGCTATTAGGTACGGCATGAATACCAAATGCTCCGCCACATTCGGTGTTACAGGCGACGTCCTTCGCCAAGCACGCAGACACCTCGCTGAGCCAGCGAGATGGGCATTTCCTTCTCCATATGAATGAGAGGGGATCTGCATCATTTTCGTTATATCTTGTCTAGTATATCATGTCCTTGCCAGTTAATGGATACAGAATTTTTCCGATAGCTGACGAAAGGCTTATGACTTTCACAGGAATCTATTTTGCACCGTCACTGTGAAACTTAAACTATGATTATTACGATTACTGTGACTGATGTCGTAAGTTCTGTTTAATTTTTACCGTAGACTCAAGACCAGAAATGTCGGCCATTGTAGCGCAGATAAAAACATTAATCCTGGAATTCCCAACGTATTTTTTATAACGTGCATTAAAGGGCTTGGGTGAGGAGATGTACTTTCCTGCAAAAAAATAAGTAAATAAATAAAAATAAAAAGATTAGAGAAATCTTAATCGTTAACTGTTGTCAGCAACATACTTTTTAAAGAGCGTCTGATGTGTTATCAGAATCGAGAACATGAAAATATTCCTTAGCACACTCCTAGCAACAGAAACACATTTTCAGTAACTTGTCGTCCGCCCTCGGTAGCTGAGTGGCTAGCCGGCACGGTAACTCAGCGTGTTCGGTCAGAGGATTAGCTGCCCTCTGTAATAAAAAAAAACTGAGTTAATCGATCAATAACGAACGGATGTCTTACGACGTCCGCCCCTGGCAGATGCAACGAACAAAAGCGGACAAAATGGGATTTAAAAAAAAAAAAAAAATTGGTCAGTGCGACAGACTGTCAATCCTAAGGGCTCGGGTTCGATTCCGGGCTGGGTCGGAGATTTTTTCCGCTGCGGGACTGGGTGTTGTGTCGTCCTATTCATAATCATTTCAACCCCATCGACGCGGAACTCACCGAAGTGGTGGCAAATGGAAAGACTTGCACCAAGCGAGCGGTCTACCCGACGGGAGGCCCTCGTCACACGCCAATATTAGTAATTTGCCTATTTTAAGGAAGGGAATACTTCATGCCTACCATATAAAATTTTTGAAAAAGCAAAGTTTCTTTAATAGTTGTTGATTTCTGCTCACAGCATACTTTCTAAAGAGATATTCAGTGTAAGTAAGGTCCTGAAACTGAAAATAAGTATGAAGTTCATTGGGGAAAGTGACATTCACAACTGAGACTAAACTTCTTGGTTTCAGTTTAACAGGGAAATTTAATAAATTTATCGAATCGCTTAGAACAATTCATTAGAAACTCTAAATTTGTTTTTCAAAATTTTAAAATTCAGAGCAACTAGCTAGAGTATAATATTTTCAAAAGTGGGTACACAGAACACCCTCCCCCCACCCCCCACCCTCCCGGTCCTTCTTCGTCCATCGAGTGCTACCGAGACCTCGCTCCTGCAGCCAGAACTGGTAAGCGCTCAATGCGAACACACTTTCTTCATTTTCTAGCCGAAAGTAGAATGATGTTACTATCATAAACTCACAGTACTCGACAAAATGGAACTGAAGTATGTGCGACGTTCATCGAGATATTGGGAACTCTGCATATAAGATATGTGTGAAACTAATAAGACTAAAGGCTCTTTTAGAAAAGTTTCTTACAGAAGAGCAGAATGGGCTTCGAATGAGGAGATCTTGCTTAGACAGCGTTTTTTCCAGGCTGCCACGTCACTAAGAATCACAGAGAATACAATAATCCTCTATACAGAGCCTTTATCGACTAAGACAAAGCTACTGATACAGTTAACAGAGTGAATTTATAGAAAATTTTAGAAATGAATAGGTACTTAGCATATAATAAGTGTAAATCAAAATATGTACGTACACAACAATATCAAAGCACAAAAAGAAAGTACGTTTCTGAGAATCATCTCTTAAGGAGTGAAACAAGGCTGTGATTTATCATCTGTACTGTTTAATGTACAAACAGATGACGTCGTAGAGACATGGCAGCATAAAATAGTGGAACACTATTAGGTTAATAATAAAGTAGTAAATACACTATCGCTTGTACTGGACTCTGAAGACAAATTACAGAGAGCAATATGGTCATCGCACAACGTCTCAAATGCTTATAATATGACATCACAAAAAGCTAAGATAATAGTATTCCACGGTAATAAGGAATTAAGAGCAAAAAGTAACAACCGGTATCTCCAATATCTGATCTCATACACTACATACAGTGATCAAGAATACAAACTGCAAAAATTCCAACAGTTGGTGTGTACTGTAAAGATACAAATGACAAAGTACTACAATTTTATAATGTGATGAGGATACCAGACCAAAATTGTGGGATCAGGGATTTTGGAGTCGTAATAGCTTGTTGAAGAAAGAGGATCGAAGTAGCAGAGATTAGACTCCTAAGAACACTACCTGGATACCGACTAATAGATCCGATGAAACAATGAATGAAACGGGCGTCAAAAGTATACTTCAGAAAATAGAGATATATAGAAAGAAATGGTTTGTACTCATTCAAAGGAACTCAGATGTGATTTCCGTGAGCGGAAGATATCAGTCAACAAAAAACTTCATTTTAAAACAAATTTCACAATCATTTATTTCACTCTTAATTAGGAAACTTGTCAAGTAATAGGAAAGATCATTAAATTTTAGTCATCAACGTAAGTTGAACCAGTCTCACTAAGGTGTCTTGGAACCTTGAAATTAATAAGCGTAACAGACATGACGGTAATTTTAATTCTTGTATGATACTGAAATTAGCGAATATAAAAGACTTTTATCATAGAATTTCGGAAGCCAGTTCACAGTTCTATAACACAACTAAAACACAGAGAATACTACGCTGTAGACTCAAGATACAACTTATTGATGCAAGCAAACGTGGGCAGCCGGTGTGGCCGAGCGGTTCTAGGCGCTTCAGTCTGGAACCGCGCGACCGCTACGGTCGCAGGTTCGAATCCTGCCTCTGGCGTGGATTGTGAGATGTCCTTCGCTTAGTTAGGTTAAAGTACTTCTACGTTCTAGGGGACTGATGACCTTAGATGTTAATCCCATAGTGTTCAGAGTCATTTGAATCATTTGAGTTTGAAGCAAACGTGAAGCAACATACTGAAACAACATCAATAATTTGAAAACAGAGTAATTACCCAGTTAGAAAATTGATTTCACTTTAATGTACATTCTCTAATTATGAAGTGACTAACCGTAAGCAGTACCAAGGGGGGAGGGGGTGGGCCGGTAAATCTTATGCCCACCTTTTGAAAATATGGAAGTCTGGCCTTTGAAATTGTATTTTAATAATTACAAAAATATTTATTGTTTACAATACATTATTCTAGCACATTCCATAAATGTTTTAAAATTTTCAGTGATACTTGAGCCAAAAATGTAAATGATGGTAGTAGATGTCACTTTCCCCAGTGAATGTCGTATTAAATATTTTCAGGTTCAAGATCTTACCTACACCTCAACAATTCTGTAAAAATATGTTATGTGTACAAAACAGTATTAACAAAATTTTATTTTTTAATTTTCTTTTCTGATGGGAGAAAGTGTCTCCCCCTTCCCCGTTAATAGTATAAGTAATTCAGGATGCGTTGATATTGTTAAGTGTGTACTAAAGCATACGTTCAGATTTTGGACCCTGCTTACACATCAGTAGCTGTTAAAAAGTATGCTGTTAATATAAGTCATCAAGATTTAACGAACTTTTTAAATTTTTTTTAGGGTGAGCTTTCAGTAGCCCCCCTCCCCAACACCTCCTTCATCGGTAATGCGCTTTATGGTATTGCTCGGATTAAACCAACGGCTTAAAACAAGGTATTAACTCCATTCTTGTTCTGTGGCAGAAATATTGGAAGCATTTACAGTAAAGTTAGTAAAACTAACTGATAGTACAGTCTCCAGAAGTCCGCAGCCCGTGGTCGTGCGGTAGCGTTCTCGCTTCCCGCGCCCGGGTTCCCGGGTTCGATTCCCGGCGGGGTCAGGGATTTTCACTGCCTCGTGATGACTGGGTGTTGTGTGATGCCCTTAGGTTAGTTAGGTTAAAGTAGTTCTAAGTTCTAGGGGACTGACGACCATAGATGTTAAGTCCCATAGTGCTCAGAGCCATTTGAATTTGAACAGTCTCCAGAACTGGTTTATAAATACTTTCTTTATTAGCGCAAGAGAGAGTGCAACCGGTGGCGTAAAAGCTAGCTACTGTACAATATACTCTTAACATTAAATTCTAATGCCTTATAACAACTTTGAAAAGAAATCATGACAATATGACTGATCATTTTCCTTTAAAAAACGTTTAAAAGTACTTAATTGTATCTAGTACAATCTGGCCCGACTAAAGCGTTAACATTTACTTAACAAGCTGAAACATCGAACCCGTGCGATGCTCACCTCTGTGTGTGCAGCCGAATGACTTCTGCAGCACGCTTATATTCATTCCACAAGATGTGCCAGTTATCAACGGCCAACACGCAGAAAACCGTAAATGGCGCCAAATCTCTGCACACAGAGCGGGGTACACCCTGCGCCGATCGGCATTTGCTTTGCTCCACTAGACTTCAATAGTGTCACATAAATGCTGAAATGGTGCCTGATAGATGGCTCTGCACTGTAATCAAACCAGGTTAATCATTTGAAGGTAGTTCTCTGAAGAACCTGACCACTACATCTGACTGACTTGTGGCAACTCCAAACAGAAGCGTGACAACGCTTCTTGCAGGCAAGGGAACACACTGTGACGGCGCTGAACACAGGCCCACTCTCAGAATACAGTCAGAAGTCACTCGGGCTTTGGCATCTCGCTGACTGCCAACTGAGACGGCGGGACTGGAAGAGAGCCTCCTTCGGCAATACGGAACCTTAATAACCCCTAGAGTCACCGCCAGGCCACTTAGGTGGGTGCAGCAGTAAGTGTTGGTCGGCGATAAGTAGCAATCACAATCTATGTATCGCACTAAGGACAGTACCAAACTGGCTCAGAAAGATGGCTCAGGATGAGCGAATGCCTAAATTAGTCTACGGAGGTACATTTCAAGAGGAGAAGAAATGGTGGACGTCCTAAGACGAGATGGAAAAATCAACTGCAGTCTACTTAAAATTGTGGTTGGCATGAAAATGCTGGGAGACCATGCGGCATTTAGGATGCATTTTTGATCACATTTATTTTGTCTTGACCATACTTTTATTTTTTGAATAACCTTACGGGGTTGTTGGAAAAAAAGTGTTGTCAAGACTTAAGAAAAATTATCAAAAGGGCAACTTAACATTGGAACCGACAAGGATGCCTAAACTGGATACGGTGACAGATTCTAAATATGAAGTAAGAGCTCTCACCCCGCACAAATTAAACTCCACGCACAGATGGAAGAGAGGACTGAAGCTTTCAACCGTGCCTGTAGGAGGAGAAATCTGTCCTCCTACATTTCAAGATTGAACGCTGCGGTGGCGATTGAAGTTAGAATTCTAATTAGGTTTAAAGAATGCTCCCAGACTGCAATTCTTTACCATGTTCACAGTGTGTGTGTGTTGTGTGTGTGTGTGTGTGTGTGTGTGTGTGTGTGTGTGTGTGTGTTAAATTTCACGGTAACAGTTATCGTATTTTAGCCATGAATTTATTGAAGGCAAAACAGGAGTGCGAGTCGAGGTAAGGTAGGGGCCGCTAACAACGTCCACCGTAAAAAATGTGTACCATGACAAAGACTTTACGTTCTCGTGAGGCCGACTGCGTGCGAACTCACCACTTCCACTGGCAGTGTAGTGAATATCGTGCACAACACGTTCGACGGTCGGAAGATGCATTCTCACTGTGTACTGCAGAAGTGTCACGCCAGCGAGATTGAATCCAATGGAATAAGATCACCACTCGAGCTTTTAATGCACTGTCGGGCCGTGTGTGTTCCATGCCTACAGCGTACCCTACACAATACGAACGTGGATGTACAATGCAACACTTTAGACGATTAAAGAATTACTATCAATGGAGACTCCCCTATCATGAGCCTCACACAGTTCAAAAGAACGGTATCTGCGAAGAATTCTGTGGCCACAAGTGTAGGGAAATGCAGGAAGTGTAGGTGATTGACTCCCTCACCTACGGAGAGATCGTGAATGATGTCAGTTATTGTACGCAACAAGAATTCTTGTACAGGGCGATTTGGAGGAAACAACTGGATGACTTTCGAATGATGCGACGTTGCACTTTAGCGCCCAAACACAATAGGCCTAGATTATACGTGATTTGGCAAGCGTCTCGGACGAACTACATTGTTATACACTTCACAAGAACTGGATACGCACCAAGCGATTCTCATCTCTTCTGACATAAGGTAGCATCTGGCTGATCGACGCTTCAGACTTGTTGATGAAGTTAGGCAGGCTGATATTAATGCACTGTAAAGTCTATTAAGCGGATTTCGACAAAATGGTTCATCCATGGAGCAAAAGTTTTGACAAGCACGGTGACTGTGTGGAGAAAAGGTCGGTTCCTATCTCTTGGTTACCGCATGTGCCTCATTGCTTCCTTGAACAAACTTTTCTTGCAGAGCGTGTAGCGTCTTACTCTTTGAACGATACTCGCAAAGTACATTTAAGCTACTGAATATTTGATCCCTGAGGCGTGCACAGCTCGTGCCGGCCCAGTTGACCACCGTCTTTGCCGGATAGAGGGTCTTTGATTTTTCTCTCTGGTGGAAGAGTGAAGGTGTGTTGTACGAAACCGAGAGCAATGACAAGTGGTCGGTTATAGTGAATGGTGTGCCCGGTGGAACGTAGGGGTTTCCTGGGGAGAAATTCGTCAGCGATAGCAATGCCGGCGTACCGTTATTCTGGTGTGAGGATTGGCAGTCGGCGATCTCCGTGCAGGGTGGTACGGTTACTGACGTGACGTGCTGGGCCAACATAGTCCTGCTCTGGCTGTACTTTTTCGTGCAGTACCCATTTTGCTGGCGGAGACGCTGCACTAGAGACAGGAGTTTGCTGGGCACCGAGTCAACGCCTTCTTCGGGTTCCTTATGCTTATGATAAGCGTTATTTTCATGTTCTCCAGCGACTGGCCTCCACTGCTTCATCGATTTTGAAACAGCTTGGCGCTGACCTTCCGCTTGGTGTTGTAAGATTTTGCTAGACCTCGTGAAGGAGTGAAAAACATCTGTTATCGCGTGTCGGAATTTGATATTGGCACATCCTGGACCTTTCGTGGATGCGATTGGTTTCTTTCACAGCAGCTGAAGCTGAGGGTGAAAACTCTTTTCGGAATCTGGCACTAAGAAAAATGGCTCGTCAGAGTGGCAGCACTTTTTGTCTGCAATTTTGTAAATGAATTGTAGGCCTTTATTAAACAATACATCAGTTTAATGAAGTCTCCAGTTGACTGTTATTTAAATGTGACCGTGTTGTCTTTCAGCTTCGTAACTGTAGTCATGATTTGCCTTCATCACTGTAATCAAGTGCCAGGTTAATTAAGCTTGCAGTAGGAAAACAATCTGAATCCTCAGGAAATTGTCAGTACAACGATCTCATATGATCAGTCACTTTACAACCTCAACTATATCATTGTGTAGTAGGGCTGGCACCTTCATTTAAGTGTCTAGGTGTCATTTTATTCCAATATTGTCATTTTTTTTTTAAATGGCTCTGAGCACTATGGGACTCAACATCTAAGGTCATCAGTCCCCTATAACTTAGAACTACAATACTTAAACCTAACTAACCTAAGGACATATCACACATTCATGCCCGAAGCAGGATTCGAACCTGCGACCGTAGCGGTCGCGCGGTTCCAGACTGAAGCGCCTAGAACCGCTCGGCTACATCGGCCGGTCTTGTCATTTTATTCTGAGATTTTTCTGTATTACATTACACCATCTAAAAACTTGTTTAGGGCACCATGATCACGTGGATACCAGGTAATCGTAATATAAAACGCATAAGGGTACCAAACATCTATGTGCACTGTGCTGAATTTGCCACGCGGGACTAGCCGAGCGGTCTGCGTGCTGCGGTCTTGGACTGTGCAGCTGGTCCCGGCGGAGGTTCGAGTCCTCCCTCGGTCATGGGTGTGTGTGTTTGTCCTTAGGGCAATTTAGGTTAAGTGGTGTGTAAGCTTAGGGATTGCTAACCTTAGCAATTAAGTCCCATAAGATTTCACACACATTTGTACATTTTTTTGTGCTTAAACTACTTTCCGGCCGCAGCACATCGGCTAGTGAGCACAGGTGTATAAATTGTCCTTCCAGCCTGACAGCCCCAATCAGCGACGCATTTATTAAAGCAGTGCAACCTGCATGTTTGCGGAAGGACAGTAGTTAGAGCAGGCCAACGTGAGCTTCTGAAAGCCTGGTGAACTTCACGGGGACCTGTTCAGCCTGCTGTACCTGACAATAGAGTGCCCTGTCAACCCAACAGGACCACAGAATAGACACTTGCACGTTTGCGTAGGTACTTTCATGGTAGTTTAGCTGTCTTAAACGTGGGAGTAGCAAAATGAGAAAACCATATTTAAAGGAGATTGAGGAGAAATTACGAACTGGTGAATATATACCAGTCACGAAACAGAGCCCAAGTCAAACATAGGACAAGTTTTCGTTTTTTTACGAGGCAGCTTCCAAAATTGGTTGGTGGGTCGCAATGTAGATTGTATAAAAAGATTCGTGAACCTCGACAAAAGTTACGAAATAATTGTAAGTCTGATCCAGAGCTTCCTCACTCCACAATAGTTTTAAAGAGGACACAGACTCATTGGCCGACAGGTGTGTGGAAATGTGTGCTAAGGACCTCAGGCCACTTAGCAGTATATATGCTTTCTAAATTTAGGGCGAAGAACAGGAAAAATATACAGCCACGTCGATATTAAAAAACACATACTGGTGGTATGTTTCACTCTTGGATGGAGAGTCACCTAGATGTTGGAAACAGTGTGAGAAAGCACTCATCCGACACAGTGACATGCCTGCACTACTCCGTGCACCAGATCTTTTGGCTTCGGCACAACGGTTTCTTCCTAAGGACATTTGCATCACTGATGATTGGTTCTGGAATTCCAGATCGCTCTCTAATTCCCAGCTTATGGAGCTTCCTTCGTGATGTTCTGGTGCTGACAAGGTTTGGAAGTGCGACATTTAGCTCTGCAATGACTTTTGCAGTTGTCGGCCTCTTAGTTTTCGGCAGAGTTCTCTTCACTGATAGTCCGTGACGATCACACGATGTTTTGTCCGCGTAGTGACATAGCGGATCATAGTTTTACGCTTTCCCTGTATGAGGTATCAATTTTATTTACAGTGCCTCCTGGAACGCCAAACCTTTCGGCTCCATTGATGACGAAAACCCCTACCATATGAGCACCAACAATCTACCCGTGTTGTAATTCATTTCGCTCCAATATAATGCACTCCCAGCTACACAGAAAAATATTGTAGACATTTTCAAGCTACTGAGGACATTGTAGAGGTGGCGCTAGTGATGAAATGCAAGAGTTTAAATTGTAGGTGCATCTGCATTTGACAGTGAGGCGACAGGAGTGATGGGATAGCGATATGCGCATACACAGATGGCGGTAGTATCGCATACGCAAGGTACAAAATGCTAGTTCTTCACCGGAGCTGTGGTTTTTACTCTGGAAATTCGTGTGAAAATGTTTCCCTCGTGATTAATGCCGGACTTTGAACGCGCAACGGTAGTAGGAGCTAGAAGCATGGGACGTTGCATTTCGGAAATCGTAACGGTATTAAGTGTTCGTAGATACATAAAGTTAAGAATGTGCCTAGGATAGGCCTACCAATTTTCAGGCATCACCTCGCACCATGGACAACGCAATGACTGACGGCCTTCACTTAACTACTGAGACCAGCGGTATTTACGTGGAATTGTCATTGCTAACAGGCATGTGAGAGTGGTGATACAGCCGCGGAAATGACTGTGGGACGTGCGACGAACGTATCCATTAGGACAGTGCGACGAAATTTCAGTTTAGTTGGCTATGGCAGCAGATGACCGATGTAAGTGGCTCTGCAAATCGCTCGACATCGCCTATACCGCCTCACCTGGACTCGTGACCATGTCAGTTGGAACCTAGATGCCTGGAAAACCATGGCCTGGTCAGATGAGTTCCGAATTCAGTTGGTAGTATCTGATGATCGACTGCGTCGCAGAGCCCCAAAAAGCCATTGACCCAAATTGTCAACAATGCACTGTGCAAGCTGGTGATGGTTCCATAATGGTGTGGGCTGCATGCATTTGGAATGGGCTGGGTCCTCTGATCAAGCTCAGCCGACATTTGACTACTTGGAGACCATTCAACAGTGCACTCTGTCACTGGGTCACAATTGCTTGCAATTGGTTTGAAGAACATTCTTGACAGGTCCAGCGAATGATCTGCCCACCCGGATGGCCTGACACGAATTCCATCGAACACTTATGGGAGGTAATCGAAAGGTCACTTCGTGCACAAAAGCCTGCACCGTCCTGTCGCAGTTATGCACGGTTTTACAGGCAGCATGTCGCAGCATTTCTTCAGGGGACTTCCAACGGTTTGTTGAGTCCACGCCACGTCGTGTTGCTGCACTACGCCGTACAAGAGGAAGTCCGACACAATATAAAGAGTTATGACACTTGTGATCTTAGCGCATGGTCAAGCGGACTTTTCCGGAGGTGCGATTGCAGGCTTTCTCTGCGTATTTCAGCTATGAAATCTTCACGGGTTATCAGCCGAGTGGCGTCGCCTTCTAGTGGCAACGTTTCAATGGATTACGTATCCATCATCTTCAGGAGGTGTTTCCATATCTTTGTGGGTTTCCTGTAGCAGCGGCAATTGTCCCATGATGTTTCGGAAGATGGATGTAAGGACAAAATTATAATTACGAAATATTTCTCGCCTTCATCTGGGTACGACTCATGAGGCGGTGGACTGAGAGCCCAGCATGCTGTTGGCAGCTTGCGCTCTGCGCCGCCGCGTGCGTGTCCTCACGCACTGCCAGGGGCGAGGCCGGGCCTAACGCAATTACTCGGACCGGCCGGGCCCGGCGCGAGCCAAACAAGGTCGCTTTGTCGCGCCCTCTTTGTGGCGCCCGGCCCTCGTCGACAAGCCCTCAGCTTCCAAATAACAACGGCCTGCCGGCCGGCCGCCTCCCCATGCACGTGGCTTCCGTTCCGCGGACCACGTCAACGCCGCCTCTCCACGAGTGCTTTCTAGAGGACGTGCTTCAACTTAATTGTTCACTTACCGGCTGCTTCCGGATCTGAGACCCAGCAACCGAGATGCCGTTTGTGGAACGGTGAAAGCCGTAACTACGACACGCAGCAATTAGGCCAATCATGTTAAACTATTATTATTCTTATCTGGTATCGAGCAGAAAGGGAGCGGAAGAACTGGAAAGACCGCCTGCAATACGTCTTATATCGACTCACAACTTATTTATGAAACTTTACAAAAAGTATTTAAAATATTTATGTTGACTAGCGTTGTTTGTTCAACATTGGGAGTTCAACCTTTAAACGAAACAAAATAAACAGACTCCGAGAGAAATAAAAGTTCTATTCAACACTAACAGATTCATAGCTGAAAGTGTTTTGTAAGTCAGAAATTTATTTCACAAGGTTTAAAATGCAGACTTACACTACTGCATTAAAGACGACAACTTGCCTTCCTAACTGAAGATATTAATTAGTAAATAGCAAAATAATCTTGTGCACTAATTCATCTATGGCTTCAGCATAATTACATAGGTTACAGGAAAATTTCAGGAAAGCATAACAAGACTCTACCATCAGATTCCTGAAGCACGGAAACGCTACTAACGACTACACTGTAATTACTTACTCTGCTGCAACTATCAACGGGCTGTAGGTGAGTCGTCCCAGTTGTATGGTCGTGGTTCGTGAAACTTTTCCACTCCTAATGTTTAGCGTATTCTGCGCTGGACATCTTCAGAGGTGCTCCTGGTTCTGCTGAATCTTGTTGACTGACAATCAGACATCGGATAGTGACATAAACGCTGCGAGTAAGCGGTGTGGTATAATTTTACACGCGACTATCAAAGATATCCTTGGCAGAGGTAAGACTTAACAAATCGATTGTCGTCTGTGAAAGATAAAAATTATCTGTCTAGACTGTAGATCTTCTGCAGCTTGCACATAGGTCGAGTACATACACACTCAAACATTTGTCAGCAAAATAACTACTTGACCTTCGCCTCCCAGTTTAACTTCAGCTACTGTTACCATGAATGTCCTACACGAAGACGAGGAGGATAATTTTCCAAACTGCCCAATGAAGAATGTTACGCAGCATCTACATGAGCAGTAGCAGTAGTTAGCCATGCTTCACCAGGCACCACATCTACGCCAGTTAAATGAAATCAGATTGACAACCAGCGCACTGCAACGGATGACACAAGTGTTATAATGAGAAATAAAACTTTGTCTCATTTACTAAATCATTCATCTATGTTGCTAATTTCATTAATAAGGTGTGTTTTCAACCATTATACAGGCAAGTACTCTGTCAAATGTTACCCCTATAATCTACGGAAATTTGAGTATGTACTTTCGCTTTCCGCAGAATGATCTGCACATATGACTCATAACCAGATAACCTTCTGTGAGCCAGTTCTTCCAAGTTACTGGTTGTACCAGAAAGTTCCATGAAATTTTCAAACATGTATTACCACGTTTCAACAAAATATCGTTGTAACCACCTCAGGTCTAATGCACATACTTGTAGCTTCCGTCATTAACGGCAGAACTATATTAGAACACACTGTAGCAGATGTGTATTCTGAATGTTGACGGGAAGTGAAGTATTTGAGGCAAAAACCTGGAGCGCGCTACTGTTACAAAGTAATAACTCAGTCACCAGATATCCGACTCTTATGCTACAAAGGTTTCTGCCCTTAAAATCCCCGGATGATATCTACCTCATCTACCATTTCCTAAAGAGGTGTTCCGATGACATATGAGACAGGCTGGCCAAAGCTCCAATTTAATCAGATTCTAAACATACGTCTATTCTCCATGAGCCACGTACGGTATGTGACGGAGGCTACTTTAGGGGCCACTATCAGTTCCCTCCTTACTCATTCCAACCGCTAATGATGCGCTGGAGCAACGATTGTATGAGCTCGAAATTTGTGATTCACTCATCGTGGTGATCTCTTGAGATGCACTCTAACATTCTGCGTGGTGTCTGTTTGTTCTATATTGTGTGTCCCTACCACTTTCGCGCAACGACGCTCTGAGCATGTTTTTTAGGGAACTGACTAGTTTGAACCTGGGACCTGTTGCTGGTAAGGAGACGCCAGACCACACATGACATGTAGAATTCAGAAGGGTTCAGTGAGACTAGAGATGATATAACCAAATACTTAATGATTTCAGCGTCAGCTCCACTGCACTCCCTGTAACAGAATCTTAATACCAACCAAATTTATTGGAAGAGGTTCAAGGCTTTCCTATTTTTAGTTAGCTGGTAAAATAACTTCGAAAAAGCAGTTAAGTTTACCATTGGAAATTTTATTCTACTCACAAAACATTGTTTATAAATTACACTATTGATAAAAGGAAATGTTTTAATACAGGATGGTAAAAAACCATCTGCATTCAACGGAAATGTGAACGAATATTCCCTGAATAGGTTTCCAAGTTCTAGAATGGATCGAAGGATGACCTATGCCATATCACATATATAATCTAGGTTTAAATGAAGTTTCACAAGAGAGAAAACTATCAAAATGGTCTACAGTGACCCTCAATTATCTTTAATTACTTATCTAACTTGTCGTAAATTACAGTGGCTGATGTGGCTTCTCAATAACTATATAACAGAAAAATCATCGCGTTTCAGATTTGTACTTCAAGTGGCAAATGTGAACACCATGAGCTTTAATTGACGATCGACACTAGTACTACACAAAAAGGGGGTGTAACAGATGAGACTTCTGCAGTTCTGACTGAACCTTTATGCGCTCTTATGCGGCATGGCGTGCGTTCATTACCTTGTCGGTGTTCGTCAGGGGGCGGTGGACAGCACAGCTCCACTCACCTCGCCGTCTTGGAAACAACTCTCTCCTAACTTCTCCTTACTACAGTTTACCGAAGTTGGTTTAAAAAAAACTATCTGGCTGTGTTTTCATCTGACCAGCCAGTGTCTCATTGTTAACCTTAAGCTCCGCCTACAAAAATTCTGTCTATCCAATGAGAAACGTTATACTTTTCGTGGTGGGGCAATGTTTTTAAAGTTTGCAACGTAACAGAGACGCGAAAAAGTCTCACGCTAAAACTTGCAGCTGGTGTGGTCTTTTAAACGTTATCGTAAGATCTGTACAGTTCTTCTGGAGGGCTCTATCTTTTAACATGGGCTGGAGGGTGGTCCTGACGTAATAGAGATGCGAAAAAGTCTCACGCAAAAACTTGCAGTTGGGGTGTCCCTTTTTGTGTTATCGTAAGACCTATACTGTTCTTCGGGAGGGCTCTAGCTTTTAACATGGGCTGGGGGGTGGTCCTCACGTAACAGAGACGCGAAAAAGTCTCACGCTAAGGCTCTAGCTTTTAACATGGGCTGGGGCGTGGTCCTAACAGTTAGCTGGTGACGTAGGTGTCCGTCCCTTATCGTAGGGCCTTCTAACATAACACGTTTCTGCTCTCCGCTTCTGTTCTTGTTTCTCCCCTCAGAACTGCGATTGTCTGACGGTGGGAAGGTATGACATGCATTTAGGCATTCTTGTGTTAGTCTGTGGTATTCCATTTGCTCACTCGTTACTCGTGTTACTTTGGTTAATTTAATGTCACGATTTATTTGGAGCTATGTGACATACTACTGGATTTGCTTATCATGTCAGGGTTTTCATGGAAAGTGGTTGGATTTGCCTGACACCTTACATATCACCACCCTTCGAACTTAATTTTTGTACTGAAGTTAGGCAATGATTGAATCGTTGTCTAAGCCAGTCAAAAATTATTCTGTTATCTAAATTTTGTTGCTTACTGTTCAGCCACGTTATTCTGGTTCTATGCTAGTTTGTATTACTAATTTATATTTTTATATTCTTCCACATTATTCTCAAAATTGACAAGAGAAGAAAATTTTTATGCTATTATTAATTTTTAAATATTTTCTTTCTTAAAGTGTGAACTTCGTTTTTTAAGAAGTTTGTTATCGAAATTGAGGAGTCTTTCACATCGATTTTCTTAGAAATATATTTTGTTTATAAATGTAGTAATTAAGTAAAATCTATTCCTAACACATTTTCTAAATATCATGTACAAGTAAAATGTTTTTGTTTCTAGACACTCATTTCAACATTGTTACACTAACAGATAAGAATTATTTCCAAGAATTGCTTTGACAAAGAAATATACATATACAAGTATTGAGATATTATCCTAACTAATGGTACAAATGGTTAAAAAAAGGAAAACATCCAACAAGATAATTTGTTATTCTTTGTTTTTATATGGAGAAAATAAGTAAAACATAGTTATTCTTTTATTTTTAAGAGGATAAAATAAGTGTCATATAGTTTTATTGTTTATTATGCCTTACTTTCGTTCCTTATATGCTGTCCATTTCAGAAATGACTTATTTTTATCGATAGTCTATTTTTTACTTAAGTCCATAGTCAGTGACTGTTATTTTGTAGTTTATTAGCTGTCTGGTGTGCTTAACTTATTTAGTTTTTCACACATTTCTTTTGCACAATTCCTACATCACATAATTTGATTTCACACATCCACACAATCCTATGAATATTTAAGCATGAGGTTGGCGAATGTTTTTGCACGAAGGTGATGGACTTGAGCAAGATGGATGCGGGCAAGTATTTGATTTACAGCTTCGTTCGTCGTTCCTTGTTGGCTTTGCAAGTGTGTGTTGCTGTTGTGGAGGTCCCATAGTGGAATGGAGCTGTGAGTGCTGAATCTTGTGGTTTACTGGCTTTGTATGGGTGAAAGTCATCGTTATGTGTCGCTGAAAGCGGTCGTTTTTCGTTGTAATACTTCGCAGACGACTAGTTTGCAATAGGATAGGGATTTGAGAAGGTATGTCGTCTATTCTTCACCCATCTTCTTTCTTGGTCTCAATCTTGCGAATCTTCAACTTCTGTTCTTCCTGCTTTTTCTCTGCTTCTTGCTTGTCTCTTGGTTCTTCTCTGGGCAGGATATGGAAATATTTATTGATAACTAGTCGCTTTGAAGTTCTCCTCCAAGTAACAGTTTGATAAATGGTTTGGACACGTCATTTCTACTTTGTGGACGTTTTCTTCAGTTTCGTGCACCAGCGTGCTGTTTAATAGTGGTAGTGTGACTTTTACACATATTTTTTTGCCAGTGGTGGCTTGCCCAAGCGGTCTTCTCGTCGGGCCGATTTTTACTCGCTCTGTTCATTCGGGGTGCTCGGAGACGCTTCCGGCGTTCGGCGTCCTGTCGCGTCTCTGCAGGGCTTTGCCACTGTGCGGCTCCGTGTTCCTTCCCAGCAGGGTTCCGCCTAGCACGCAGATTTATTGCCCACTTTCTATAAAAGGGCCTTCTGTTGGTCTCACTGTCCTTTCCTTTCTCTCAACACTTCTGCCTTGTAGGAATCATGTATTGCTAATTACGTCCTTTTTTTTCTTGATACTTATCTCGTTGCAACTTGTGGGTCGTTGCATCATGTCCTTGCTGGAGTTTTTACAATGGTTCTTACAAAAAGTTTTACTTATAATCATCTAACGTATGTCTAGTACCTACATTGTTTTACACCTTCTTAAAACGCTTTACAAATTTCGGTGCCCTTTCCATGTTACAATTCTAAGGTATTTTGAGTCTTAACTTCTACAAAAATCCTCAAATTCGTTTTTCTCTTATTTTTTGTGTAGTGTTGTGGTGTGTAGCATTTTAGTATTTCATGCTGTTAGACTATCTACGTTTTATCCCTTCACCTTAATTTATGGTACCACTGGCGTTATTTATGTTTTTGTTTTTATTGAAACTACTTTGTTTTTCCCACCTTCCTCTCTCTTCATTCTTCTTTCTCCTGATGATCTTATCTGCAACATAATCTTGAAATATTGTGCTGATTATTTACCAGTAATAAAATTAATCTTCAAACTTGTACTGAAAGTGTTTAATACTGCCAGTCTTAGGCAAAAATACCTCTGCTTTATTTCATAAAATACCGTCTAATTCTCGTTTACTGTGTTCTGAAATACCTTGAACTTCTTGCAATTTTTTATCGATTTCTTTATGGACTTCTAACATGAGTTGAGGCGATTCCCCCTTTTGTGCATACCATTCTAATTCTTCATCCTCCTTACCTCAAATCATTCTTAATTGTTTGTTTATAACTGGTATATCTTCTAATTTTAGCTTTTGCTCAAAGAGAAGTGTGACATTCCCTAATGTTACGCTACCTTTCCCCGTATCTATTATCGCTCGTTTCTCATTTAAAAAATCTGCACCTATAATCAAATCTACAGTTAGTTTAGGTATAATCATGAAGTTGGATTCGATATTTCGACCTTGACACGAAAGAGTTGACCTTGTTTGTCTCGTAACTTCCGTAGCATTGTTTCTAATAGGACCTCTTACTTTAATCTTACGTGTTTTCAGAACTGTCAATTCCTCATTGACATTACACTGCATGAATAAATTTTCTGAGATCGCAGTCAGTTCACTTCCGCTATCAATTACAATATTGAGTGGGATATGCTTTACCATGGCCTTCACGATTGGTTGAATTTAAAAGGGTTGGTTCTGTTCTTCTTCTTCTTGCATCAACAAATCCTCCACTGAATCATACATGAGTCTTTTTAGGAATTTCCCTTGTGAATTCGAACTTTCTGTGGTATAAGCTTCGAATGCTACTTCTCTCTATTTTATTTCCTCTTCTCTATTTCTTCCTTCATTTACGCTTTCTTCAACATCCTCTACTTTTTCCTCATCGTCGTCTATCTTCTCCTTCTTCGTCGCTACTTCCACATAATCGCATCTAAATGCTCTAGTTATCGCTTCATAACTTCCTTCATTATATTCGTTGGGTTGTGTGGCCACTCGTAACTTATTTTCAACTTCTGTCGACTGCGCATTATCCTCATTGAATTCGCTTTCCCTGGTTTCCATCTCAAATAGCTCTGCAATACTCATTACTTCGTCCTTTCCTCCTACATTCGTTGTGCATGCCTATGGTAATTCATCTTCCTCATCAGTACTCTCCCAATTAATTTCTACCCAATACGATATTGTTATTTTCTTGTCTCCGTTTTCATCTGGTCCCTGCGGATTTGTTTCTTCCTTCTTCTCTTCTCGTGATAAGATTTATACTTCTCTGTCCAAGGTGCTGCAATTGTCCTGGGTCGGTGCGTCATTCTCTTTGGCATGGGCGCTTAGCTGTCAATTCGAACGTTTATCAGGGTTTGGTGGTCTTACCTCCAGCTCTTCTATCTGTATTATCTTTTCTTGTTCAGCTTGTTGATAGTGGTTTCTTTGTTGATAATTTGTCGGTCTATTGGTTCTCCAGTACCCGTTCCGGTTGTCGTTATTCTCTCCGTAATAGTTGTTGCCGTTCCTGGATGAACTACAGTTATTGCCATATTCTCTTCTAAATCCATAACCGGTTCTTTGTCGAAGTCTATTGTCGTTTCTTGGTGCGAAGTTATCACATGGTTCGTAATTATTGTTTCTTCGTACTGTGTCTTGTGGATTCCACTGCTATTTGCTTTCGTTTCCACGTGCGCTTCGTCTTTTTCTTGCGTCGTCTTCCGAAAATATGAACTCTAGTTCCCTTTGAATACCTTTAAATGCTTCGACGTCATTGCCTCCATGACCTGCTAATGATTGCTGGTATTTCAATGGTAGCTTCATCGCGCATTATTTAATCAACTCTCCGTCACTGTATGGTACATCTAAGCATTGATTTTTCTTTGCAATTAATTCGAAAAATTTCACGGGACTCTTCTCTCCTGAATTTTCAAAATATGGGTTCTGTAATAATTCATACTTCACTCTGTTCTGTGCTTCGCAGGACCAATAGCGTGAGAGAAATTTCTCTCTGAAATCTTCGTACGATCGGCATGTCGCTGCAACATTCTGCATGATTTCTGCGACTGTTCCTGACATGTGTGCACATATAAAGTCTAATTTGTGTGCTAGCGTCGAGTGTTCTGGTAATCCTAGTCGGAATTGATCAATAAAAGTTCGTGGATGTAATGAGTTTCCTTCTCGAAAGTGTTGAAATTTTCTGACTGTGAGGAAATGATCGTTGTCGTATTTCGTCATAGTTCCATATGAAATTCGCGATTCTTCACCACTTTTGTTTCTGATCATTTCTCCCGTCGTTCTTTCCGGTTGTGGTAGATCCATTGGATATTGTCCACTGTAACTTTCGCCTACCCTTGCGTAGTATCGTTGGAGTGGTACGCAATTATTTTCTTCCATGTGTTGTGAACGTGTAGCTGAATGCATTGCACTGTACTCTTCGCGACCTGGCTTTCAATTGTCACGTATTGGTTGGGTATCTTGTCTGGCTAACCTTGTCGCTCCATTGCACGATCCAAACTGTCTTGAAACGTACATTTGTGGTTCCGCATGTGTTTGTCATGACGTTTGTTCATCAAGAATTTAGAAAAGTGTTTGTTGCTATGCAGGCTGTCTGATTTCACGTATGTTACTTTCCGCCTGTGATTGGAATCGCAAATGTGTAATATCTTCGTTAATTGCTTGTTTTTCTGGCGCTGTTACAGATACAGATGTTGTTGCAGACTCTGTGCTTGTTCGATCCTGTTCACTACGCTCTTCAATGGTTTGCATCAACTCTGTTCGCAATATCTGAAATTGTCGCTTCGTTTGCGCTTCTACTTTGACTATGCTGTTATCATTTCTTTTCAGCGCTGCTTTTGTGATACGTTTGTGTAAAACACTGTTTTCAACAATTTCACGCGCTGTGCCTGCTGCTTGTCTAGTGATTTCATTTATCTGTTTCTCTAGTTTCTTGACTTCTCCCTGGGTGTTTTTACGTAATATTTTGATCTCGTCCAGAGTGTCATTACGCAATGTTTGTACGTCCACTTGTACCTTGTCAATGTCTGTTCTCAATTGATTGTAACCTGTTATTAAGTTTCCTGTCACTTCTCGAGATTCTTTTGCCTCGTCTTCAATATGACTTAGGTGTAACTGAATTTTTTTGTTTTGTTCTTTAATCGCACGCATTTGCCTCGTGGTTTCTGCATTTTATTTCGTCATTTCTGCATTCTGAATTTTAATTTGGTTCGCAATATCTTTAATTTGTCTTGTCATGGTTTCCGTCATTGATTGTAATAATTCTGCCAGATTGGTGGGTCCTATTCCGTTTTCTTCCGACGTCCTACGCTCTGTGTTTTCGCCCAATTGTTGGTTGCAACCGATTGCATTGAACTGTGCTGTGACACGTTTCTCCTCGCATTCCTTGTACTCTGTGGTGAGGGAGCTCTGATTACTTGTACTATGGGTTCTACGTATTCAAGGCGCAAGTTAGAATCCTCCTCGAATGTCTCTCTACTTTCCTGCTCTTCTGTCGTATGCTGACCTAGGTTTTTTGTGCCTTGGCGTACATTATCCTCGTTATGGTGCGTTATATGTCCTATTTCTCGCGATACTGCATCGTCTGTTCTACTGTCCTCTATTCTCTGTCCATTTTCATGCTGGGTCTCTACCTCAATTCGGTCAAGGTCTCGATCTGCCACTGATAATCTTTCCGAATCCCTTATTTTCTGTTTTAAAAGCAATTCACGCGCCCTACTTCGAGTCAACATGCGCTCATACGATCTCACGCGTTTCATAAACTTTTTGTTCACACGTTTGACAGTCAATTCACTTACTTGTTGGGTCAGAACCAACCTGTCAACGATGTATCCGCCACCTGTGCACTTGCATTGGAGAGAAAACTTAATTCTAACAATATTAAAATTCATAACTCTATTATGCTATTGTCTCTGCCAGAATGTCTCAGTTTTATTGAATACTTTCTTGCTATCTATCGCTGCAGCTACTGTATTCGACTATTTGTAACGTTCAAAAAAAAGTTTTTTTTTATTACGAAATTTTTCAACAGGAT
Source organism: Schistocerca piceifrons (assembly GCF_021461385.2). Taxonomy (NCBI): domain Eukaryota; kingdom Metazoa; phylum Arthropoda; class Insecta; order Orthoptera; family Acrididae; genus Schistocerca; species Schistocerca piceifrons. The sequence goes on from NC_060138.1 coordinate 434,270,851, forward strand.
ATTTTTCTGACCCAGTTAGGCATGTGGTCGACCTTCAATCATGGTATTTTGCCATCCTGGCAGGGTCGCCATTTTCTAACATTCTGCGTGGTGTCTGTTTGTTCTACATCATGTCTCCCCACCACTTTCGCGCAACGACGCTCTGAGCATGTTTTTTAGGGAACTGACTAGTTTGAACCTGGGAAGAATATTGCGATGCTGTCGGCAACGCCTGTATGAGACAACAAGCGTCTGGCGCAGTTGTTAGATCGATTACTGGTGCTACAGTGGCAGGTTACCAAGATTTAAGTGAGTTTGAACGTGGTGTTATAGTCAGTGAACGAGCGATGGGTCACAGCATCTCTGAGGTAGTGAAGAAGTGGGTATTTTTCTGTACGACCGTTTCACGAATGTGCAGTGAATATCTGGAATCCGGCAAAACATCGAATCTCCGATGTCGCTGCGGCTGGGACCATTCAACGAAACATCATCGACATGGTCTTTCGGAGCCGAAGGTCCACTCGTGTGTCTTTGATGACTGCTCGACACAAAGCTTTACGCCTCGCCTGGGCCCGTCAACACCGACATTGGACTGCGAATTTAGGCACACCGTCCGGTGGTGTCCTGTTCCTGAGTGGCTGATTCCAGAATCCTGTGTGAGAGAGGACAATGGACCTAGGTTGAAGCCAGAGTCTGGGAAGACGATGGACGACTGCTGAGATGCAGCACAACGACATGGGTGTCGAATGCACTGCGGGTGCGGCTTCCGGTGTTGTTTTGGTTCCCAGGTGGTTTGGTCGTGGAGACTTACTGCGAACAGTGGAATGGCCAGAGTTTAAAGATCACCCTGGGCGTCTTGCTGGCTGACAGCGTGCGGGTTGCCGGGCCCAGTGCACGAGTACGAACGGTCAGGTGTTGTCCTGTTTCCGAGAATGTTCCTGAGTCTTTTGGCGAGCAATGGAAGAGCGTGGACTTGGAAGCGTATGCCTGTGGAGCCGAGTGGCAGTTGGCTGCTGGTGACGAGAGGACTTGCGAAGCCTTGACCTGGCGACCGGGACCACTGAGCCTGGGGTTGACGGACGTGACGGCGCCTATTACTGCGTCTCCCGTACACAGGACGGCACAAGGGCATTCTAAGGTCTTACAGCGCAGTGAACAATTCCTTGGTGCCACCGAGGCCTTCATTTCGCGTATTACTGTGATTCTCCCGGATATGGATTAGCTGTGTTCTTGAGACTGTGCAGCCTTCAGACTACTTACTCGCAGGCTGTTGCTCAGGCTCTCTCCTTAGCCCACAGTGTTCTCTTTACGTTGATCAGTGTCATTGCAACTTGGGCGCTGCGAAGACCATGTGGTAGATTCACGCTGCTATTGGTAAAATATTGTTTCCTAAACTGTTAAGTTTTGGTGTCAAATATTGAAGAAATACTTTAAATGACTAGTGTTAAGCTGCCTAAGTTTCTTGTTGTGAGATCACTATTTGACGCTATTCTGTTAGCTGTGATGAAACATCTATGTGTGTGAGGAAGCAGATTTTCAGTTATTGTAAGAATATTGTTTCAAGTCATCACCGCGTGTGTTCTCTGTTGTGTCTTCTGTCCAGCATTTATTTGGTGTAATTTAAATTTTTATTATGCTAGCAAATTTGTGTGCTAGATTAGAGTTTCAGTATTCACCAGTTGATTCATTCTCTAATTCAAGATTATGTAATTCTTGTAATCTAACTTTGCAGATAGTTTTAGTTCCCTTTTCATTTGAACCACTGCTGTCTTATGAACTACAGGTCTTGTTATACATGTCATTGAATAGTATGGTACTGCTGGTTTACGTATTATTATTTTGAAATGTTGCTTTTACGTGCAATTAATATTCTCATTGTACATAATCTATTCCGAAAGCGTTTTACTGAACATTTTATAATTTTGTTCAGTAGCAGAGTTGTCAATAAACAGTGTCACTACTAAATGATAATCGCACCTCGAAAATCCATAGCCACAATCATGCTCAACGTTTGTTGCTCCCTAAAATTCTGCCTCACCATTATACAGTTTGTTATAAAATGATATCGACAAACTTCTACTTGTTTAAAGGGGTGTTATCTTCAGGAAAATGTTGAGGATAGGAATCATTGTCCCTAAAAGTCCTCGAAGGACGGTACAGGTGCCGGCACCTACGTCTGACCCATCCCTTTCGCAGCAAAAGTGACTTTGTACGCTGACGCACCGTAGGCGAAACGTCCTGCAATTTATTTGTTAGCCAATGATCGCTTCTGATTGACAGGATTGCCATTGGAGAAGATAGAGCTAGCTGCTGAGGACACAGGCCTTATCTCCTGTAAGTGTGATTCTCTGTTGCCTCCGTGGGCGCCATTTCCGGAGACGGGTTCCTATCCTCAGTTCTTTCCTCAAGACACGCTCTACACCCCTTTGAATTTTGTCGGTATCGTTTTACAAAACCCTGTATGTAATCAAACTTACACTTATAATCCAATGATTATGACCATTATCCACCGCCAGACTGGATGCCACATAGCTCCATTGCATGTATGTGGCGCTGTACAGAAAGTACATATGCGGAACAGAAACGAAATTGAACTATCCTAGGTACTATATGGGCTGAAAATGGAAAAAGACACTTACACATGCGACTCTGAAGAAGGGAACATCCTTATGATCTGGCACCTGGGACTAGGTTTCTCGGAAATGCCGAAGTTACTGGGCTATGACTATGTAAAAATCATCAGCATGTGTGGAAATCGATAAAGGAATGATGGAACCATAAGCAATCGTGTTGGACCTCCACACCTAGTCACAGAATGACCAGATCGTAGGATTTTCTGCGATGTATAGCACGACAAGCTGTGACCAGTGTCAGATATGACGACGTAGTGAATACTGATGCAGGCACCAGCACTTCAGAGCACAGTTCAGTGTACATTCTTGAACATGGGGCTCCACTGTAGAGACCCTTAAGTGTTGGTATGTGTTGATATGCTGACTAAGCGTCGTCAGATACGATTTAGTGAGCACGGGATCACAGAAATTAGACTTTGGATCTAGGGAAACTTGTCGTTTGATCGGATGAATCACGTTTCTTGTCACACCATCCTGACTGTCGTTCCGGACACGCCGCCATCTACGTAAGTATTTACTCGAAACGTACAGCACGCCACGGACGCAGGCTGCTGGGGCCAACAATCACTTGAGTTTCCATGAGACATGTGGTGGCAAAAGAAAGTACCATGTCCACTGTGGCCTACGTAAACATTATTGCGGACAACGTGCAACTTGATGCTTTCCACAATGGCGCATCCTCCAGCAGGACAAATGTCCGCGTAACAAGGGCAGAATCGCGCTCCAATATTTAACGGAGCATGACAACAAACTCACGTTGATATCCAAGAAAATTTGCTTACCTTAATCCGACAGAGTACACTCGGGACGCTGTAGGACATTAGCTCCGCGCCCTTAAACCTCGAGCGCATAGTTTAGGGGAAACTGTTCAAAGACATGTAGACCACTACCTCCGGAAAAGTACCACGGACTTACCGAGTCAATAATAGGGACATTGTAATATACTGATTATTCCTTGCTACTATCGTGTTATCTTGAAGCTGTGAGAAAGGATGACAGGCGTTCCAAGGCGCGGAAGCAGAGACGATGCTGACGGCAGACGAAACTAGGAGAGATATTGTTACATGAAGTAAACCGTAAAAGGAGAGCCCTGCGAAAATGCAGACGCCCCCTGACGCAGTCCCAGCGCGTTAGCTACTCTTCAAGGAATTAACATGTAACTTCATATGTGGTCTAGACGATGTGGTAAGTTGCCACTGAAGAACTTTGTAACCAACAGGCACGTAGTAGCGTATAAAGCCAGCTTGATACCAGCCATGAGAACGGCAACGTTAGTAGGCTCGCAAGGGTTAGAAAGAGAGCGGAAACGCCAAAAACTGTTGACCAAGCGGTCCCTACTCCGGGGAGCTCGAGGGGTGGGACTAAATGACGTATAACAATAATGTTGCAAGCCTTATTTGGCAGAGCAATAACGTTTAGCTTTCAGCTGAACAATGTTGATATCAAATACGGACTTACTTAGTGCTACTGCATTAATATCCCCGCCTTAGGAGGGGACCTAACTAAACCGTGATGAGCAGGCACCTGCAAGAGACCTACGGGATTGGCTGTCTGGCTTTAAGTGGTAAAAACAGTGCCCCCACGAGACTTTGTGGATCCCCTAGATTCCGCATTTTGGCAGAGTTCTCAGTCAGACGATCTGGGCGCCGAATCTGCATCCGTCGACTCCAGCCTCGGTCCAGCTCCGCGTAAGTCTGCTCTCTCACTTGGAGTGCCTCAGTGAACAGTGTCACATTCAGTATGTTTTGTTTTGAAACCAAGTTGTAGACAGTGTTTGCTACTGTGGTAAGCATGCACTCCTGGGACTTCTGCACAGGCTTTTGTTGTAACAGTGTTAATCATGCTTTTTCTAACCCTAGACCTAGCCTCCAGTGTATTAGTTAGCCATGTCTGGAATAAACAACTATTTCAAAACCTGTTTGTCGAAGAGTCTCCACAACAAGTTCCCTACCGAGTATGACCACCTGCATTTCTAGTAAATGCTAGTGCCAGTGTTGGCTCAGATAGGAGAAAACAATCAAATGCCTTCTTCTTTGTACCGCTCGGGAGTGCAGACTGGCCGGAAACGCCTTTTTTTCCTCTCCCACGACATCGTTCTCTGCTATAACGGTCTCCTTAAGTGCACCAACATCTTACTAAGAAAGTGTAGAAAGTGGTGAATATATTTTGGCTCGTCGTTGTACATTCCAGTATGATGAGGGTGTAACTGTTTTTTATCAGTTACCTGTGTACCACACTGAAGGAAAATTATCGCAAAACCAAGAAGGGACTGTGCGACATTAACGAAAACCGACAGGCCAAATCGTAACACCAAGAAGTAGTTGTGAGACATAAACGAAAGCTGATAGGCTTGTTCCTAGATCTAAAACGTGATATGTATTCAAATTTCACGCCAGTTGGCGCTAGTAACGCCAATAGAAAGATGCGCATCAAACTTTCTTTAAATACATGCTGTAACGGTCGAGATAGTTAGTTACCTTTGACTTTAGTCGTGGTGAGCTGATGTTAGTCGAGAATGCCTTTAAGGCCACAAAGACGCCATTATCAACAACTCACTGAAGTTGAACGAGTTCGTGAAACAGGGCAATGAGTAGCTGGATATTCCTATTGCGGTAGTGCAGAAAGACTTGCAGAAATGTAGCCACCGTACATGACTTCTGGCACCGGTGGCGATGAGAATATGCGGTTCCAAGAAGACTGGTCTCCAAACGGCCACGTAGCACTACAGAGACTGACCATCGTTTTCGGTGTATGGCTCTGGCGCATCGTACGGCATCTACAGCAGCAATCTGAGCAGCAGATGGCACCACAGTGACACAACGAACTATTGCAGATCGGTTACTTCAAGGAAAGCTCCAAGCCAGACGCCCTACGGCAAACGTTCCACCAACTCCAATCCAGCGCCATTTGCGATTTCAGTGGTCTCAAGGTCGAGCTGATTGGAGGGCAGGGTGGAGATCTGTTGCGTTTCGTGATAATCTGGTTCTATCTCGGTGTCAGTGATGGCCGTGCGTTGGTTGAAAGGAGACTAGTTGATCGCCTGCAACCCCGCCCCCCACTTCCGGTGTCCTTTCCTTTCGGCACCCTCCCTCCCTTCTCTTCTCTTCCCATCTTTTTCCTTTTCCCCGTCCCCTCCCTCCCCCCTCTTCCCCTGGGCTTCCTCTCCCCCTTCCTCCCTGCCCCCCTCTCTCCCCTGCCCGTGGCATCTCTGCTCTCCCCTCTCGCTCTCCCACTCCCCTTCCTCCTCCACCTCTCTTGGCAGGTCCCCGGACTCGCACACGCATAGTGAACATTCGCGCGCCGGAGATCATCGCCTTCTGTGTCTCGTGTGTGTGACGTCGTTTAGTGTTTTTTGGTGTCCGCCGTCCCACTACTACGTTCACTTGGCCGTCGGATTCATCAGTGTTCTGTGCGCCGTGCCAACGTGTTTTCAGTGTTGTTATCGTCACGTGTGAACGACTCCGTGTTTTTTGTGTCTCTGTGACCTCTCTCTTTTGCCCGTCACTTTGTTCACTATCATTCTCCGTTCTTATACTCTTGAAAACGCTATGGCTGAAGAGCGGCGTAGTGTGCTGCTGCCAGCCTACCTGATTTGTACAGGTTTTAAAATAACAATAAAGTAAAAAAAAAAACACCTGCAACCAACGTGTTGCGGGTGAGACGCACTGAACCTACACCTGGAGTTACAGTCTAGAGAGCGATATCGTATGACAGCAGGAGCACTCTCATGGCTATCCCATGCACCCTGGCTGCAAATCTGTATGTCCGCCCAGTGATTCAACCTCCTGTGTTGCCATTCATGAACAGTATTCCAGGGCGTGTTTTCCAGCAGAATAACGATCGCCCACATACCGCTGTTGTAAAGCAACATGTCTTACAGAATGTCCACATGTTTCCTTCAATAAGTTCCATCCCACAAACTGACATCAGGCACCTGTAAAATACAATCCACTCCATTATATGCTTGCATTCAGCATTCTGGCGGTTACACCGTTTATTAACGTACCTTAATTTCACATTAATAAAACAATCTCGGGTCTCAAGCCGCGTCAAATGGTTTACTGCTCACGATCTTTCGGCAGGGATCTCCTCTGCCATTGTCAAGTTGATGATAGTCGTGTGGTTGTCATTGCCGTGCTTATATAGCCGCGCCGTCGCTCGTCACGCCACTGGTGCTCGGTCCCGCACCATATATGGTAATTTTTTGGCCTCAAGACCGCCGGGCCCGCTTCAACGTCCTCACCACCGGATCCCACGCTGTACTCAGCTGCAATGCACCGTCTCTATTGAAAGTGTTGTCAGAAATTCTAATCTCTATGGCCTCGTTTATGACTCTATCCCAGAAGCCATTAGTTCCTTTAATAATAGACGTCTCATCGAATGCAATCCAGTGTCCGTTTTCCAGTGCATGTTCTGCTACAGCTCAGCTGATTTTTTGGGATATCACAGAGGGTAACACCTTTCATGTTCTATGTGGCGCTGTTCAATAGTGCGGATAGTCTGGCCGTCATAGAGCTGCCCACATCCACACGGTATCTTGTACATTCCTGGCGTTCTGAGGCCTACATCGTCTTTCAAATATTTCATTACTTTCTGGTTCTTTGCCGGAGGCCTGAAGATTGTGTCCATTTTATGCCGACTAATGTTCCCTGTTGTCGAACCACAAAATGGTAAGAATGAAACCTGCTTGGCGCCTTCTTCAGAGGTCTTCTTCCTTTGAGGCTTGGATAACACTGCTTGTGGGATCTGTTGTTGTAACCACTTTCCTTAAAAACTCTTAATAAGTGTCTCCATTTTCTCGGCAAGTTTTCAGTGTCTGAGACGGTTTCACATAGATGTACTAACGTCCTCAGAACTGGCTGTTTCTGTGCTGGGTGATGGAAGCTGGTGGCGTGCAGATATCGATCCGTGAAGGTGGGCTTGCGGTAAACCCTATGACCTAGAGACCAATTGGGTTTACGTAGCACAAGCACGTCCATGTGGTCGTGGATGTTGCTGAGGAGCTCCAGGAACTCTCCAAACATTTCTAGTCCATGCGGCAAAATGACGAAGGTATCGTCGACGTAGCGATAAAAACAGCTCGGCTTTGCAGGTGCCGTACCTAAAGCGATGTCTTCGAAATCTAAATGCTCCATAATGAGGTTGGCTACTACTGGAACAACCCGAGAATGTTTAACTAACGGATATCGCCGCGAAAGCATGCATTCGTACAGAATTTCACATTTTCATTAACTTATCTCATGCTTATATTAACCTGTGATCTTGTAAGGTTTCTCATTTAAATACGGCTGGCCGTGGTGGCCGAACGGTTCTAGGAACTTCATTCTGGAACCCAGCAACCGCTACGGTCGCAAGTTCATATCCAGCCTCGGGCATCGATGTGTGTGATGTCCATAGGTTAGTTAGGTTTAAGTAGTTCTAAGTTCTAGGGGACTGATGATCTCAGCTGTTAAGTCTCATAGTGCTCAGAGCCTTTTCAATCATTTAAATACGTTACTCTATTTAAATAATTGTTTGGTGTTGCGATTTTTTTCTGTCATGGATAGGTCTGATTCCACATTTGATGAGATATAATAGTGGGAGTGCCGCTCTGAAGCCCCTTAAATGGGCAGTGTTCCGCTGGGCGACTAGGGCTTGTCACTTGCTGAGCGCGCGACTTGCCCTTTAATTGGTGGCGCTGCCACCCTTCGCAGAGCTTATCAGCACGAGTTCCCGGGGTGCCTTGCATCTGGCTGGGGGCGGGGAGGCGGAGGCTGTAGTAGCCAGATAAACTGGGGGCCGCCAACGAGGCGGCTGCCGTCTCAGGCAGCAGAAGGATGGCGGGTGAGGAGGGAGGCGGCCGGATTTATGGGCGGGCCGGCAGAATGGACTACAGCTCTCACTGGCGGCTTAACCAGGCGCCCGCCGCGAGAACTTGTGTCGGCGCTCTGAAGTTGCGTGGCAACCAGGTGCTTGCGGAGGCGCGCTGCGGCCCCTTGAGCCATGGGGCTACAGGCGGGCCTGTGACTGACTTGTAGCTCACGATGGCAAGTTTCTTAGGAGTCTTATGTTTGTCTCTCGCAGCTGATAATTCCAGGACCATTTACGTCAGATTTTTTGTTAGCGTTGCATTTAAAAGAGACAATATGAGCATAGAATATTCGATACAGTGAAAGCAACCTCATGTGATTTCTGAAAAGCTTTCAGGGGTCATTGAGAAGGATGAATGTATGAATTTGAGTTCACGGTCTCTATTCTGGAAACGAAGCAGTCAACAACTATAAGCCAAAATGGTATTGGTATCTCTGTCACTGAAATACATGTAATGCTACTGTGGTTGCTAAGTTTTAGGACAGAAAAAGGTTAGAGGTGGTACTATAAACTCAAACAAGAAAGAAATGTACCTGAGTAGCTACGAACACTTTTTTATCTTTAGTACTCTGAAACCCATCTGCTTTACTGAACAGGTGCTCATATCTCATAAGCTATGCATTTTAGGGTCTATTTTCATTGGACATTTTTTTCTTGTTTTGGTCCATACTAGTACCTCGGAAAACTGCATACCCTACAAGCTTAGCAACACCAGTACCAGTATGTGTGTTGCACCGTCACAGGTATCAGAACGATTTTCACTTACAACTTTCCACTCGTTCATTTCTATACAAGGGTCCCTTAACTCAAATTCACACATTTATCCTTGGTGATTCAACTGTCCATGCCTCTGGGCTTTATGCAAACCGCAACACTTTCAGATACCATGCGCAAGATTCTCATATTCTCTAGCTCGCTATGTGTAAACTGTTAGCCCTACAGTAAAGATTAACTGAATCTCTCTCTAGGGATCTTAGTGTAGTGAAATTTTGTGGAAGGGTGCGTTTCCATCAGAGACTTTGGTTTTCGAGTTTCTCAAGAGGAACCTACAAAAGTGACCTTAAGATGTATTTTTTCAGTAACTCGAAAACCACGGACTCCAGTGAAAACGTAACCAATAATAAAATTTAACTACATTAAATTTCCTACAAAAAAGGTCAATTTGATTTTTTCTGAGGGCCCAATAGTATGTGATTGAATATGGAAGTAATATTTTGAAGGAATCAGCCTCAGTTGCGCAAGTTTTCTGGTCTTTACCAGGTTTCGGCTAAATTAATCTAGCCTTCTTCAGAAGCATAAAACTACTATAGCATGCCAGAGTAAGGCACAGTCAACATTAAAATTAAAACCTATAGTACCGTGGCACAATGTCGAATTACTATAGGTTTTAATTTTAGTGTTGACTGTGCCTTACTCCGGCATGCTATAGTAATTTTATGCTTCTGAAGAAGGCTAAATTAATTTAGCCGAAACCTGGTAAAGACTAGAAAATTTGCGCAACTGAGGCTGATTCCTTCTAAATATTAGTCTGTCACAGTTGCTGACGGGGCTGCAACATTCTAAAAATTCTTAGAATATGGAAATCTTGCGAGTGGTACTTAAAGACGTTGCAGGCAGCATAAAACCTTGTAGTAGGGCAACTTGGTCGGCCTGTATGCGTACTTATACAGGACCTGGTACCTATAACTTCGACGCTCTGTAGCGTCGTTGGATAATATTTGTGGAAACAGGTTCCTGTCCTCATTCCGTTCCTCAAGACTTCTGCAGCATCCCCCCGTAGTTTGGGGGTGTAATTTTCGAACACTCTGTATAAAGGGACAGAGAAAAATGACGTAAAGCCCCAGGTTGAATGTCCTCAGTAGTGGATTATTGTCAGAATGATTCCCGATGGATGCTCAAAGAAACATCATCATTCGTCATACTTTTATTGGAGAACGAAATACGATGCTCGGGAATGGCAATACCACTCAGGTTGGACGCTGAAAACAGCTAGCTGGCAGGCACTGATGCAGCCGGACGGCCAGAGGCCGGCCGTGTCGTCCACAGTGGTATGATACTAAATTACGGAGTATTATGCAACTGGTGGTGGCCAAGAATCGTGGATGGAGAACCACGTCAGCCCGTCGACCAGCGTGACCATCATCTCACAAATGATGTTTCGAGACTACGGCACTATATTCGCACTGGTTTGGTGTGCATTTGTTTTGACGAAGCACAGGGTTCAGCAACGTAGAGCATAACAGGGCCGCAGCTCAAATGTGTTGTAACAGCCTGCCGATGCTGTACTCGCACTGCCTTTGTGCTGTGTCGTCGTTATTGCCATGCTGGCTCCAGACCCATCTGTGGAGTTACAGTGTTAACGTAGCCGTGTATTGGCCTACTCTGCACTCGCCCGTTACCGTGGCCTCTTGCAAAAACCGAGACATCGTCGCCATTTTACTCATTAGCACTGAAAAATAGTGGCGGCCCTACAAAGCACGCATAATCAAGACGAGCCCTCATTATCAGGAAAAATAAGCTAACGTGGGTGCACAACAACCATACAGTGTATTAGCCATTGTTTTTAATTCGTATGTTGATGAGGATCTAGGAAAAAGCTGCAGCTCCTTCAACTATTTTCACAATTGTAGTCTAACGTTTAACAGGCAGTCATTTATTATTATAATTTTTACAGAATTTGGCTAATTTTTTTGACACATCTGTCTTTTGAGTGGCCCACCGCGAATTCCTCTTCTGTGCCAACCTGTTCACCCATGGTAGCACTTGCAATCCACGTCCTCAGTTATTTCCTGGATGTACTCCAGTCTCTGTCATCCTCTACAATTTCTTCCCTCCACAGCTCCCTCTAGGACCACGGGAGTCATTCCCTGATGCCTTAACAGATTTCCTATCATCCTGTCGCGTCTCCTTGTCAGTGTTTTCCACATATTCCTTTTCTCATCAATTCTGCTCAGACCCCTCCTTCCTTACCTTATCAGTTCCACTGATTTTCGACAGTTATCTGTAGTAACAAATATCAAATGCTTTGATACGCTCCTGTTCCGGTTTCCCACAGTCCATGTTTCACCGCCAACTAATGCTGTGCTCGAGACGGACATTCTCAGTAATGTCTTCCCCAAATTAGGACCAACGTTTGATATTTCTCTTGTGCAGGTTTGCCCTTTTCGCCAGTGCTAGTCTGCTTTTGATGTCCTCCTTGCTCTGTCCGTCATTGGTTATTCTGCTGCCGGGATAGTAGAATTCCTGAACTTCATCTACTTCGTGACCATCAGTCCTAATGTTAAGTTTCTTGCTATTCTCGTTTGTGCTACTTCTCCAACTTTCACCTTTCTTCGATTTACTCTCAATCAGTATTCTAGCCTCATTAGACTGTCCATTCCATTCAGCAGATCAGGCAATTGTTCTCCATTTAGGACAACAATGTCATCAGCGAATCGTATCACTGACATCCTTTTACCTCGAATTTTAATTCCACTCCCGATCATTATACACCACTTAGAGCCCATGACTAAGTTACACTCGTTTTCTTCTTATCTTCATGCGTTGGATGATGACCAGAGCACTGACGTTCATTTGACATCACGCTCCAAAATTGCGGTTTTTGTTGCTGGACAAGAAATGTTTTAGTACTGATCAGTATTTAAGTTAGAATGAACAGTCAAGATCAAATAAATTAGTTTATTTACCGGTTTAGGCTGTTGTAAAATTCATCTACAGAATTTTTGGCCTCCTATGGCTGGTGCTGGCGGCGCCTCTGTTGTCTCGTGATACCACTATCGTACACTGACTCAGCAGCATGACATTTTTCCTGTGCTGTTTGCGACGTTAAGTTTTCTGAAATCCCATCTTGTCTCTTCTAGCCATCCCGTGATATTTTTTTTTAATTTATAAAAGAAAATAAAAATTTTCTTCGTTTACCAGCTGTCATTCATTCATTAAATATGACCGTAAAGCATTAATCTCCTTTCTCTTAACTGTGTCTGTGATTGCTTCTATGTTTCTTTACAGGTCTTCATTTCTCCTCTTCGTCCAGTTATTTCTTTGTTCTTTTGTGGTCCTAAAATTTGTATGAGCATTTTTCCTTTCTTTCTTTTCCAGTTATTCTTATTCGCCTCTTTCATTCAGTGTTAAGCATTCAGATCCCAACATGGCTTTCGATTTCATTGCTTTCGCGCAGTCTCTAAGTTGTGTCTGGAAGATACCGTTCTTCAATTTTCGGCTAGCTTGTATGCTAATTCCATTTTCTTCAAAGAAGGTCACATATGTGTGCATTCCCTGGTCTTACACACTACTTAGATTAACTTAAAGTAACTTATCCTAAGAACAACACACACACACACACACACACACACACACACACACAAACACATGCCGGAGGGAGGACTTGAACCTCCGGGGGAGGGTCGCGCAATCCGTGACATGTCGCCTTAAACACCCGCGGCCACTCCGCACGGCCATTTTCTTCAATCTTTCTACACTTGGGGTGTTATATGTTAGATTGTGTCCATTCTCCCAAGCAGTTAAGCCTCTCTACCTCTTTGATGTTTCTGTGTAGTGCTTCTATACAAACTGAAACGCGCTTAAGAAACTGTATTTGAATACGCATGCCTGTACCAATTTCTTTGGCGTTTCAGTATGTATAGAAGAACTACACAGAAACATCAAACAGATAGAAAAGCTTAAATACTCGGGAGAATGGACACAATGTAACATATGACACCACAAGTGAAGAAAGATTGAAGAAAATGGCCGTGCACGGTGGCCGCGCAATCTGCGACATGGTGGCTAAAACCCCGCCTTTATAAAACAATAAGTGTCTGGCGCAGTTGGTAGACGGGTTACTGCTGCTACAAACACAGGTTATCAAAATGTAAATGAGTTTGAACATTATGTTATAGTCAGCGCTCGAGCGATGGGACGCAGTATCTCCGAGGTAGCGATGAACTGGGGAATTTCCCATACGACCATTTAATGAGTGTACCGTGAACATCAGGAATCCGATAAAACATCAAATCTCCGATATCGCTGCGAACCTGGAAAAGATCCTGCAGGAACGGGACCAACGGTGACTGAAGAGAGTCGTTCAACGTGACGGAAGTGCAACCTTACCGCAAATTACTGCTGATTTCAATTCTGGCGTATCAACAAGTGTCAGCATGCGAAGCACTCAACGAAACATCATCGATATGGGCTTTCTGAGCCGAAGGCCCACTCTTGTACCCTTGAGGACAGCATGCCACAAAGCTTTACGCCTCACATGGGACCGTCAACACCGACATAGAACTGTTGATGACTGGAAACATTTTGCCTTTTCGGTCGAGTGTAGTTTCAAATTGCATCGAGTGGATGGACATGTACGGGCATGGAGACAGATTCACAAATCCATCGAGTGTGTGTATGAATTCCTATGGTACCAAACTGCTGAGATCATCGGTCCCTAGACTTGACTATGCTCAGAACAACACACACATCCATGCCCGAGGGAGGGCTCGAACATTCGGCGGTAGGGCTCCTCAGTCCATGACACGGCTCCTCAAACCGTGAGGCCACCCGTGCGGTCATGTATCCATGGACCCTGCGTGTCAACAGGGGACCGTTGAAGCTGGTGGAGGCTCTGTAATGATGTGGGGCGTGTGTAGTTGGAGTGATATGGGAGCCCTGATATGTCTAGATGGACTGACAGGTGACACTTATGTAAGCATCCTGTCTTATCACCTACATCCATTCATGTTCATTGTGCTCTCCGAAGGACTTCAGTAATTCCAGGAGGTCAATACGACATTCCACACGTCCAGCAATGCTACAGAGTGGCGCCAGCAACACTCTTTTGAAGTCAAAAATTTACGCTGGCCACCACACTCCACACACATGAACATTATTGAGGATATCTGGGATGCCTTTCAAAGTGCTATTCAGAAGAGATCTCTACCTCCTCGTACTGTTACGGGCTTTCCAGCCCTGCAGAATTCATGATGTCAGTTCCCTCCAGCACAACTTCAGACATTAGTCGAGTCCATGCCACGTCGTGCTGCGGCACTTCTGCGTGCTCGCGGCGGCCCTACACGATTTTAGCGAGGTGTACCAGTTTCTTCAGCTCTTCAATGTATTTTCGTCTGTTGCGTTATGTTCAATGTATTCTGTCTTCTCACACGGCTTTGTAATCCGGTTTTAGCAGCAATTTCGTGACGTTTCTCTACCATTATCTTTGCATCTGTTTTGTCCAAATTGTGATAAAATCTGTAAAGCTGGAAACAAAAGTAATGCGGTTAATAATGTCTCCAACGCTGCAAACTTAACCTTCGCTATCTCTCGCAATAAGTGAGTTAATTAATTCGTGTTTCTACGATGCTGGATATCACATATATAAGAAATGGATGTTGATCCACAGTCAGAAAATTCGATATACTCATAGAAATCTTTGGAAAGGCATTGGGAAAGTAAGGTAGGACAATTCACACAACAATGAATATAACAACCTTCCCATGCTCTGGTGAGCGATAGATATCAATATATAAAAGCACAATCCCATCCTCGAAAATTTTTCAGAGCAATTTGAGCCGTGTGTAGCTCGTGTTCCTGCCATCATGTATTTTACGCCCTGTTTTTAACGTATTTGCACCTTACTACGTAAATTTAAATTACTACTGTCACTGAGTTGCTGTTTTGCCTGACCGTGACCGGCGCTAGCAGCGCGTGTCGACATATCGCCTCTCATAGTATCTTTGCTCGACTGCCATTACTTCCAGGTCGTTGTCTGTCTTGAGGCAGTTCAGGTCACGAGTTCGGGCTGCCAGTCAGTTGGATCGTGTCTGGAGTGCAGTCCGGACCTGCCAGTCACGGAGCTGCAGTGCGGCACTAGTGCAGTCGGGTTAGAGCAGTGAGGTCCGCGTGGACATGGGTCGCCCGACCATTGTCGCCACGCATCACTTGAGCCAGGCCAGCGTCTTGGTGGATCATCGGTCAGTTGTCCTACCGGACGACGCGTTTTGGCTCGACGATCGTTTATGAGTCGGCTGTGTGTGTGTGCATCGACTCCCGATTTGTCTTTGTGCTTTCTAGGTTACTGTTGGATATTGTTCAGGTCTTCGTTCAATTGTTTGTCAGGTAATGTGTGTAGTTGGCGTTATTTCCACTGACAACTATTTTAGATGGTGTCGGCATTCTGGGAGGAGTCGGTCGGTTGCTGCGTACCAGGGACGTTATCTCAGCGCGTTGCAGGCGGCTGCGTCCGCTGGCGGTCCCTGCGCAGTGCCGGAGCGTGCGTGGAGCTGCCCGATCGCTACGAGCTTCGTGGTTCACCGACCCAGGACGTCAAAGTTGAGTAGTGGTTCCAACTACCCAATCCACGACGATTCATGTTGTGGTTGTACGTTTCGGTGGTTTGCTGTTGGGGAGATATTCCTGTGAGCAACACCGAGTATTTCTGTTGCTGAAACTTTATCCGCCATGCAGTGCAATTAAATATATTGGTTGACTACAATTCGAGTGCACCAGCGTAATTTTCTGCCTTGTGGCCGTTAGAGATCCGGTTACCTGTCCTGACCACTAACGTAATTCCAGGCAGCGTACTTTCCTCACCTGTTGTCGCTGTCCAACAAGGTGCATAATTCTGACAGATAATACATAAATCACTGTGGGTTATCACGTTCGTAACGTTTTGTGTTTGAGTTCTCATATACTGATGGATGGCAATGAAGTCGTTGTGTCGGTCAGTCCGTGGCTGTCCCCTGGTTGGGTTCCAACGGATCAGGTGTAGTTGGGATCACTACCTGTCCAACCAAAGTGAACGAGCGCAGATCGACCTCCATGTAGGCTTCTGAATGCTGTTGTCTTTATTGTCTTTCCCACCAGTGTTTAGTTATCTGTTTTCATCTATTTAAAATTTAAAGCTGATAGTTAAATTTTTTTAAAAATTTTGGAAAATGAATTGTGGGCTTTCAGTCTTGCAACTTTATTCTTAAAATTATCTTTCAAGCCTAAACATTGCAGCCTTTTGTCTATAAAGGATGACGGTAATACATTTTAAAATTTTGAAATTTAAATGTGGCCTTCAGCCATTTGTATTGCACCTTCCATATGTTTGTTGTATCTACTTTGCCTTGAGGCTTTCCACCTAGCTGTGATATATGTTTTACTTTTTAAAATTATTTTATTTGCTATTTTAACTGCATTTTATTTTGTAGATTTTTAAGATTTCTTGTTTGCAGGCCTTCGGCCGTGAAAGAGTAGCATTTGGTAAAGGTTCGGATATGTGCCGCTTTGGTTGTAAATGTGTTATGAAATTACAATAAATTACAATTAGAAGGTGAAACTGACCTCAAACGTATTTGGCCCTTTCCACAATTTCAATTAACTGTCTTGCCAGCGGGTTCAGCGGGCGTCTCACAGTTCAAAAATTCAGGGGAATGTTGACTCACAGCAGCAGCTGGTTGTCTTTAAGTCAAAAGAGAGAGTTGGTTCTTTAAAGATCTATGTATCGTCGTATAGAGAGTATTCCGTGAAACAGACGTAAATTAATTATCCAGTGCCACCCAGGACAAAGAATAGTCTTTGGCACACGCCCAATGACACTGTACAAACATTCACAAGTGAAGGTGTATTGGACCATACTGTCTAATGTTTGAAGAAAGAGTGTAACAACAATTCGTCGCTGCATTTTCTATATTTTAGTAAAACACTTCACTTCAGAAGATTCTTATCAAGAAATTAAAAATTGTTCCGTGGCATTTTCGTGAGATTATGTTGCAAATATAAAGATATATGGAAATTTTTCGGTTAGATATTCTCACTTTTCTTTGCTTTTGTAATATTATGTGTTTCTTCGTGTTCCACGGAAGGCACTACTGGGGCGAAAGGGTATTTTTCTGTTTTTGAGACAGTCTTATGATTGGTTTGATGCGGTCCACCACGAGTTGTTCTGTTGTGACAAACTTTTCATCTCAGGGAAGCAGCAATAGGAAACTATAATAGTCTTTCATAGTTCATGTTGCTCCATTTAGAGTAATGAAGGACGGCACTCGGTTTTACTACCATGTCGTTGCAAAGTACACCATTGTCCGTTCAGACATAAAGATCACCCGGATTTTGGGGAGGTATTTTTAATGCGTCAACGGAGTGGCTGGCTCACCCAAATTTTTTCGTAAGTGGTCAGCCAGGCTCATTTCCCTGTGCTGTTTTTTAAGCTCTTTCGTGGTTTGTTTTCCCTCTTTTACTTTGCTGATTGGCTATCTTGCCTCCTCATAGGTTTTAAAGCATATGAGAGAGCCTGTGCGATAGTCCTTGTGTGGTGGTTTCGTGTGCATGCGTGTACGACAGTTTTCGTTCTTATCCACATTCGTTACACACACACACACACACACACACACACACACACACACACACATACACACAGATCACCCCCGGTTGGTTTATATTTGGCCTTTGCTCCTGATGGCTTTCATATAGAAGATTTTCGAATCATGTGTTTGTATTTTGTGCAGTTTTGGTTCTCTTGTTGCTGCAAAAAGACGGAAGCCTCAGATATTTTCTGTTCTGTTTATCGGTAAGAACCTCTCAGACCAAAATTCGCAACTCGCTGAGTCCATCTTTTGAAGCCCTAGATAATGTGGAGTGGTAATGGGTGCGAAATGTGTGTGTGAATGTGTGGAGAGCTTTGGTAAGTAGAAGTTGATCTACTTAAAACTGCGAAAACAGCAGTCTGGCCAGACGCACAGTGTATGAAACCAGATGTACAAGTTTCAAATGATATTACCAGTTATGAGGAGAGTGTTTTACATTTGGACTGCTTATGAAGACTGGATGAAGTGGATCCAGAAAGAAATTACATCCAAGTAGCTCCAGTTCTCCACAGAGGTAGCACGCCCATGTTATCAACAGGAATATTAAAGGCTAATTAGTTACGTGATTTCAGCTCTGAAAATTTCCTATTTCGTCATTGGCTCTAGGATTTCGAACAAATACGACACTGGGAATCCACATTGTATGTGGCTTTTGTTGCAGTGATTTTCAGGATCGTCATCTAACGTCTTGCACTACAGCTACGCGGGGACAGGGAGTGGCGGCGAAAGTGTTAGTGTGGCATATATTGTGCTGCCAGTAGCTGCGATGGCAGGGATAGCGCCAGACACGTAAGAAGAGGACGACCGCTTGCAATCTGCAGGTGACAAATATGCGGCCTCGTGGGTAAACCGGCAGGTCGCACATTGTTACTTATGATTCTTGCATACGTTACCTCACGTATCCGACCTATAGTCCAATTTGATATTATATGCATGATTGGTGTCTGTTTTCCCCACGGCGGGGGTTGTGGTTGGTGGTGGGATGATGTGTGTGCGTGGTGGGGGGGGGGGGCGGGGAGGGGAGGAGTGTTGTCGCATCGACGGGCCGGAAGCTGTAGCTGCAGCGGACGTCAAGCTTCCCGCTGTACCCAGACATCTGGTCAGCGCTCTGGCGGAAACGCCCCCCGGAAAACGACTGGAAGGGTACGCGTCCACTCCATGCTGGCATGATCTAGATGAAGAAGGCAGCGACTGCTGATGTGTGGGCGGGTCCAGCCCCATCGGGGGACGAGAAGAGGTTGAGGAGGCGAAGGCTCCGTCTCCATGGTGTCGTCCCGCGGTGCCGTGATGACACCCTCTGGCGGCTGCTGTGGCCGCTCTGTCCTTTGCACCCGGGAATCTGGGGAAGAGAGACTGAAAGATCATCGTGTACATGGCAGAGGCGAAGTTGATTTGGTGGCGGCTCTGCAAACCATCTGAACCTGAAAGAGGGTACATGCAAGCGCCAAGTCGACGGACGATTTCACCTCGCTCTCGCCATTTTCTGCCGCTAAAAACCCTGTAAAGGACAATATCGTGCGCGAAACGATACTTGCGGCCTTCCTTCGGCACCGGATGCTTAGGAGCGTGGACCTGTTGGAGCAATTCCGCCGGCGGTGGTCCATCTCGTGGGTGCGAACCATATGATACGAGCTAGAGTTGCAATGCTTGATCCCTGCTGTGTGAGGAGCGAGGTTTGGCCATCTGCCGTTTGAATGTTCTGACAAAACGTTTCGCTTCTCCGTTTGACTGTGGATGGAACGGGGCACTGGCTACATGCTGTATACCATTGCTCTCACAGTATGTTAGAAATTCATTTGACATGAACTGTGGACCGTTGTCTGGTACTATCACTTCAGGTAAACCTTCAAGGCACAAAATCGATGACAACATCTGAATTGCGCTACGTGACGTTGTCGAGTTCAATGGCACCGCAAAAGAAAAAAAAGAAAATTGCTATACGAGTCAACAACAATCAACCAACGAGTGTTCCAAAGAGGCCATGCAAAGTCTACGTGCACACGTTGCCATGGTGATTGCAACTTAGGCCTAGCAGAAAATTTTTGTGGTGGAGCGGACTGACTTTCCGGACATGCGTGACACTGTGATGTCATCTGTCATCTGTTCTATTTCGGCATCCACAAGCTGCAATAATGTCGACTTGCTAACTGTTTCGTACAAACAATCCCTCAGTGTTTTCGGTGAAGTAAAAGCAACACCTCTTTTTGCAAAGCTTTATGGATCAACACATGTGACCGTCCACTGTCATTTTGATCAAGAATCACACCTTTTGTACAGTGAGGCTATGCCGATGTACAAAGTATCGTCGCACTACAGAGTTCTTTATGATATGGAAGGAATGGGGCCAAGATGTGCGAATATATATCAACAAAATGTTCAAATTTGGATCAGCTTTCGTGACCTGTGCAATTTTCTTGTGGTTCAGCGGAAAAGACCGAAGCAATCCAGGATCCTGAGCAGCGACCTAACAAGAAGATGCAGCAGAAGTGTCAAAGTCTGTGTCAGGGACCATCGGAAGACGTGAAAGTGCGTCCGCATTATAATGTTGAGCTGTCGGACGATACACAATCTCGCACTGGTATTGAGACAACAATGAAGCCCATCTTCGCAATTTTTGGGCAGTTCGTAGAGGAACCGGTTTTGTCGGATGAAACAAGGACTGCAGAGGCTTATGATCCGTTACTAAGTAGAATTTTCTGCTGTACAAATAGTGGTGGAATTTGGTGACACCATAGCCAAAGCCTCTTTTTCAATTTGTGAATGGTTACAATGCGGTTTGAACACTTTTGGTGCGAAAGCAATAGGCCAGTCATTATCACCAATTCTGTGCGAAAGCACTGCAACGATTCCGTAAGAGGAAGCCTCAACTTGCAATACAACTGGTAAACTAAGCATCGATCACTGAGCAATGCATCTTTAAGCTTTTAAAATGCTACTTGCCATTCATCTGTCCAGACAAAGGGGACATTCTTGCGAGGAAAGCGATGCAGCGGAGCTGCGTTTTATGCTGCATTCGGTATGAATCGAATATAATAGTTCATTTTCTCCAAGACTGACTGAATTCTGTGATATTGCGATGAACTGGCAGGTCGCGTGTGGCTAACAAATGCGAGTGAAGAGGTTGTATGCCCTGATTGTTTATGGCAAGACGAAGGTACTGCAAGTCAGGTTTGAAAAACCACATTTGTCCAGTCTACACTTCTGTCCTGCCTCAGACAATACACGAAACAAAGCACGTAAATTTGCAATATGTTCTTCAGGTGTACGACCTGCGACGACACGATCGTCCAAATAGATTGAACAGTTTGGCCCTTTTGCAGTCAGCTGTTACAAATACCGATAAAAAATGGCGAGTGCGGAAGCACTGCCAAAAGGCAAACGCAAATAATTAAACAAGCCCAAATGAGTATTTACGACACACACATTATGAGAGTCTTCATCGAGCGGCATTTGAAGATAGTCGTCGAACAAATCCGTTTTTGAAAATTGGCGTCCAGCGCCTAATTTGTCCATAAGATCCTCTGGGCGTGGCAACGGATTTGTATCAATGGCAGTTTGTGGGTTGGCTGTAGATTTAAAGTCGACAGAGAGGCGCATGCGACCTGAAGGTTTGGGGAGAGAAACCAATGGACTTTCTCACTGACTATATGATAGGTGTGCAAAAACTCCGTTATCAGGTATTTCTTTAAGTTCATCAGCCACTTTGTCCCACAATGTTATGGAAACAGTTCTGGCCGAGCAAACTTTCTGCAGAGCATTGTCTTTCGGCGTAGTATGTGCAACAAGGTTGTTAGCTTTGCCTAATCCTTCAGAAAAGAGATGCAGGAATTCTTTTAGCAAGCTAGCCACACTGTCTTTTGCATTGAATGCAGACACTGACCACCATTGTCCTGAATGTTGAAGCAAACAAGTCAAAAGAATCAAGACCAAATATGTTCCCATACTCGCCTGATTGAAGCACTGTAAAAGTTACTGTTCGAGTATGCGAGCGATACATAGCAAGCAAATTACATGTTTCGAGAACGGGAATGACTTGTCCATTATAAACAGTCAGTTGCTTTGTAGTTTTAGATAGCCTTGTGGAGCTTAACAGTTCATATGTGTGGCGATTTGGCAATGTGTCACAGGCACCCGTGTCAAACTGAAATTTCACACTTTTACCACAAAGAAGTAATTGGACATGTTTGTTTGACTGATGCAGACAAGGAATGTATTGCATCAGTGACATAGGCCTTGTGACTAGATTTTTGCTAGTGGGCCGAATACTTACGTTTGGTCCGATGCAAACATACGGATTGAACATGTCTTTTGCTACCACAAGCGTAATGCTGAGCTCGTCGGGAGGGGCAGTCTTGGCGTTTGTGCCGTGAATAACACCTAGGACTTAATTCTGTACACCTGAGTAGCCGCCTTTTTAGCGAACTCCTTAAGCGGCGGGATGGGACGATCGCAAGCAAGGGACTCAACCTGACAAATAGCTGGCTGCTCAAACGTATTAGCCGACAGGGCACTGGAATCGTACTGATCTCGTATTTGCAATACCTGCTGAAATGATGATGTTTCAAAATCTGTTCTTTGATTTTGACATCAGGTTTATTGTACACGATCGCATCACGCAACATATCATCTGAATATAAAGCACCGCAAACACATTGGAATTTGCATTTCCTCGTCATACCTTGCAAATCTATTACCCACTCGCAATAAGTTTGTTCTGACCGTTTTTAGCAATTAAAGAATTGATACCTAGCTGCTACCATATTCACTTATTGGTCATAATAGTGAGTTAGTGAAGAGTGTCATACGCAAGTTTACTCGGAGTGGTGTTAGGAAAGAGATTTTGGAATTAATCCGAACAGTGCACTTCCTACCGTGGATAATAGATTTTGAAGTTTTAGAGTACCTGGGACCTTCTGAGCTACCATATGAGCATCGAACTGTGCAGCCACTCTAGCCATTCTTCATCTTGTTCACTAAACTGTCGAGAAAGTGGCATAGCAACTGTAGTAGGTGGTGCTTGTTCCTTCGGGTACGCGGCGTTGGCGAGTAGCTGCTGCAAAGTGTTGAGCAGGATAGATATTTGTTGTGTCTGGAACTGAATCATCTGCATTAGCTGTGTTGCAATCTAATGCTTGGGGTTGTGGCGCCTGAGCAGGGGGCGGAACAGGTAGCGGTGAGGGGGGGGGGGGGGCACTGGGTTAGGAGGATTCTCATCGCCAGTTGTTGGGTCTAGCCCTTCCCTCTCGTACAGGGTGCCTA
Source organism: Schistocerca piceifrons (assembly GCF_021461385.2). Classification (NCBI taxonomy): domain Eukaryota; kingdom Metazoa; phylum Arthropoda; class Insecta; order Orthoptera; family Acrididae; genus Schistocerca; species Schistocerca piceifrons. The sequence goes on from NC_060138.1 coordinate 434,293,910, forward strand.
AGGGATGTTGCGTTCTCTTAATGCTGTGCAAAATTTAAGCAAATAACATTAGTAACTTTATTTCTATAAAACAAATTGACAATACTTCAGTGTTCAAAGGTGTCGCAAGTGATGGTCGACGTGCAGCATAAATCCGAGTCCTTGCTGTTCACAATGTTCAAACAAGCAGTGGATATCGATCACTACAATCTGATATCGTAGCACTCTGTGCTAGGCGATGCTAATACTCTGCGAATCCTGTCCATTAATGTCCGGCCGATGTTGGCAGGACCGGCGCTTATATTCACTTCTTGTGGAGATCATTCCGCCCGCCTCGGTGGCCGTGCGGTTCTAGGCGCTTCAGTCCGGAACCGCGGGACTGCTACGGTCGCAGGTTCGAATCCTGCCTCGGGCATTGATGTGTGTGATGTCCTTCGGTTAGATAGGTTTAAGTAGTTGTAAGTTCTAGGGGACTGATGACCTAAGATGTTAAGTCCCATAGTGCTCAGAGCCATTAGAACCATTTTGAGATCATTCCTGGTATGGCGCAGTACTTGTCAGCGGGCTGTTGGCTGACGTCGCCTCACCGCTTTCTCTGGCCTTGCGTTTTCCCTCTTCGTTCGGGCGCTTGTGGTTACGCCAGAACATTTAGTTTCTTCATGCCACTGTTAAAGCTTGTACATAATGTGAAATCAGGGTTGTTAATATAGTTTATATTTGAAGTGAGTGAAAGTCCAAATACGCAATAGCTGTTAATTCTGTTTTTACCTATATGACGATGAGTTTCATATCTTAGAGGTATATTTTCAGGTAGTATCTGCATACGGAATGAAACTGCATAAGTGCAGCGCTAATAGTCAACATTAGCTACCGAACAAAGTAGACAGTAAAGCGATTTACTCACAAAACTAATACTTCATGTGCACCATTTCCAAGATGCAAGTGGGCAGAAAAATTTGTAAATCCTTGGTAAAACCGTGGATGAATGCGCACCCGATGCAAACCGTGCATTATCAATAAAAAATATCCCAAACTCTGTCAAAAAACGAGCCCAGACAGCACATGACAATCCACGTCTTACAGGTTGAAACCTGTTAGCACAAAACATTGCAGATCGAAGGTAATGAAAACTAATACATTGCTCACGGTGTCAGTAGAGTATGAAATAGTAGCAACCTACCAACGTCGAAATCCGTGGGGGAAATAAAAAATTGAAAGACACATAATCCTTGGCAGTCTTCGACATACTAAAATATATTGGTCGGCGTCAAACAGAATTGTACGTTACGCACTAAACAGAGTGAAGCCAAGCAAGCGCCAACTGAACGCAGGTTAAAAGTCGCAACATCTAGCGGTAGAAACCACATTAAAGGACACGCAGACCGGACCCTGGAAATCGCTGTAACAAAATGGATCTGAGTGTTAAATGACATTTAAGTACAAGAGACAGAAAATATTATCGATCACACTTCTGAGGACTAAGGTACACTTACAATTACTTACTTTTCAGCCCGCGATGGGTAGGTGCATACCTGGCTCCACTCTGTTCGGTGTGTAGCTAGCGCTGCAATGTGCATTTCTATTTGACGCCTGCTAATATATTTTAGTATGCTGACAACTGCCATGGACTGTGTGTCTTTTGATTCTTTGTTTCCCCCGCGGATTTTGACGATGGTAGGTTGCTCCTCTTTTATACCAATGCGTCGGGTTATGTTTTAGTTTACATTCAGTTCATTCTCCAATGTTTTGTACTAACAGGATGAAATCTATAAGATGCGGACTGTCAAGTGCTGTCCGCGCTCATGTTTTGACAAATTTTGGGAGATGTTTTACTGATCATACACGGTTCGCATCTGATGCCCGTCTGCTATTTCATCCAGGTTTTACCGAGAACTGAAATCTTTTTATGCGCACTAGCACCTTAAAAGTCGGGGACGAGAACTGTTAGTTTTTTGAGTAAGTCGCTTTATTGTCTGCTTTCTTCGTTGGGTAATGTTGACTATCAGCGTTTTCACTTATGTAGCTTCATCGTACTTGTAGATATGACCTGAAGATATACCTCCACGGTATGAATTTGGTCGTTATCCAGGTAAAAACACAGTAAGCAGTTATTGAGGATTAGGACTTTCAATCACAAGTGGAGGACATGAAGTTGGGATCACGAATTAACTTCAAATTTTGTACACCTTTAGTAGGCCATTTAAACTATATAATGTGCACGTTTTAAGGTGCACTAATCTGACAATCCCGAGGAAATCGCAAGCGGAATTTCCGCATCTATTATGTAGCTGACGTATCTGTGAGAAGCTGTCGCACGTTAAAGTCTGTGTGGTCATGTGGTTAGCGTACGCGCACGGCACGAGTGACAAAGACAAAACGACTGTTCGAATCCGCCGGCGCGGCATCGCAGCGTGTTCGTTCAGAAGGTTAGCTGCCCTCGGTAACACAAAGCTGAATCAACGGATCAACGATGCACTTAAACGGGTGTCATAGACTTTCGCCCCGACCATATGCAACGATCAATAACGAGCAAACGAAATGAGATTTAAGAAAATGCAGTAAGTACCAATTTTTAATCTATGCCCTTTTCTTATTTTATATTCCTTATTTTTTTCGTCTCTGGTCGCATTATTTAAAGAATATGCATTTTCATGAAGTTGTGGTGAATTTTATCTGCCATTTGACTATTTACTATTTTTAATTAAATTTTCGATTACGAGGGAGAGGCTTGGAAAAACAATCAGACCTCGATAAATTATTATGGGAATGACGCTATTCCGTAATACAGTTAGCCACAACGTGCCAGACCACAAGAGTAAAGTACGATTACTCGTCGGATGTGCTCTCGGCATCATACGTTGCAAAAAAGGAATTTCTCAAACAGATAAGGAAAGCACAAAATGAAACGGCATCTACAACATGGAAATAATGCAGCTTTCCCGCATTTACAGGCTATCTTCGTAGTTTCAACGGGAAAACACACCTCGTTGTGATTTTGAAATATTTCCCTTTCGTCCCATTGTTTAGATTCAAACCATATATGATTAGAGATCAAAAAATTATAGATTAAAAATTGAGTTTGAGCGGGAGTCGACCCGTCGCTTCAGACGTGTTCACCTTACGAAGCTGGAACACTAATCACATTTATTTTTTTATTTTATTTTATTTTTTTGATTTTTTGTTTCTTTAAGGCACTTTCCTGGCGCCGAAAGCAAGGGGCGGGGGCAAAGTGCGCAGAGGTCGTAATCGGAGGCATGGCCACCATGTCCCGTTCCAAACCTCCAGGAACCAAGGAAAGCGTAGGGAACATGGTGTAGAGGTACAATGAACATCGTTTATTTCTTTATTTTTCTTTTCGTCCTTTTTTATTGTCATTTATTTAATTGCATCATTTATACCACCGAGTATATCAGGAAACCGGCGCCACGCGAGGAAGAGTGCGCAACACGACATCAGATTAATTGAGACTACCAACGTAAAGTTTTTCCGGGAAGAACACTCCAATTACAAGTGAATTTATCGGTGCTAATTGTGGAGACTATCAACGTAAAGTTTTTCCGAGTTTTTCCTATTACAAATGAATACGTCAGCTCAAAGTGTGGAAGAGAGACACGAACACTTCTGCTCGGGATGAGCTGAGGAAGACACTGCAGAGGAAATTGGGGAAAAATTGTCTGTATTTTGTATTGCGGACAGTTGCACAACGGCGTTCATTAAGGAACTGCCAAAAGTCAACAATACTTTTCTCACAATCAGCAAATATGTAGTGTGTTGCGTGTCCACAAATCCACCTCACAGAGTTCGTCTTCGCTTGCGGGAAGTATCCCGCGTCCGGAAAGACTAGCAGTTGAATAGGTATCTGATGAGGAGTCCTACAAGTGATGAGGGACAACTTCTGTTGCGCTAAGAACCAGACATCTCTCACCCACCTGCACATGAGGCGTGGTTCGTCTGTGTCCATAACATCACAGTCGGCACATAACGGAGTGTATGCGACGTGAATCCCGCGAAGACGTGACCCTGTTTCCCATTGACATTAAGGTATCATGCAGACTGGACGTCAGTGCCAAGGTAAGGAGCGCACACTGATCGCCATATGGCATGTCAGTTGACGTGGAGAAGCCTCCTCCCAACTACATTCGGTGACCTGTGTGGCTGAAGGAAACCATAGATCGCCGTCGTGGATGTTAAATGCGCCGGCAGTATCAGAGTACGAACGTAGCTCAGTTCAAGGAAAAACTGGCGGAAATAAAAGAAGGACGGCGGGACTTCCGAAAGTTGGATGGGTGCTCAGAGAGAGATTGTGGTGAAAGGGCCTCCAGCAATAGCCTGGTAAGGCACGTAGGACTACGGAACCACAACGTGTTGTGAGAGCGAATAGAAAGGGCTACCGCTCTGTCAGACACATGATAGAGACCTCAACCTCCCTTGCGCCGCAGGAGGATGCGGCCTTCGTACCTTACCTTGAACAGCCAGAGTGACAAACAAACGAACCCAACCCCGTTAGCATGCGGCGGACCATTCATGTCGGAATAGGAAGTGTCTGTGCCACGTTGGGGATACGTGACGTCAGACATACATTTAGGTATTGTGTGCGTTGCAGAAGCTCGAGTGCTCGTAATGGGTGATCTAAGATCCCAGCTCGTAGTTGAGAAAGTAGACGTCAGCAGTTGAGGGCAGTTGTCCGCCGCGAAATCGAGTCCCAAGCATCAGTCAGTATCAGCTACAAGCAAAGGAGCAGCACCGGCCGCAGGAAGTCCCGTACCTGTAACCATGGTGCTCCATTTGCGGCAGCTACCAGAAGCTTCGCCGTAGCTGATACCCCATGCCAGTGACTCCCTGACCTCAGCACCGCTACGTAGAACGATGACGAGATAGTCTGCATATGCAGTGCAACTGAATATATGATAAACGAGAGACATGCCACAGAGGCGTTGACGGAGGCCGCATAGCAATGGTTCCATAGCGAATGCATACAACAGGGCAGAGAGCGGGCAGCCTTCATGCACTGACAGATCGAGATGGGAGAAGTAAGACGGCCAGTGTAGAGCACACGAGACGTAGCTCCAGGAAGGAGGCGCATTATGATGTCGACGGTAGTATCAGGGTAACCCATATTGCGGAGCACCCCTTCCAGGAAGGGACTCGATCGAACGCTTGGCTTAAGTCAAGAGCTGGGAAGTCCAGGCATACTGCGAGTGTGAGCAAGAGCGATTATGTCCCGACAGCGGCAGAGGGCAGTGAGGATGTTATTGGTAACTCCCAAAGAAGTTTGACCGCGGGAAACCACCTACCGAGCAGTCCGTTTAAGTCGCGCGGCCAACACCAATCTTTGTATTGCTGTTGAGTAACGTCAAGGGGCGGTAATCGCATATCCGTGAGGTACCCCGAGGCTTATCGTTGGGAATGACGAAACCATCGAGGATACCTTCTAGAATCGGCACGAAAGCTGAAATGAGGTCCTGACAAATTTCCGTCCACACTGCCGACATCTTCATTGAACTCGCCTGGAAAGCGTCATGGACTTCGTCCTCCGTGACTTAAGAAATCAGCCAAAGGAAAGCCAGGAGATCGAAGTAATGTTGGCAGGGCGGTGACGTTGTTCAGAAATTAGCGTAACATAATGTGCATGGAGTGAGGATCCGATATCCCGTTGGGTGTCAAAGCGCTGCCCATCATCAGCCGTAAGAACATTAATCAAATTCCTCCGACGGTGGTGTCGTTCCGCTTTGACATGATACATAGATGGACGCTCTTGCACTAACTCATCTCGTGTGCGCGCCCTGTCCGTAGATCCTTCAAGGTGGCGGCGAGAGAAAGACGTGAGCTGTGCCTTGGTACGGTTCGCCATCGCCTGGCGCTCTTGCGAATAGGGCATCATAGTACATTCCCGAAGAATGGTGAAACAAAATTCCTGAGTCCGTTGCCGCCACGCCGCTGCCTCCCTTCCGTAACCGATCAAGGTCTTGCTCAGAGAAGGCTTTGCACAGACCACCCACCACGACAGGGCAGACTGATAGTTAGCACGGCGTCGACGACAAGCTGCCCACGTGGTCTCGAATAGCTGCCGGCAGTCGGTTAAGGTGGATAGTGATCAGCTGACATGGTCCACGACCGCTTCACACCCTTTGGCGACAGAGATTGATGGTGGAGATATATGAGTCTTGGTCAGAGAACGCAGTGTGCCGGACTTCAGCAACCTGCATCGCGGGAGATGTAAACACGATCGATTCGCTGGAAGAAGGGCTACTGAAATGCTTAAAACGGCTCTGAGCACTATGGGACCTAGAACTTAGAACTGCTTAAACCTAACTAACCTAAGGACATCACACACATCGATGCCCGAGGCAGGATTCAAACCTGCGACCGTAGTGGTCGCGCGGTTCCAGACTCTAGCGCCTAGAACCGCTCAGCCGCCCCGGCCGGCGAAATGCGTAAACCCTGGACGATCGCCATGATCACACTCCCAAGAATCCTCTATGCAGAGGTTCTGGAGAACTGTCGCTAGCACCGCACACGGAGAGTGACGTGGTAGTTGGTCTTTGGTTGCCTGGGGGCAGTTGAAATCGCGTGCCATGGCCAATACATCCTGCAGGCTTAGGAAGAGAGGCGTGACTGTTTCTGAGAAGAAGGTAAAACGTTCACGTGGCCGACCAGAACCAGATGGCGCATAGACATTGACGATCCTGACGCCCCTAAACGTGAGAGCCATACCTCTGCATCAGGGAGACAGGCAATTGCATCTGAGAGGATACCGTCACGTAAGTGGATAGCCACTTCACTACCATTAGGGGAAGCTTGAGAGACATGTGTTGTAAAACCATGTGGAGCACCTCCTGATGGAGAGCTACGTCAACGTCCGTGGCATACAGCATGCCATGGAGTAAAGCCAGTTTGTGCCGTACATGAATAGTGGTGACATTGACGGTGGCTGTGTAATAAATCGGGAAAGCTAGCATCGCTAGTAGGACCGGCGATTCATACACAGGGGAAGCACAGGGAGCTTCCTGTGAGAACCACACGGAAGGGCACATCGCTGTGATGGGAAGGGAGCCAACCCCACTGGGGGAAAGGGGGGGGGGCTAGTCCATCGTTCTGTACAACTCCAGAATGTCCATCCTCAGGATCGACGTCGTCCGCAATCGCATCCGACGCAGGTAGGGGAACGTCGGTGTCCGGAGGTGGACGCTGACTGGAGATGGAAGCAGGGAAGGACGTCGCGTCGACGGGTGTCAGGGCGTCAGAGGACAGCGCACTATTTGCAGCACGGTCGTCATCTTGTGCAAACTCCCGATTGGCACAGTCATCAGAAGGGGTACGGCGTTGTCTCTTCTGTTTCCTCAGCGACCATTGCTTCCTAACATGTTGTTCCGTGTCGGATGACGGGAGGCTATCATACGACAGGTGGCCAGATGGCATAAAAGGGAAGGTAGGTACAGCTCCATGACCAAAAACCAAGGGATTGGGAGAGACAGCTTGTACCAGCTTACTGTTGTGGTTCGTTTGTATTGCCTCAGGCAGAGGTGTAGGACAGACGGGCGAAACGTCCACTGCGTCGTCGAGAGGAGCCGACACCGGTAGCGACTGATTCAGAGGGAGCGTAGTAGGCAGCGCCGTCGCAGACGCGTAGAACAGAGGTAACACAGTGGGCGCCGCTGGAGGAGCTACGTCTCCGATCGGCGTCTGAACCAGTCGGACACACTCATAAACGGACTAGGCATTCCTAGCCACATCCTGAACAAGTGCGCGGCTGGCCGTCGTGCATGACAACAGACCTGTAGCCGGCAATAAGCAAGTAGGAAAGCACGTGTTTCAGTAGTTGAATGTGCATCTGACGGACACCATTGATAACACGGTACGTTTTTCAAGTTTTCCGCTTTCAGCCACGTGACTGACGACGATTTGGAAAGTTTAAAAGCGGCCATCACGGCTTCCGACGGTACTTCAAACTGGAGTTCTAAAAACCGCAACCTTTGGAGGCCAGAAACCAGCGAGATCAGAGTATCGAAACTTGAGATCGTTAGCGTGGCACCACACAAGTTGGCCCACAGCTCGTCATTCGAGAGCTGTATGTACTCGATCGATAGTTCTGAGGATCGGAAAAAGGTATTCTGAGGACGTCTTGTGGTGGAAGACGTATTTTATCAGGTATAAAACGTTCAACTTCATACCCCTTCAGTTGTTCGTGATCTAATGGAGAAGTTAACTTGATCGTGATTTGGCGGTAAGAAAACGCCATAACAGTCAATGAAGTCGGACTCAGGCAAGCCTCTCGCTCGCAAGCAGCGCAACAGGAGAGACGCAAACAAGACGTGTGCTCCCAACACAGCCAAAGGCCGACTAAACCACTTGAGCACCATGAACTCATTTACACAACACTACGCGCAGATAGATACATCACATAGCACACGCCTAAAATTTCGCTTGCGATTTTCTCGAAATATCCCAGTAGTCCGCCTTTGTACGTGCACATTTGTGTGTTGTTTTTAATAGCCTACTAAATGTGTCAAAATCTGAAGTAAATCTATTATATTAAAGTCGTTTCTTCACTTTCTCAGTTTAATGTGAACTATATTACCACATCTGGTTTTAAATATTTTGATTGTAGTTCACATTATATACAGTTTCATTAGCTGTGGTTGCCTAACCTACAAGGTGATTTATAGTGTTACATCTACCGTGGAGATTAAGGGGACCCGCAAGACTGTAGGTTTTCCTTGCTGAAACTACAAGTCTTAGGAAATTTTTTCTTGAAAAGTACTTAAAATACATTGACGATCCAGAGAAACTGGTTCACCCGCATAATACTGCGTAGGGCCACCGCGAGCACGCAGAAGTGCCGCAAAACGACGTGGCATGGACTCTATTAACGTCTGAAGTAGTGGTGCAAGAGATTGACACCATCAATCTTGTAGGGCTGTCCATAAATCCGTACGAGGAGGTGCGGATCTCTTCTGAACAGCCCACTGGAAGGAATCGCAGATATGCACAATGATGTTCACGACTGGGGAGTTTGGTGGCCAGCAGAAGTGTTTAAGCTCAGAAAGTGTCCCTGGAGCCATTCTGTATCATTTATGGACACGTTGGGTGTCGAATTTCCTTGTTGGAATTGCCCTAGTCCGTCGGAATTCACAATGGACGTGAACGGATGCAGGTGATCAGAAAGGATGCTTACGTACGGATCACATGTCAGGATCTTGTGTAGACGTTTCAAGGGTCCCATATCCCTCCAACTGCACACGCCCCACACCATTACAGAGCCTCCACCGGATTGAGCAGTCCCCTGCTTACACGTAGGGTCCATGGGCTCATCAGGTTGTCTCCATACTCGTGCACGTCCTTCAGATCTATACAATTTGAAACGAGACTCGTGTGACCAGGCAACATGTTTCCAGTCATTAACAGTCCCACGTCGGTGTTGATGGGTCCAGGCGAGGCCTAAAGCTTTGTGGCGTGCAGTCGTCAAGGGTACTCGAGTGAGCCTTCCTCTCTGAAAGCCCATATCGATGATGTTTCGTTGAATGATTCGTACACTGACATTTATTGATGCCTCAGCATTAAAATCTGCATAAATTTGCGGAAGAGTGGCACTTCCGTCACGTTGAACGAGTCTCTTCAGTCATCGTTGGCTCCGTTTTTGCAGGATCTTTTTCCGGCCTCACTGATGTCGGAGATTTGATGTTTTACCGGATTACTGATGTTCACGGTACACTCGTAAAATCCTCGCTGTATCGCTACCTCGGAGATGTTGTGTCCTATCGCTCGTGCACCGACTGTAACACTATGTTCAAACTCACTTAAATGTTGATAACTTACCATTGTAGCAGCAGTGACTGATCTAACAACTGCACCAGACATTTGTTGTCTTACATTGCCGTTGTCGACCGTAGCGCCGTATTCTGTATTTGATTATGCATGACTTTGCCAGTTTTTTTGGAACTTCAGTGTATTATGATGAAATTTGTACAGGTTGTTAAACAGGCTTTATTCAGTAATTAAAAATGTTCTTAGAGCAGTGGATTGTGATATGAAAAATTAATATTTTTTATCGGAATACTAATATTTTAACAAAAATTTTAACATAGAATTTCTCATAACATTTCTTTCTACAACACGAAATTCAGCGGAAACATTTTGAAATAGTAAACATATACAGGGTTATTACAAATGACTGAAGCGATTTCACAGCTCTACAATAACTTTATTATTTGAGATATTTTCAAAATGCTTTGCACACAAATACAAAAACTCAAAAAGTTTTTTTTAGACATTCACAAATGTTCGATATGTGCCCCTTTAGTGATTCGGCAGACATCAAGCCGATAATCAAGTTCCTCCCACACTCGGTGCAACATGTCCCCATCAATGAGTTCGAAAGCATCGTTGATGCGAGCTCGCAGTTCTGGCACGTTTATTGGTAGAGGAGGTTTAAACACTGAATCTTTCACATAACCCCACAGAAAGAAATCGCATGGGGTTAAGTTTGGAGAGCGTGGAGGCCATGACATGAATTGCTGATCATGATCTCCACCACGACCGATCCATCGGTTTTCCAATCTCCTGTTTAAGAAATGTCGAACATCATGATGGAAGTGCGGTGGAGCACCATCCTGTTGAAAGACGAAGTTGGCGCTGTCGGTCTCCAGTTGTGGCATGAGCCAATTTTCCGCGGGCTACGCGTGAAACTTGCCCGCACGCGTTCAACCGTTTCTTCGCTCACTGCATGCCGACCCGTTGATTTCCCCTTACAGAGGCATCCAGAAGCATTAAACTGCGCATACCATCGCCGAATGGAGATAGCAGTTGGTGGATCTTTGTTGGACTTCGTCCTGAAGTGTCATTGCACTGTTATGACTGACTGATGTGAGTGCATTTCAAGCACGACATACGCTTTCTCGGCTCCTGTCGCCATTTTGTCTCACTGCGCTCTCGAGCGCTCTGACGGCAGAAACCTGAAGTGCGGCTTCAGCCGAACAAATCTTTATGAGTTTTTCTACGTATCTGTAGTGTGTCGTGACCATATGTCAATGAATGGAGCTACAGTGAATTTATGAAATCGCTTCAATCATTTGTAATAGCTCTGTATATTATAACAGCTTGTGAAAGTTTTAAAGAAAATGATACTGATAATATAAAAAAATGTAAATTTGAGACACATATCTTTAAAATCTTGTTTAGAACATCCCAGCTGTATAGAATGGTTTGTCAGGGGCTTCAATCGCATCTTACAATTCTGTTCTGCTGAAGTTTGTTCAGATAAGCTTTTTGTATCTTTTCAGCATTTCTTAATCTTTGAGTATCGCAGTCATGGATTTTATTGTGGACCATTCTGGTTTTAGTCCTAGCCTCTTCAGAACTTCACACTTAATCACACTTCCTTTATTGTAAATAGCTACTGCATTATATAATCCAAAATGTGGAATACTAATTTAACAAACACCATTTTGGAAACGCGGCTCCAAATTACATTATTCACCCTTTCATTGCAATTTTGTGTTTTCTCATGTAGACGTTTCTCCAATAACCATCCATTTGACAATTCTCTAAATATTGGCTCAGTTTCCTCCATAATTGCTGCAGATAAATCTTGCTTGTGATCATAGAGTTCTCTTGTATTTTTTCACTTGTTGTACTCACACCATGCCGATGTAGCACGTGGACATAAACTGTGCTTACGTTTTGCTTCTGTCGACATAGCATGAAAAAAATAACTTCCATACCACCAAGCTTGACAGCTTTCAGAATGTTAATTTCGAATTCTGTCAGGGCATCTGCAATATTTTCATAAACTTATAACATCAGACATCTTTGTAGTGTCTCCACTAGTGGCTGTTACCCCACCCTTTCCTGAGCCAGAAACTGTCTTATCCTACAGTAAGGCCCGTTTTGTTGACATTGTCATTCACACTAACAGTCTCTTCAAATGCCTTCTCCCCAGTTTTTGTGTCATATCTTCCACTACAGCCTAACATTTTACAATAAACACTAAATTTTGTGTGAGGCTTTGGTAATTTCATTAGGCCACACATCATTTGTTCTGCCGTTGAAACTTTTTCAATTGAGTAGAGGGCATAAACCAGTCTCAAATTAATTTCAAATAACTTTCCTGACTCACTTTGCACAGAGTGACAATTAAAACACTATACTTTGTAAACAGACACACATCACATGATAGCATTATGTCATTTTCAAGGCAAACATATCGCTTGAGTTGAAGCTCACGACCTTCCTGATTACAATTCATACGCGTGTTATAATTATTCAAAATATCTGACACTACAATTACGTGAAATATTTCATTTACATTGTTTTGTTTTGTTTCCTGAGCCATTTTATTGTAGCTGTCTTTGCTAGTATTCAGTTTTTTCTTCGATGCACTGCACTGGGAGGAAGCAACCACACTATCAGTTTCACCTCTAACCTCTACATTTGCAGAAACATTCTTCCAAACATGCTTCTTCCCTTTGTCTTTCCGATTTTTAAATTTTCTATTACTCACTCGCGATATTTTCGCTAAAAAAATAATATTCAAATAAGAATGCACTCTCTCTGCCCACCTACTCTACACACTTCTGAACAACACACGTAAACCCGCGCTCGAAAACCACACAACAGCATACTTCGATGTCCAACTGCCTTGTTTTCTCCCGGTGCCGCCAACGTCTGCACAGAATCCACATGACGCAAAATTCATATCCGTATCGCTACAGAAAATAGTGGGACGTTCAAAAGATTTAAACATCTTTCTCCGACAAACAGAAACAATTTGGCAAAATGGTAGAGAAACATCCACAAACTTCACCGCAGGCTCTTTTTTACTTACTTTTAAATACTTAGAATTAAGGTAGATGTGTAATCCTTCAAGCAAATTAATCAGAAAACTCGTCTAAAGTTTTAATAAACAAAAGACAAAAATACCGTACTTTTCACGTTTTTCACGTTCCGGGGCCCCTAAAAGTGATCGGAAGCTTCCAATTTTGGACGTATTTGCTTACAAAATGATGATGGTACACCTTAATTAGTGTTCGCCCAAAGCCGATATAGACCGACTGGTACGTGCATGCTAAGAGTTACCATCCATCATGCGAACGCAGTTGCGTCCTTGATACTCTGGTACGTACCCCATTGGGGTACTACTGAATTCTGCCAAGGAAGCATTGGCTCTTCGGAAGCCTGACATGTACTAAATTTCGTGTCACTGACGGAACGCTTACATGGGCCGGTCGATTAGAATAGTTGACAGATACATGGAACATCGGCACCACACGAGGCTACAACAGCCTGAAAAGTCGGCTGTAGCTGTACAACGTTTAAACGAGAGACACGGGATGAAATTAAACAAGACCCTGATAGTTTCCAGTAGGTCAAGTTTTTGAAACAATGTTCATAAATAGTCAATTGAAATTATGTTGTCAGTTTTATAAACAGACACAAGGGTCTTACTCGTTGTAGCAATGGAAACCTGTACTATTTCACATCAACACACAACGTTATTTGGTGGATCCAGCCCTAGAGTTTGAGTATATTCTTTGAGGATGATATTGCGTCGGTCCCGGTCTTCTACTAGAGACGTCGCCACAAACACAGTTTTTTGGGGTGGCATCTGTAGTGGGCGGTGCATGCACAGTGTACAGTAAGGGGAGCCTATGTTGGACGACGATACTGAAGATGTCGGACACGTGAATCGCTGAAATAGCGAGACATGTTGATTTTAAGATCTGCCAGAAAACCTGTTAAGCTCGCGTTACTTGGAGTCGTAACTCGACTGTCTACTTAGCAGGTTACAGTGCATACCTATTCACAGACAGTCCGGTCAAGGTACGAACTTCATATCGTTTATCAAAACTTTATCAATTTAAAGACTCGTTCCTTGACATCGGATTCATAATTATTACCAGGAGCCTTAATTTAACTTGATGTGGTGAAAATCCGTGACTTGGGGATGGCTACTTGAACGACACAGGTGATCTGTGGATGAAAGTTTGGAATGTCTTTCGGTATTTCCATGAAGCCGCTCCTAAAACATATTGAAGCTGCGAAAGAATATATTGTTTAGTTGAGCAAATGCATAATGCATCGTGTTAAGTTGTGCTTTTTCACCACTGAATCTTACATAGAACATGGATTCTTCAGTGGTAATAACACTTCCCAGAGAAAATGTTTACTCGGAATACGGCACTGTATTCTGTTTATACACCCCAGTGTTTAGCTCCGGATTAACGAGACAATCAGATATGTTTGTGAATCCTAGTTGGGTGCGCACGTGCTGTAGGATTAGCGATGTAATGCGCTTTACAGTCAGAGAACAGGTACACTCCTGCCGGATGGCAAATACAGCAAAGCGTATCTCATATCCGAACTGGACAACGAAAACAATCAGAACGTGTGCCATTGTTCAGGACGAACAGACGTCTGTGATAACTAATTCGATAGAAAAGCGAGTGCTGTAGCGATGAAACTGAAATCTTGTCGACAAATTTGTTCTGTCCTTGAAGACTGATTCCAGTTTATCTAGTCTTATCTATAAGCGCGGTTTGATAGGTACTACATGGGGAAAGATCGTGAGTGGATAAACCATCTAAGTAATAAATGCCGTGAACATGGGAGTAACAGTACTACTCGAAGTTGGTTTTCTCCATTCACGAACAAAAGTTAAACTTTCACAACACTTCATTCTGACTAATTTCTGTTTAGCATAATTAGAAACAATCCGCATTTAATCTTACAACTTGTAAGTGTCATCAGCATACATAAGCGAAACTAAAACGTTGCATCAAAGTCTATGGAATTACTAAAAAAGTTGTGATGAGATAACTTATCGAAAAATGTTTTCTATAACATTTCATGTACCTTTCATGTAGCAGATATATTAGCTTTATAAATATCAGACATTATTTTCCTGTTAATTTGGCTTTGGGGTGAAACGTTGTCACCAACGGAGCACTCATAAGCAGCCTAGATATAATTTTCGTAGCCTCACACCATTTTTATTTCAGTACCAAAAGATAAGCTACAGAATTTAATCACTGTAAGCCCATAGAATTCCTCTGGATTTTAGAAAACAATTTTGAAATCAACAGGAATATCCTAAAAAAATCTCCATATATAAAATACATCCTGACTTCCTGAGTCCTCACAAACCAATTATCGAGTAGCCGAAACCACTGAGCATAGGTGGTGGTGAGTAGTTTTAAACGTTACGAATTTGTTTTCCTCAGTAGGCATAATGACACGTACCGTGTCCTTGGCAGCGCAATCTACTAGATGTGCCGCTAGTAATTTGTCTGAGGAAATACAAGCCAGGCACCTTAAACGATGAAGATAAGGCTACAGACATTGGTATTATGTTTCTGGGTCAGAAATGAAGAAATACGTGTATCAGTAATTTTGAAAGTCGAACCCCTATGCGGTGAAACATTGAGTGAAACTTTTGTAAATAAATCATTATGAAAGAACCACTAAAGTATTTTTAAAGCTACTTCTATGAAAATTGGTATTTCTCATCTCGGTTACAAATCAAAAAATACATGTTTCAATATTTCTGCAAATTTGACCCCTAAAGGGCTGATATAGGAATGTTTTAATAAAAAAATTTCAATGCGAAATCATTTTTAAAGTTAAATCTATGCAATTTGAATTTGGCTACACAGTTTGAAATGTGTTCCACTCCTTTGTAACTTCAACCCCTATAGGAGTGAAATTGAGGGTAAACGTTTTTATGAAAATATTTCACTATGCATGCCTTATTGGAGCTAAATCTACGAAAATTTGTGTTCGGCTTCTCTGTTAGAAATAAAAAAATTTGAATTCCACTGCTTAATGAGGGGGTGAAATAGGGGATGAAATGTTTTATATGATAATATTTGATTGTGAAAGCATTTTAAAACTAAATATTTGGAAAGCGGTATTTGGCCTCTCTGTTGGGAATGAAAAAAAATGTGTTTCACTGTATTTGTAAATTAAACCACTAAGGATGTAAAATAGCCCTGCATGGATTCACTGTCACATCATCATCCGTTTGAAACCGTTAGGGTAGAATCTTGTAGTTTGGAGAAGGTGTTTATCTTATACTGTGGCTATCGTTAAAGAAGAGTGTGTCCAAAATTCCACTTCTAGATGGTAAGTAAATGAAAATAAAGGCTTTTTGGAAGTATGTCACTATTAAGACGATTGTGAAGCCAGAACTACGAAAATAAGTACTTGCCTTCCCAGTCACAAATTTAAAAAAAAAAACGTGTTCTAGCATTTTTCAAAATTCAGACTATAACGGGGTAAAATAGTGGGTGAATTTTTTTAAAAATAAATTATTATTAAAGAACTAGTAATGCACTTTTAAAGCTACGTCTATGGAAATAGGTATTTCACTTCTCAGTTGGAAATTAAAAGCGTATATATTTCAGTTTTCGGAAATTAAACCCCATAATGGAGTGATATAAGGAACGAAAACTTTTGTGAAATTATTTCATTATGGAAACATTTTCAGAGGTAAATCTATGGAATATTGTATATGGCTTCTTTGCTATAAATAATACCTAAGGGCATGAAACAGGCGATGAAAATTTTTAAGACAATATTTCGTGATAATAAGAAAATCTTACACCAAGATCTAAGAAAACTGGCATTTCACTTCTTGGTTAGATATAAAAATACATGTGTTAAGGGTTAAAAACTTCTATGGAGATATAACCACAAGAACGCAAAAAGCATGATTAACAAGAACCTTCGACTACAGCTACCTGAATCGCCTTTTGGACAGAAATAAGTTCGGAAAAGATCATCCTTCCGTTGCCCTAATCAGCGTGAAAGATCAGACGTTGTTAAGTTTATGAAGAACGTAAAAATCTGGTTAAAGAATAAAATACTCCCCTTATAGAATAACAAGAAATACGAAATACATCACACAAATAAAATCAGCAGTGGCCTGAAATCGAAAAGGTTGGTATAATACAATAAATGCAATGATGTGAAGTCAGCAAAACTGTCCCCAGCAAGATATAAAGACAAAATTACTCAGTTTCAAAGGGCGCTCAATAACGAATAGTAAATGAGTGTCAAAATGATGCGGTAGAATGTCGTTTATCTTCACATTTGCGTGACGGCTAGGGCGATGATTACCGAAATCGCATCGCACGCCGGAGGCAAGCTGCTGCCCAAACACAACGCCATGTTGACAACATGACCCAGAATTTCGTGTTCACATTGAATGGTACTATTATTAGCGTTACATATCAGCTGGGCCACAAGCATTCGTATGTAAATGTATGTAGAGGGACAAGCTGTCCAACAGTGAACAGATACGCTGCATAATGCATTACTTGATTAACGATATAGCGCGGTGGCTTTTCATCATCGCTAGATAATGAGGCCAATTTCAAATGTAAACCGGGTACCTGTCCTGTAGAGTACTAATAAATGCGAGTCACGCTTTTCGTTGTGTAAGTAGGTGTGGTAACGAATTACAACCGCTACAGAGGGTTGTTTATGTGTGTGCCACTAACAAGCAAGTTACAGAAAGTGTAAACGTAGTTCCTAGCATGTATTCATAATCACCGGCTAAACGGTAACGTGAAGGCTAGTAAACATGTTCGCTATCTGGTTTATATATGAGGACAGTCACTTAATTTTTTCATCTCAGGACTCGCCCAGAACATAGCTGCTATTTATTTTTACCTATACCTACAATGGGAGAGAATGTGCTGATCTCCAACATTCCTAGCAGCCAAGATAAATACGTTATCAGTCATACTTTAGCTGTCCTTTTCTCGTGGTTATGGTGGGGGAAGGGGAGATTCGTAATTGCAGCAGTCAGCGAGAACAATTCAGTGACACAGAATCGCCGAGTAAATATGCTTTAAACTGCATTTTCTTTCGTTCTTGCGGCACACCAGAATGAAGCGAAACTAAGAAATTTATGATACTTTGAACAGTAATGTGTTTAATTCAGATACGACTTGCTTCATTAGTTTTATATACTCATTCGGAAGAGGCGCGGTGTAGTCAAGATTTACGTATACCATATTTGATGGCAGGTAAGTCGGGAGCTTTTTTAGGTCTTTAAACTTCCTAACAATTTAAATCCGTGTACCATAGTGAGACTCTAACGTGTTCCTGGCAACGATCTTGACAAATTAATTTGTCAGTGTGGATGGTGAACTGTGTCTTAATACCAACTCTTTTACGGTAACTACCAGGTAGAAGTAAGATTTCTGTCTGAACCTCCAGTGCAGCACATAGTTTAAATATGTGAGAAGTTTGGAAACAGCTCGCTCTATATAGCACCTACGCTGTAACCAAACCGTTCCTACGCTGTATCCTTCCTCCCAGGAGTGTTAGTCATTCAAGACGCTCGGCAGAGTTCCATTGAAATATGGAATGTAGGAGGCAGAGCTACACCTAAAATGAAACTGGAGGTCCGACCGTTAGTCGTACCAAAGTGTCTCAGTCGGTAAGACAGTTTCTCACAAACAGCGAAGTTCCGGCTACGAATCCAGCTAAGACACACTACTTTAATCTGTAACGAAGATTAAACAAAGTGCACTTACAGGGTGGAAAATTAGTTCTCGACAAAAAGTATTCTTCGTAACATACTCACTTTTGAATTTCTTGGCAATGTGTGTGCAGATTTGTGGCATCTAGTACTAATGTTTCGTTGTTAACATTTCTACTTTCTATATCTCTTCTCTAGGCAAAACCTGCAGTTCTTCAAATACTGATGGCTACGAGACGAGCAAGGTCGTATATGCCAACAAACCATTCTAAAGCCTTTTATGATGTTCTTGACACTTATCTATGACATTTAGCATATGTTAGTATCACGCTATCGTTATTAAAACTTAAAATTTACTACAATTTTTATGCAAAAAGTAGTAATACTGCAAAAAGTATATCGTAAATCCCCTTTGCATACTTTGCAGAATTTCGGGTCCATTTATACATTACTTTCACTTCAGAGTTGACGAGCATTTCGCTCTCATTTAACTATATGGCCAAAAGTGTCAGCCCACTGAAACTGCGAAACGAACCCTATCGTCCAGGACCGCGTTCCACAAAGGGCGCAGATTCACCACGAGATTGGGAAACTCCCAGGCGTCTATTGTCTATTGAGGCCTAAGTGTGCGAGTGAGACAGACGAGAACCCACATCATAGGGAACCCCAGTAAAAGCCGTTTGTGGCCGAGGACAAGTAGCAGCTTTAAATATGGCGGACCTAAGATCGGCCATGAAGGGAAACATTTAACAAAATCTAACGGGGTCTTTTGGACGGCCGATTAAAATGTTATTGCGTCCATTTTCTGTTAGGAAGGGATGCGTGGGCGGTAGTTCCGGGTAGTGCAAAATGTGGAACACGGAAAACTTAGTTTTGCCATTCATTAATGAAGACGGCGCGACAATGCATTACGCGCGTCTGGTAACCCGTCATCACTGTGTCGAGAGCGATACATGTTCGCGACTGGCCGGTCTCAGACTGTCTTCGTAGCCGGTGGCTGTGTACACGCCACGGCACGTGACTCAGATTGCATTTCCCGTCAGCATTCTGCGTGATAAGCGCACAGCGCGGCGACTCCGGCGCTGTCCGCCACGGCCGTACAGTTCTGCCTTTACAAAAAGTATTTAATTCTGTAGTAATGCAGGGAATCAAGACACAGTAATTTTAGCCTGCCAACCTCCATAAATTTTCATGGTGATCCCAATAAAACTTGAATATTGATCATATCTATAAGAGTTTAGGATTTATTGTTAAAGTGAAATTCTAAAGTTTTGCAACAAAGACCTGAATGCTAAAATCTGAATGCTTAGGTCGACCTTAACGATGGACATTTCATATAGAAGCGCATCATTAAAATGACAAATGTTGTAAATGTCAACTCTGTGTCTTCATTTGTTTAAGAGATATAGTAAATTTAAATTATCAGTATTTTAAGTTGAGCACTAGATCATCATTTACATCACACAAAACACATTGAACCATGACAGCATGACTCCTTATTGAATCATTAGGTAATATAATATTTGTTGTAAAGTTTAGTGCATAATATTACTTCTGTTCCTTATTAATTTATCAAAAAGCACATTGGTGCTAGGCTACTGGCCGTGTCCTTGAAAGTTAAGAAGGAAATTGTATTGGTTTTACTAAAAGAATTTAACGTGTATTATGTAATTGATATTTTGTTACTTTATTTAGAACGTGGAAGTGGTCAAGCTTTGTTTATTTAAATATGTTAAAGTGTAAAATAATGTACAATAATCTGTAGCCAATCAGATGGACGATTTCAGGAAAGGAAACAGCCCTGGTCAGTTGATGGACGATATTCGGCGAGCGGGAAAACGCGGTCGGAGACGGGCAGAGGGACAGTTCGGCTGGAGACACCAAAGTGAACAGTTCGGATCCACACGCGAAAGCGGACGGTCGGCCTTTTCGCAGCTAGGAAGTGAAAGGACTTAGAAAATTTCGCGTTAAGTGGTATCGCTGGAGCGGTGAACAGCAGTTCGCCTTGTGTGAAGTCTAACTTTTCGCATAGTTAACGAGGTGAAGTGTTGAACTTTCAATTCACAATGAGATTGTGAATGATCTAACTGTGACAAATGAACATGCGCTCGAGTGTAATAGTAATTCTAAATACGACCACTTTCGCTGTTAGTTGGCTTTCTGAATAAACGTTACTCTGACCAATTCGCAACTGTGTGGCTTACATCATTTATGGATCATTAACTTAGGTCCCGATATTATTATCGCTGTTATTATATGTTATGTTAACTTTGTATTTCGCAGACTTGTCATCAGTCAGATAATTTAACCAAAGGGTCACACGTGTCTAAATTAGGTCGTGTAATGCAACACGTGCGGTTCAACCGCTAGGCGAGTTTGAGCAAAGACATTTCGACGGAGAGGAACCGCATGTGAGCTTAAACATCTTTGGATGTTAGCTCGTAACTGGGAGCTCGTCCGGGATAGGAACTTGGAAAGTGTTAGTTGAGGGATAAGAATCTTGAAAAGCGTTGGCACAGGAATGTATTTTGGAAACCGTTAGTTGAGGGATAAAAATCTTGAAAAGTGTTGGTACAGGATTGTAGTTGGGAAAGTGCTTTCTGAAGTATTATCTGAATTTCGATAGGCAAGACCTCTCGCAAAAGTTAAATGTGAGATCGTTTCAGGACTGAATATTAGGTTTCTTTAATAGTTGTGAAATTACAGTTGTAATTCTCACAGTTAACGACATTCTGTGACCTAGGTCCCAAGTCTGTGGCAGTTTGGGCAGGTTGTGTGGGGGATCTAAGCTACGAATTTTGTAACAGTTGTGTACACCAAGTCTTAGCAGTGGTTAGGAGTGATAAAAAAGTAACGCGGAAGAAGAGGCGACATCGAAAACACGTGGTTCCAGCCAGCAGCGGAATCTTGAACTGCTATTAATCGCGCAGCTACGAGGTCTTCAGCGTCGGCTTCAACTGCAACATCGGCAGCAACACCAGAGCAGAAGGATTCAGCACGACAAACCTAAGTGCCTGCGCTGATAGCGAGATTACGTATGATTATGCAGTTCAATCGCCAGTGGTAGACGTCGCTTAAAATTGAGCAATGGGCCATCTTGTGTGGGTCCGAAAATACTAGCGAGCTGCTTAGCCCGAAGTCGGAGCGGGAGAGCGTGATCAGTGTAATTTATGCAGATGATAAGAGGACTGGGATCAAAAACTGATTCTGTTGAAACCGATATGGAATCAAAAGTTGATTCTGTTAGAACCGATATGGGTGACGTAAATTTAAAAATGGATTCGGGTTAATCCGAAATAGCTTCGGTTGTGAAAGGCGAAGTAGGTAAAATGGCTAGTGGAATCGAGAAATTGAGAGACGGAAAATTTAAATCCATTCGGGATGAAATGGGTAAAATTTCAGATGAAGTTGTGATACTTGACTCTTAGGAAGATCAATCAAAGAAAAATTACAGTCATAAGGTGGAGAAGTTGAAGGCAGATCTGGGAGGCAACGTAAGAAATTGTATGCGTAGACAAGACGCTCTAATGGCTGAGACAACAGAGGCTATTAGCAACTTACCCGTTCCGATAAATCACATTACTCTGAGCCGCGCGAGATTAGCCGAGCGGTCTTAGGGCGCTGCAGTCACGGACTGTGCGGCTGGTCCCGGCAGAGGTTCAAGTCCTCCCTGGGGCATGGGTGTGTGTGTTTGTCCTTAGGATAGTTTAGGTTAAGTAGCGCGCACGTTTAGCGACTGATGATCTTAGTAGTTAAGTCCCGTAAGATTTCACACACACAAAATAAAGGAATAAGTAAAATCTGCCATGAAAGCTGAAAATAGTGAAGTTAAAAAGCAAATCAATGAAATAAGAAGTGAACAAAATTCTTTAGCTGCACATCAAACCTCTACAGTGATGAGTGTTCCATGGATGAACTCGGGATCGGTCAAATGTTTTGCAGACGACGGGAAATATCACCCAGTAAATTTTCCAGCAGCATGCAGGGATGGTTTTATAAGGGGAATATCCGACAAAGGGAAGATAAAAATTCGTGAAACGACATTTGGAAGGTGAGCCGCTATCGTGGGCTATTATACACAGTGATACTTTCACTAGCTACGAAATATTTGAAGGCAGTTTCCTGAACAAGTTCTTGAGTGAATGGAAGCAAACGCAACTCCAAAACGAGTTTCTGAAAGGGCTAACATATGGGTATGTGTCGATAAGTAAGACATGTCTTTATTTTGCAAGCACTATTTTATTTAAACATTTAGAGGCACTACCACCATCCAGAGTGGTCGCCTAGGGGTCTGGACTCCAACTGACCTAGAACATAGTACCGACGCGAGAGGGCGCTATGTCCATGACGTAATCCAAGACGGTGGGGGAAAATGGCTACAGACAGTGACTCCACCAAGAACTCTAGTCCAAGTGGCCTAGTACACAGTACTGCTACCAGAGGGCGCTGTCATCTGTGACATAATCCGAGATGGCGGTGGAAAATGGCACCAGACAGTGTCTCCACCAAGAGATCTAGAGTCCAACTGACCTAGTACACAGTACTGCTACCAGATGGAGCTGTCATCCCTCCTGTGACATAATTCATGATGGTGGTCTGTAGGGGGAAAAAGGTGCAAAAATGACTCAGCCTACCCTGTGCTGCTGGAGAGAGTAAGGAAGGAGCGTACTTTATTTATTTTGGAACAATTTAATTGGGGATGGAGTATATTTATCACACTGATACAAAGCACATGCTTGGGGTCACAATATACAGTCTGCAGACCTGTAAACTACTTCTAAAAAACGCGCTTAGCCAAATAATTTCAGTACAGACCTGCAAACTGCTGCTAAATAAGGCAGCACAGTGATGTGTAGACACATTCAGTACTCGTAATCTGTCCAAACAGCACGTAGCACAGCCTACTGACCTGCTTGCAAAATAATGCTAAAGACACACGCAGACACCACCCACTGCCCCCTGTCCATTGGACTATATATGCTCCCAGAACTAATGATGCACCAACAGCCCTGTGAAGTGACGTGGCTGTCAGCTGTCAAACTACACACAGGCATCCATATGGATCCCACCCGCATGAGGTGGCGTCATCCCTTTCATACTCAACACCTGAGAAATTCCTCTCGAATTCATTTGCACCCAGGTGCCATTGATAACAGACACTTCTAGGTGGGGTGCACACACATGTTCACCACTGCTGGCATGTAACTTCCCTCTACCTGCAGTCTGGTGAAGCGCTTATTGCCAAGTGACACTGCAGAAATCTGTTCCGGAACAGCATAAGCCGCTTTCGCCCTAGTGATTGTAATGGACGATGCATGACGTATGGCTGACGCATCGCCAAGTGTAGCTACATACCATCGGAAGAGCGTTTATCAACATTCTCAATGTTATACTGAAGCCACATGGCTATCTAAAATAATAACCACTGCTGGCATGAAACTTCCCTCTACCGGCAGTCTGGTGAAGAGCTTATTGCCAAGCGACGCTGCAGAAATCTGTTCCGGAACAGCATAAGCTGCTTTCTTCCAAGCGATTGTAATGGACCATGCATGACGTATGGCTGATGCATCGCCATGTGTGGCTACATACCATCGCGAGAGCGTCCATCAACATTCTCTAAGTTATACTGAAGCCAAATGGCTATCTAAAATAATAACCAAGTCGAACTCTAGTAAATTGGATAGTGTCCCAGAAATACTTAACGTGCACTTTTATAAGAGTTTTAATGATGTCTCAACTTGTATACATGGAAATTCTTTCCCTAAAAGAACCTGTTTACGAAAATAGGGCAGAAGAACATCGAATGCACTCTTTCCAGAGGTCCTAACGTGATACCTTTCCTGTTCTCAACATACGCAAACGTTCTCACTGCTATGTAGAGATGTCTTGTGAATGAATTGAGCGTTATGGTTGGCTGTTATCGAATTTACCCGCCGAATTACTGATGCCACCAGTATCGAAGCACCATCCACATTTTCTTTCTTTCTGCAGACGAGACTTTCAGCGGTAAAATTATTTTTCAGAGATTGCTCAATTGCTATGACAGTTAAACCCATGAAGTTATCTACAGATTATGAAATACATACTAGATCCACAAGAATAGTGGAAGCCAGGAGCATATTTACCACAGTAACTACAATTAAATATTACAATTGCTGCTACAGTCTGACACCGATCGATGTACAGGTAATGTCTCATCGTGACAGCTGTGCTTGTTGAACAAATCTCAGTATCTATAGTGCACATAATTTCCCACGTAAAAAATCTCTCTCATACCCTCCCAGTTATCGATGTACTGAATCTATATGTCCCTCATTATAGCACACACAGTCATCTCCTCTTGTCATGCCACAACATAAGCCACAGTATCTTTACAATACAATACATACACATTTTACACAATCAGTGCAGTTATCTGTACAGCAACCGAAAAAATTGCGGGATGCATACACTCACACTGGCTATGTGTCACAGTTCTCCTCAGTGCTAGGTAAGCACCATCCTCCTTTTCTTTCTTTCTACAGATGTGACTTTCATCAGCAAAAAAGCTATTTTACGCTGATTGCCATATTGCAGCGACAACTAAACCTTCCAAAGTGCCATACATATCGTCAAACACGGAAAGAGTCACTGCTCTCCCACTGAGGACAGGAGATTGAATATTAGAGAGTGAAACCGATCTCCAACTGAGCAATATATCACTGCATACCATGTCAATGTAGTTAACATGCAATTCATATGTTCTACCATAGAAAATCATCCTTTTCACAGCAGAAATCCGTCAGTGGATCGAAGTCTATCTCAGAACTGTCGTTCCTAGACTGGCCCGTTTCACCCCGGGCACAAATGCGTTACTGATTCTGGTCTGGATCTGCTTCCCTGATTGCTTTTTTACCCATCTCCAGACTCTGGGATTACAAGAACAAATACACTACTGGCCATTAAAATTGCTACATCACGAAGATGACGTGCTACAGATGTGAAATTTAACCAACAGGAAGAAGATGCTGTGATATGCAAATGATTAGCTTTTCGGAGCATTCACACAAGGTTGGAGCTGGTGGCGACACATCCAACGTGCTGACATGACGAAAGTTTCCAACCAATTTCTCATCGCAATTGCAGTTTGTCCTATAACGACATTACTGCTCGCATTGGTCGAGATCTAATGACTGTTAGCAGAATATGGAATTGGTGGGTTCAGGAGGGCAATATGGAATGCCCTGATGGATCCCAATGGCCTTGTATCACTAGCAGTCGAGATGACAGGCATCTTATCTGCATGGCTGTAACGTATCGTGCAGCTATGTCTCGATCCCTGAGTCAACAGTTGGGGACATTTGCAAGACAAAAACCATCTGCACGAGCATTCGATGACGTTTGCAGCAGCATGCACTATCAGCTCGGAGACCATGGCTGTGGTTACCCTTGATGGTGCATCACAGACAGGAGTGCCTGTGATGGTGTACTTAACGATGAACCTGGGTGCACGAATGGCAAAACATCTTTTTTTTTATGAATCCAGGTTCTGTATACAGCATCATGATGGTTGCATCAATGTTTGGTGACATTGCGGTGAATGCACATTGGAAGCATGTATTTGTCATCGCCATACTGGCGTATCACACGGTGTGAAGGTATGGGGTGCCATTGACTACACGTCTCGGTCACCTCTTGTTCGCGTTGACAGAACTTTGAACAGTGGACGTTACATTTAAGGTCTGTTACAACCCATGGCTCTACACTTCACTCTATCCATGCAAAACCCTACATTTCAGCAAGATAATGCACGACCGCACGTTGCAGGTGCTGTAGGGGCCTTTTTGGATACATAAAATATTCGACTGCTGCCCTGGGCTGTACATTCTCCAGATCTCTCACCAATTGGAAACGTCTGGTGAATGGTGGCCGAGCAAATGGCTGGCCACAATATGCCTGTCACTACTCTTGATGAACTGTGGTATCGTGTTGAAGCTGCATCGGCAGCTGTACCTGTACAAGCTATCCAAGATCTGTTTCATTCAATGCCCAGGTGTATCAAGGCCATTATTACAGCCGGAGGTGGTTGTTCTGGGTAGTGATTTCTCAGGATCTATGCACTCGAGTTGGGTGAAAACGTAATCACATGTCAGTTGTGGTATAATATATTTGAGCAATCAATACCCGTTTATCATCTGCATTTCTTCTTGGTGCAGCAATTTTAATGGCCAGTAGTGTATATTTTCGTATGGTTTGTACACAGCAGTATCGAACCGATTGCTCACGCAACATAATTCCGAAGATGTGGATTGTGATTTATTTCTCTACAAACCCAAAACTTGAGCTATGTCGAGTATTCTCTAGACCACTGAGTAATTAGGAATGTATCCCTTCTGCAAAGACCTAGAGGACCGGCAAACATGACTTCCACACGCTAGGTACACACACGACAATCGATCTTCTCTGAACTAGATAAAGGCACGAAACGTGCAGAAGCATTCAACTGAACAAATTACATGTGCGGGAATAACGATCCAGTGCAAACACACATCCATATTCATTCTCCAATTTCCACACGATCACGAAAGCTATCCAACACATACTAAGTATTAATTCGCTATTTGGTCGACTAGAGGACAACACGGTTAATTCATGTACATTCCAACACTCCAAGAGGCATCTCCAGACTGACAGCTCCTACTGTTAACGGGTGACGTGGATCACCCCAGCACAGGTCACCGGCGCTGCAGGTGTAGCATGTACAAGTACATCTACATCTACATCTACATCCATACTCCGCAAGCCACCTGACGGTGTGTGGCGGAGGTTACAATGTTGATCCTAAGAAATCGGTCACATATATATTTTATCCCTGTACTTACAACTAAATGGTATAATCACGGTGTCAGCTAAACGACTTTCGACAATGAGCGAAGTATTGGAAATACACTCTGTTGACAGCTGTGGCTCTGCAAATATCAGTAACATTCTTATGACTTGAGATACTCTTCCCATGCCATCGCAGTACTCCACGTCAGTTCCATACCTTCCTTACGACTGGACAAAGTCATTTCCTTTACACAAGTCAGAGCGCAAACCCGTAGTTTATAAGCCACTTACTCAAATGCGAAGATATCACACACCCCCTACTACTAAGTATAATACTTCGTCAATAACTGATAACCTGCGATACAAAATAATATTGAGATTAAATCAACCATGGGTGTACATGTCTGACAAGTTTTTCTTGTGAGTGCCACCACCATGTCCTAGAAAGAGAGATTTAACAGCCGTATCTTTAAAAAAATTCAATCCCAACAACCACAGTATGTTACTGTCACAAGCGGTCATGGTTCTACAGGTGCACACAAGTACCCATGTTAAAAGCTATACTGACTTTATAAATCGTGTTACCACATAACCACAGAATGAGGTGGCTTTTGTCCAGACATATACCGTGACGGCGGCTATCGCAGGAGTATATAGTATCAGACCAGCACTCAAATTACACGTCGCCTTCGGTGCAACCTCGTAATAAAATCGCTGAATTCTGAAAGTCATTCGGCTAAGGAACATGGTACGTAAGAGGTATTTGCGACTCTCTCACGCCTCTCCAGCTAGTTATTTCTATAGTACTTGTAATATTTTCTGTCTCGATACCATGTCAGAAGTTCAGGGATATATCCACTGAGTAATAGGCGATGACTGATTGAGAAGGATCACAAACTGTAGTAGTAGATGATGTGCTGATTGAGGTCATAAGAAAATGTACACTAGCTTCTCGGATCTCTAGTGTTACGCTATCCGCTAGAAATGATGTCCATGATTTGGAGTCAGGTCTTTCCATCAAGCACATGCTTGCATTGGATGCTATTGACAATTCCTTTAATGATTACAACCACTACTCAATCATATTTCTGGCACTCTCATATCACGAAACGAGTCACCTTTCTCGAACCTGGCTGTTACATTAAAATTCTAAGGTGGGTTCAATCACCCCCACACATCTTGCAGCTGCTCCCATTTCTACAGATTTCTGCATGGGATCGTTCAAATTTAACTCGGAGAAAGACATATCCACCACCTTCTGCAACCCGTGTAGAAACGGAACGACTTGAGTTAGTGCAGCATGATCGTGTTTTGACCATTCAGTGCAAATGCGTGCAATGTGGTACGTCCCAAAACTAGATACAGATTCTACAATCCAAAGCAGATCGGCGTCCATTCAAATCTATCAGATCAACATGCCATCATCGTTATTCTCTACCCCAACAGAGAAAAATTAAGAACTATAAAAGTTCTACTAACTTCATCTGATATAGAACACACCTAGCCACCGTCGCTCACGCGATGACGCATAGCTGCAGTGCAGTCCAGTGCGGAGAGCGCGATTCCGCGATGCTCTCTAGAATAGCATTCCTAACGGGACACCATGTCCGTCATAGAATTTACCTGACAAACTGCTGCTGCTGCCTATGCAGAACGATCCTATTACATATACAGCTTTTGATCCAGTGCAGAGGGCAGTTTGAGATTTCATCAGCCGTACTGTAGGATGATGACCGTATCCCACAGGCTATACTGTAAGTCGCAAGAGACGCTCCCTGTGACCCTGTGTCGTTGTTTAAAACATTGTTTTCTAACACACTTTGTACACTGACATACATTTTGCTTTTCTGCCACGACTTCGAGGTCTGTGTCAGATCCTAAACTGACATTAAGACACTCTGATCCACGGCCTCTCGCAGAAAACTAGAGATCGCACGCTGTAAATCATTTTGTTACGGCGGCTACCATAACACTCCACACCCTGGACGGTTTTAAATAAAAGACAGTTAAAACATATGGAAATTAGAAGAGTTTGGCTGCGTTGTGGAGAGTTTCCAATCCGAAGGTGATTTACGACCTCTATATTGAAACTGATCTGTCACAACGACGGAATAGATGATGGCTCTAAGTTCCATTTCGACTGATTCCTCATATTGCACACATGTACGCGATCACTGTTTCTGCGCTATCCACCCCAGAAGGTGCTGTCCATCCACCAAAACTCTTTCCCCAACTCAAACAAGCACTGTCATTCAATCATTATGTGGTAACCAACAGCGTGCCAGTGCACGGATGAGACGGAAAAGACACCATGGACGTACTCTAATAACAAGCTTCACAGCCAATAGTGCGAACGATTTTACAGTAATGATGTGATAGCATGTTTCCCCAATTTGTGTGTCATAGCTAAGCCGTCCCTTCTCTACTTTGCTAGCATCATTGCGAATGCAGATAGATGACTGCACAGTACGTCCATTCAGTGTTAATTCTCAAACACATAAATCATCAAAGTATACCAGACAGCGCTCAACATATTTCTAACACTTCGAGCACAGTGCTTCATTTACGAACTATCTCTCTGCGTATGAGAGTCGCAGAGCATTCTCTCTGTCTTACGGTAAAATTAGAGATTGAAAGATCCTCGTCACACTGTCATTGACCAGTCTGCCCTGCAGCACCGTTACCGAATTAATCTGCAACCAATCAGAAGTAAACAGCTACATTCCACGTCTCGTGATTCAGTAGAGCTTTCCGAGTCCTCACCCATACAAGTGCAAAAGATTTCTCAAGATGCGCCCATGTCGAGGAGCTTAGCACTCCTTATCGATGCATAGTAACAGATTTCAAAGTGTCGTGATGTAATAGCAGACAATTAAGAAGAACAAGAATCGAATGCTTTTTATATGCCATTGAGCTCCAGATGGATGACGTTCGACGCATTTCTACGTAAATCAACCAAGCTATCAACTCTAAAGTATTGCTCTAGAGTCTAGGATCGGTACCTGGAAGGTATTGGTAAGAGAGAACGTAAACACACACACTCCTAAGGCTACAACGTTCTGCACTTAAAATGGGCTATAATGGTAGATCGCCTGCGTTTACAACCTGTCAGTCGTATGTAATGTAGCGCTGTTAATATTCGAATGTAAGAGATATATTTCAACCGCATGACATACACCCTTCTTCCCGGTTTCTCTACAATAAACTATGTTATCGAACCGTAAAACGAGAAAACTACTTCCGTAAAACATTTGCTCTGCGTGATACGAGCACAAAATAGCTTTCCAGAGACGTATTCTCACCTCAGTGTACGTCTTGCATCTGCATCTGCAGAAGATGGGGAAATACGTAAAGGCAGATAAGGTGTGCTGCCCTGTCCAGCATAAGAAGGTGGTAAAAACGTTTCTAAAATGCTATACAAGCGTCAGAATCAGGAGAGATTACGTATAGGAACAGCGGGTGACGCATTAGTCATAAGTAGCCGAAATTTTGGTGTATACCTAAAATGCAAAAGTAAAAGAATTTTAAAAAATCGTTTCCTTTAACTCGCAACGATGAGCCAAATCGAAAATTGGCAGTAGAACCGATGCGCCGATCCTTAACAGTAGAGAAGGCATGAAGCTATGCTTAGATAGGACCACATTTCCAAGCTTGATACGAATATTGGTATACATATTGTTGTAGCCGTCAGTGCATGACTGCATGTGCGCACACAACGTGCTTGTGGTACGTAGGACGCTACTGTTGCAAGGGACGAAGCTACTCTGGGTGGCATCTACATGTTTTAAAGTACAATGAATAAGACTAAAATAAAACATACAGTGCTAGTTAACGTCCATTCAAATGAAAAGTAGATTTAAAATAGGTGATAACAGTGAAACAGATGTACAAACAAATAAAGAAGGGATTAAGTACCAAAGCAAGCGCCAAAAGTGAGAACCGGAAGTCCGTAAGAAATAAACGGACATAACAGATTGTTTACAAAACAAACAAGTTATATAAAAAGTCCATAATTCAGATGTAAAACGCAGAATACAAGTAAACTGATGTCCTTATAAGGAAAATTTTGCCAGATCTCGTTTATATTCGTTGAAAAATTGTCTTTATCGAATCATATAAAGTCTGATTCTTGGTGGTCAGTTGGTTATTGGGACTGACCTCTTTATCTACATGAGAGTGTTTCACAATCTCCATATCCTCTAGCAATGTCAGTTCCTTGCTCTTGGGTGCGCGATACAAAATTTGGAGCAATTCTAAGACAGGTTCTGCATGTCCACTAGCTTTTAGATGCACATTTCTTATACGGAGACAGAAAGATAAAGAGAGAGAAATTTAAGTTGCTATATACCTCAATGAATACTAAACTTGTATTGTTAAAGTTCATTTGAACGTTACTTGACTTTTAACTTATATGTTAATGTGCTTTACAAAGCAAAGCTGAATGAAGGGTGCCTTTAAAGGGATCTATGATTACTGGACGGTCCAGCTATCCCCGTATCTAATGAGTTTACTAGTATGATGTAATGATGTAACGTCAAACCGTAGCTATGCGAAGCTGTAGCCTCCTCACCCCGCACCGCTGCTGTTGGACACCACTTTCCAGGGAAGCTCATTTAATATTATTTTCCACGTTAAACTTGTGTGGTCACCTACTCCCGTAGCACACTCTTGGATGTATGAATGTAGTCTCAGTTTTGGGGGAGATAATATTAGTAAATTGCAGTTCGAATGCAAAGATGGCCCCTTGCGAAGGAACCGGACCGCGTGCAGGCTCCAATTAACATTCATAAATCCGAAGTCACTAAAGTCTAACCGTGTATTATGTAAATTTTAAACAGAAATTTCTAAAGTTGTTAAAAAGTTGACATCGCTCACCCTTGAATAAATATTTATCCAAATGATAGTTCTCTTAAAAGAAACATAACTTTTGTATTTTTGTTCACAAGATATTACACCTGAGCGTTTTTAAAACACTCAGTTTTCTCATTCCGTAATGGCTCCCATGCCACAATAGAGTTGGATCCACTCTTACACACGCGTTTCTATTCCAGTGTCTCAAGCCCTAGTAAAAAGCATTATTAATCCATTTTCAAGAATGCTCTATCTGCAAAGAACAGCATCGTCTACGCAGAGTGTATATTCGAAGTCACTTTCTTCCTCTGTCGCGAAAACATTAAGTCTCCAAATGCACACAGCGCGGAGTTCGTTGAACTACAGTATGTGTCATGTAACGCAGTCAACAAAGCTGATACACTCAATGTTTGCAGGTTTCTAATCTCTTAAGTCAATTTGTACTGTTATACAGTGAACGAAGGATTATTTAACATTGTATCTCCCAAAAAGCTTAGCAAGCTGTTAGGAAACGCTACCCAAGAGCGATAGGACAACAAACTTCGCTTTGGAATAAAAAATTAACCACCAGTTGAACTACCTCTTAGAGTATGTGTTTGCTATGTGACTACACAAATCGTCTTTTTCTCTTTCATTTAACAACCGTTGAAGGGAGAATGTGTGACGTCCTTGAAGACGAGCTGCGCTGCAGAATGTCTAGTCACAAGCTATAACGCGCCGAAGGCCATCGTCCCTCAAAGAAACGTTCAAGAGTAGTTCCTGCTTTCCCGCGAGGCATTTATTTTTAATTTTTGTGGTGCTACAGTGTCTTGGAAGACTGGTTAAGGTAGGCAAACCTACGTTTCTAGCACTGTAGACTTAGAGAAAGCTTTTGACAATGATGACTGGAATACTCTCTTTAAGATTTAGAACTTGGCAGGGGTAAAATACAGCGAGCGAAAGGCTATTTACAATTTGTGCACAAACCAGATGGCACTCATGAGAGTCGAGGGGCATGAAAGAGAAGCAGTGGTTGTGAAGGGAGTGAGACAGGGTTGTAGCCTATCCCCGATGTTATTCAATCCGTACACTGAACAAGCAGTAAAGTAAACAAAAGAAAAATTTGGAGTAGGAATTATAATCCATTGAGAAGAAATAAAAACTTTGAGGTTTGCCGTCGACATTGCAATCCTGTCAGAGACAGCAAGGGACCTGGAAGAGCAGCTGAACGGAATGGAAAGTATCTTGACAGGAGGATATAAGATTAACATCAACAAAAGCAAGATAAGGATAATGGAATGTAGTCGAATTAAATGAGGTGATGCTGAGGGTATTAGATTAGGAACAAGGACACTTAAAGTAGTATACGTGTTTTGTTGTTTAGGAAGCAAAGTAACTGATGATGGTCGGAGTAGAGAGGATGTAAAATGTAGACTAGCTATGGCAAGGAAAGCTTTCTGACGGAGAGAAATGTTTTAACAGCAAGTATAGATTTAAGTGTCAGGGAGACTTTTCTGAAAGTAACTGTATGGAGTGTCGCCATGTATGGAAGTGAAACAGGGATAATTAACAGTTTAGACAAGAAGAGAATAGAAGTTTCCGAAATGTGGTGCTACAGAAGAATAATCAACATTAGATGGGTAGATCAAGTAACTAATGAGGGGATACTGAATACAATTGAACAGAAGAGGAACTTGTGACGGAACTTAACAAGAAGAAGGGATCGGTTGGTAGGACACGTTCTGAGGCATCAAGGCATCACCAATTTAGTACTAAAGGGAAGCGTGGAGGGTAAAAATCGTAGAGGGAGACCAAGACATGAATACGCTAAGCAGATTCAGAAGGATGTAAGTCACAGAAGTTATTTGGAGATGCTGTGGCTTCCTCAGGTTAGAGTTGCATGTACAGCTGCATGAAACCAGTCTCTGGACTGAAGACCGTAGTAACAACGTCAACAACAACAACAGTGATACAGATGGGAATTGGACTGAATGGTGTTAAAAGTTTATGAGTTAGGTTTACTCATTCTAATATTCAAAGTTCATAACACAAGTAAGTGCTTATTGGAGAGGTGAAGTGAATGCAATAGCTCCTGCACCACTAAAATTTTTTTATAATAAGATGTATCCTGGAGAGACGTTTGCGGCTCGTTCGATAAAAAGAATTTGAGAATATTATATGTGAAGAGAATTTTTTTAACGGACCTATAAATTCTGTGGTGCCCAGTCCCAACTTAATGACAACAGGTAGCCTCGAAGCTTATCACAACCCCTGTTTCACATACCCTACTATCTTTTCCCTCTCACTCTGTATAAAGACGAACGGAAAAAAAATGTCCGTGCAAGCCTCTTTATCTCTCTCGACGATTTCTCCCCCGCCCCCCCCCCCCCCCCCACACACACACTTCTCCACAGTGATAAATTAGTTTTCTCTTAATATCCCTTCCCTTAGTCAAGTTGTGCCCAAATTTTTTGTCTCCCCGGTTCTATTCAGTACCTTCTTATTAGTTACGGCATCTAGTCATCAAATATTCAGCATTCTTCTGTAGTACGATATTTGAAACGCTTCTCTTCTATTCTTGTCTAGACTGTTTACCATCAGTGTTTGACGTCCGTACATGGCTACACTCAAATTTGACATACAAATTTGTCTTCTTCACAAAACGCTTTTCTTGAGACTGAGAAGCTTACGTGTCCAAACCAACGTGGTATTAGAAAACACCACTCGTGCGAAACTCGCCTTGCCCTTTTCTCACTTGATATGCTGAGAACTATGGATGAAAGCTAATAGGTGAACTCCATATTTCTATGTTTCCGGAAAGCATTTGACATGGTGCCCCATTCCAGGCTGTTACCGAATGTACGACTGTTTCAGCGTCATGACCGGCCTCATCTTAATGAGGCCGTTAGGAGCGTTGATATGGGGTTGGAGATAGCACTGATGGCAGAGGGCATCGCTCACATTGTAGTGGTGCCACTTAGATCTATCAGCAGGTAAGGTTTCACTAGGCATGGGAAGGGGAGGCTGACAAAGCTCATTGGTGACAGTGTAGTGTGTGGTGGTGGGATAACTCATGGAAATATTCCTTCAGTAGTTGGTATTAGAGGTGCAACTTTTTTAGAGTGAGGTCAGCTGATAGGTAAACCTGCTTAAGTTAAGTCCTCCTAACTCAGGGCTCAGCTTCGGAGGATGTCATGTCCAAGTAGGGAAGGAATTAACATATTTCATCAAAGCGTAAGATGTATTAGAGATAAAGTTATCGAACTGCTTACACATGTTGACGCTCAAATTATTGGCATGCTGGAGCACCACTTACATAATTTGACAATTCATAGGCTTTCTTTACCAGGATACAGATTAGCTGGCTGTTTTTCAAGGAGTTCCTTGTGCGGTGGAGGAGTGGCTATGTAAATAAAAAGCAGTATTGCATTTGAGTCCACTGACATATCACAGCACTGCACTGAACAGGTATTTGAATGCTGTGCAGGGGCAGTTGAATTTAGTGAAAATAAACTTGTAATTGTTGTTGTTTATAGGTCCCCTAACTCTTGACATCAGAGCATTTCTGCTCAAGCTAGAGAGGGCTCTTCATTCACTTTGTAGGAGGTACCAGAAATTAGTTATTTGTGGTGACTTCAATATATATTTTGCGTATGATGGTGCAAGAAAAAGGATGTTGATAGATCTCCTTAATTCATATGATCTGACGCAAACTGTTTTTCAGAACTAGGGTGCAGGGGAACAGTAGCACAGTAATAGACAATATTTTTATTCATTCTTCATTACTAGATGGGCATTCAGTTGGTAAGGGCGTGAATGTCCTTTCAGACCATGGTTCACAAACTTTAACGTTAAAAGTTTTTCTACTCAAACAAATGTCACATGTAATTACAAACTATCATGAAGTTAATTCAATAGCAATAGACAGTTATTTAAACCTTGTCAAGGAACAAAAGTGGCAGATGTTTATAGTGCTGATACCATAGATGATAAATGTAATGCTTTCCGTAAAACATATTTCACATGCTCTTTGAGAGTTGCTTTCCATTAGAACGTCTTAAATGGGGTACTAGCAGTAATAGGCAGCCCAGGTCGCTGACTAGTGGGATAAGGATAACATGTAGAAGAATGCAGGAATTATATCAAAATGTTAGAAGTAGTTACAATCAAGCTGCCGTACCCCATTACGAACAGTATTTTAAGGTGCTTAAAATGTTGTTAGGAAGGCAAAGCGTGTGTGGTATGGAAATAGAACAGCTAATTCACGGGATAAAATTAAAACCACATGGTCAGTTGTGAAGGAAGTCCCTGGTCAGCAGCACAAGTTCGACAATATGAAGTCAGTTCGCAGTAAAAATATTTCTGTTACTGGTAAATCAGATGTATGTACGATACTGAACAATCACTTTCTGGGAATTGCTGGAGAATTAAATAAAAGCTTAACTTCTACAGGGAACCATAGGATTCTCCTGGCAAATGTTTTTCCGAGATTGATGCCTTGAAACATTCCTCTATGATACAAACAAGAGAGAGATTGAGTCAATAATTAAATTACTGAAGATAAGGACACTCATGGTTATGAAGGAGTGCCTAGCAGAATATTAAAGTACTGTAGTGCTCATTTTAGCCCTGTATTCAGACATCTTTGTAATTTTTCTTATAGGAATGATCAGTTTCCTGAACTATTAGATTAAAGTACTCAGTAAGAAAGCCGCTTTATAAAAAGGGAAAGAAGGGATAAAGTAGACAATTTTAGACCTATATCTATGCCATCAGTGTTTGCTAAATTTATAATAAAGAATGTAAGGATAAGTGATTATTTTGTATCACACGATTTGCTATCAAATGTACAGTTCAGCTTTAGAAGTCATTAACAACTGAAAGTGGTATATTCTCTTTTCTCTGTGACGTGCTGAATAGATTAAACAAAAGGTTTCAAACACTAGGCATATTTTTTGATTTAACTAAGGCGTTTGATTTTGTTGATCACAAAATATTGCTCCTGAAGTTGGACCATTACCGAATAGGGGGAGTAGCTCACAATTGATTCACCTCTTACTTTAGCAGCAAACAGCAAAAGCTCATTATTCACAGTGTTGAGAATGGCTCTGATGTGGGGTCTGAGTGGGGTACGTTCAAGTGGAGGGTACCCAGGGATATAAATGATATGCCCTCTAGTATTACAGGTAACTCTAAAATAATTCTGTTTGCTGATGACACCTGCTCGATTTCAAAGGATGTTGTGTTCAACATTGGCTAGGTTTCAAATAGTGCAATTCATGACCTAAGTGCATGGCTTGTCGAAAATAAACTGACGTAAATCACAGTAAGACTCAGTTTTTCCAGTTTCTGACAGACTATTCAACAAAACCTGTCGTTTTAATTTCACAGAATGGGCATATGATTAATGAAACTGAACAGTTCAAGCTTCTAGGTGTTAAGATAGATAGTAAACTGACGTGGTAAGTCCACGTTCAGGATCTTGTTCAAAGACTTAATGCTGCCATTTTTACTATTCAAACGCTATCTTAAGTGAGTGATGGTTCGACACAAAAATTAGTCTACTTTGCTTGTTTTCATTCTCTTATGTCTTATGGTATTATATCCTAGGGTATCTCTTCCCATTCTAAATGGATACTTTTGGCTCAGAAACGAGTTGTTCGGGCAATAAGTGGTTTAAGTCCACGAACCTTTTGTCGACCCCTGTTCACGAGTTTGGGTGTTTTGACATTGGCCTCTCAGTTTATATATATTCCTGTCATTTCTTGTTAACAATATTAGCGTATTCCCAAGAATAAGCAGCTTTCACTCGGTGAATACTCGGCAGCAGTCAAACCAGCATGTCGATCTGACTTCCATAATTATAGCGTAGAAAGGTGTGCAGTGCACTGCTGTATCCATTTTCAATAAGCAACCACTCGAATTCAAGAAGCTTAGCTGTAATCCACGCGCTTTCCTCATGGGTCACTATTTCTATTCTGTCCAGGAGTTCCTGATTCTGCTTGTATTGTTGACTGCTTTTACGTAAACTTATGAACTGACATTTTTCGGGTTCTTAAACATTTTATTTTTATTTGTTATTGCTTTTTTTTAATTTCATCTACTGACACGTTCCATGACCTTGGAGATTTGTTCATCAGTTTGGTCCTAGGAAACATTGCGTGTAAATAAATAAAATAAAGCATATGGAATAAACTCACAGACATACGAATGGCTCGAAGACTTCTTAAATAATAGTACACAGTTGGTTCTTCTTGACGGAAAGGGTTCATCAGAGACGAGAGTGTCGTAAGGAATGGCCCACGGAAGCGTGATAGCACCGCAGTTGTTATCTATATACACAAATGATCTGGCTGACAGAGTGGGCAGTAATCTGCGGGTGTTTGTTAATGGTGGCGTGGTGTACAACAGGGTGTCGAAGTTAAGTCACTTTAGGAATATATAAGACGACTTAGAGAAAATTTGAAGTTGATGTGACAAATGGCAGCTAGCCCTAAATGTGAAAAAAATGAAAGTTAACATAGATGAGTAGTAAGATCAAACCTTTTATATTCGGATACAATGTTACTAGTGTCCTGCTTGCCACAGTCAAGTCGTTTAAATATCTGGGCATAAGGTTGCAAAGCGATATGAGGTGGAACGAGCGTGTGAGAACAGTGGTCGGCGAATGGTCTACTTCGGTTTGTTGGGAGAATTTTAGGAAAGAGTGCTTCACTTGTAAAGGAGACCGCATATAGGACGCTGGGGCGACTTATTCTTGAGAACTGCTTGATTGTTTGGGATCCGTACCAGGTCGGATTGAAGAAAGACATCGAAGCATTTCAGAGGCGGGCTGCTTGATTTGTTACCGGTTGGTTCAAACAACACGTAAACGTTACGGAGCTTCTTTGGAAACTCAAATGGGAATCTCTGGAAGGGAGGCGACGTTCTTCTCGAGAAACACTGATGCGAACATTTAGAGGACCGGTATTTGAAGCTGACTACCAAACGATTCAACTGACACCAACAAACACAGCACGTAAGATAAGATGCGAGAAATTTGGGCTCATACGGATGTATACAGAGAGTCGTTTTTCCCTCTCTCTATTTGCGAGTGGAACAGGAATGGAAATGACAAGTAGTGGTACAGAGTACCCTCCACCCAGCAACGTACGGTGGGTTGCGGAGTATCTGTGTAGATGTAGATGTGGATATAAGAGTATCTCCTCTGCTTCGACCTTCGTCAGTTGTTTCTCTGCCCAGATACCGAAACTCATCTACTACTTTAAGTATCTCGTTTCGTAACTCCCCCAGCATCACGTTATTTAATTCGACAACCTTGTTTTGCTTTCTTATATCCTCCTTTCGCGACACTGTCCGTTTCTTTAAATTGTCCGCAGCTTGTGGTCTAGTGGCTAGCGTTGCTTGCCTGTGGAACACGGGCTACCCAGGTTCGATACCCTGCCGGGTTGGGGATTTTCTCTGCCCGGGTAGTGGGTGTTTATGTTGTCCTCATCATTTTATAATCATTCGTGAAAGTGACCAGATCGAACTGTGTAAAGATTGGGACTTTGTACGGGTGCTGATGACCGCGCAGTTGAGCGTCCCACAAACCAAACATCATCATCATCCGTTAAACTGCTCTTCCAAGTCTCTATGCAGTTTCTGATAGATTTGTAACGTCATCGGTAAAACTCAGGGATTTATTTATTTCTTCTCCCTGAACATTAATTCCCAAAATATCGCAGTATAGTGTCGTATATTCACCGAAACCCCCTTCCGCCCTTCCCATCACTTTTAGTAGTAGTAGTAGTACTAGTAGTAGCAGTAGTAGCTTTATTCATCCGCAGATCTCTTTTTACAAGGATATAAGACATGTCGAAGTACTTACCAGTTTAGATCAGTTTAAAATAAGCTGATTCGCATACACATACATTTACAGACATCTAGTTAGAGACAATCATTAGATTTACTCCTGGTATAAAATACTTTTTTACAAAAAACTTATAAAATAATGTAATACCACACTGTTCACTCGTATCTCACTATCAGTCACTGCACACACTATACACACATTGTTTCATATCACTTCACTCACTACACCCGCAAACAAGCACACACACACACACACACACACACACACACACACACACACACACACAAACACTCTGGTGGTCTCTAGGCCATTTTCTGTACCGCAACTTCCTATTTGTTGCAACTGAGTAGGCATCCGTCCTAATGAGTGAGATGTTGAACTCAGAAAGAGGAAGAGGTGTTAATATTGTGCTTTGCATAGCTTGCAGATAAGTATATCTAGAAAGGATAAAGAAGGAAAACAAAGAAAAAGTGAAGGTGTTATGTGGACTGTTGGATGTTTTATAATCATTATTATTGTTATTTATTTGTATTACATTTTTATATTTAACTCCTTATCTGTTTTATCTAAACTACAAAGAACGAAACTAGTCTAGCTTGAAGGGGGAAAGCAGATGGCGCTATGGTTGGCCCGCTAAATGGAGCCGCCATAGGTCAAACGGATATCAACTGCATTTTTTTAAATAGGAACCTCCATTTTTTATTACATATTTGTGTAGTACGTAAAGAAATATGAATGTTTTAGTTGGACCACTTTTTCACTTTGTGATATATGGTGCTGTAGTAGTCACAAACATATGTTTCACAATTTTAGACGAACAGTTGGTAACAGGTAGGTTTTTTAAATTAAGATACAGAACGTAGGTGATTTTGAACATTTTAATTCGGTTGTTCCCATGTGATACAAGTAGCTTTGTGAACTTATCATTTTTGAGAACGAATGCTGTTACGGCGTAGTTTCCTGTAAACGCCACATTAATGCAATAAACGCTCAAGATGATGCCCGTCAACCTCAATGTGTTTGGCAATACGTATAACGACATCCCTCTCAACAGCGAGTAGTTCGCCTTCCGTAATGTCAGCACGTGCATTGACAATGCGCTGACACATGTTGTCAGGCGTTGTCGGTGGATCACGATAGAAAATATCCTTCAACTTTCCCCAGAGAAATAAATACGGGGACGTCAGAACCGCTGACAGTGCGGGCTTCGACGACCAATCCACCTGTCATGAAATAAGCTATTCAATACGGCTTCCACCGTACGCGAGCTATGTGCCGGACATCCATCATGTTGGAAGTACATCGCCCTTCTGCCATGCAGTAAAATATCTTGTAGTAACATCGGTAGAACATTACGTAGGAAATCAGCATACATTGCACCATTTAGATTGCCGTCGATAAAATGGGAGACAATTTTCCTTCCACCCATAATGCCGCACCATACATTAAACATCCAAGGTCATTTATGTTCCACTTGTCGCAGCCATCGTGGATTTTTTGTTGCCCAGTAGTGCATATTATGCCGGTTTACGTTATCGCTGTTGGTGAATGACGCTTCGTCGCTAAATAGAACGCGTGCAAAAAATTTGTCATCGTCCCGTAATTTCTCTTGTGCCCAGTAGCAAAACTGTGCACGACGTTCAAAGACGTCGCCATGCAATTCCTGGTGCACAGAAATATGGTAGGGTGCAATCGATGTTGATGTAGCATTCTCAACACCGATGCTTTTGAGATTCCCGATTCTCGCGCATTTTGTCTGCTACTGATGTGCGGATTAGCCGCGACAGCAGCTAAAACACCTACCTGGGCATCATCATCTGTTGCAGGTCGTTGTTGACGTTTCACATGTGTCTGAACACTTCCTGTTTCTTTAAGTAACTTAACTACCCGGCGAACGGTCCGGACACTTGGATCATGGCGTCCAGGATACCGAGGAGCATACATAGCTCACGCCCTTGGGCATTTGATCACAATAGCCATACATCAACGCGATATTGACCTTTTCCGAAATTGTTAAACGGTCCATTTTAAAACGGGTAATGTATCACGAAGCAAATTCCGTCCGCACTGCCGGAATGTTACGTGATACCACGTACTTATACGTTTGTGACTATTACAGCGCCATCCATCACAAAGCGAAAAAAGTGGTCCAACTAAAACATTCATATTTCTTTACGTGTTACACAAATATGTAATAAAAAATGGGGGTTCCTATTTAAGAAAACGGAGTTCGTATCCGTTTCATCTATGGCAGCGTCATCTAGCGGGGCAACCGTAGCGCAATCTGGTTTCCCCCTTCAGGCTAGACGAGTTTCGTTCTTTGTAGTTCTTTCGTTTGATGCTTATTTCGTGAGATGTTTGGCCCGGTCGCTATCAATGGACCACCCTGTATATGGTGATTCAGTTGCCCCTAATGATTTGTTTTATGCAATCCGCGACGCCTTCAAATAAGTACCATGCGCAAGATTTTCATATCCTGTCATTGACTACGTGCAAACTGTTGGCCCTACAGAAGAAATGAACAGAACCTTTTTGTAAGAGGTTTACTGCACAGTGAAGATTCGATTGACTGCACTATTTGTTGTAGTAAGTCAACTGGATAATTGAATGTATGGAGAAAAGCGATTTTTGTGCTATTATCTCTAGAAAGATAACTTACGTCTCTTGCACGTTATTATCGTTCAGGTATCTTGTAATACGTTTATCTTTCTAGGGTTAATATATAATGTTTGATGCTTGTTTAAAACCCCAAAAATAAATTAGTCTTATAAAATTAACAAGAATAAGTGTTCACTTATTAAGAGTTAGAGACAGATTAGTACATACATATTCTCTTCAAATTACTGACATACCTAACAAAAGTGACACAGAGCAGTCACACTAGTTCAGTTTCGTTTAAAATATTTGGTAGTTATGATTCGACATAAACAATTATTTGTCTTCGTTGTTGCAGCATCAGGAATTCGTTTTAACTGTAGTAAACTCAATGTATCACGCTCTGCTTGTTTTTCGAACAATTTGAAAGCATTTTCAACGATTGAAATGTTTCCGTATGAGGTGATACTGCATCATTTTCTGCATCTA
The DNA here is from genome assembly GCF_021461385.2 of Schistocerca piceifrons. Classification (NCBI taxonomy): domain Eukaryota; kingdom Metazoa; phylum Arthropoda; class Insecta; order Orthoptera; family Acrididae; genus Schistocerca; species Schistocerca piceifrons. The sequence goes on from NC_060138.1 coordinate 434,336,953, forward strand.
CATTTCCTTCTGTTACGTTTTCTAGCGTATCCTGATGTTCGTTTCCTGCTATATGTTTTCAACAACTTCGTCATCCGACATTATCTGAAAACGTTAATTATTACTGTTACAACTGAGCCATTCTTTCATATCATCAGTATCATATTCCTGACATATTTGTTTGTCATTAGCTAATCTATATTCTCGAAAACAGAATCATCCGTATTGGTTATTGAATTATCGTGCTCACATTTTAGTTTTCTTTTCAAAATTTTATTCAAAGTCTACCTTTCAGTCAAATCCCAGAAACCCATAACAGAGTAGCAAACTGCTTCAAATTCATTCGCTTGAAAAATTACAAAACGACTTCAACCTTCCTTCATCAACAGATAACAAAGCAGGTAAAAGTTTTTTCTATAAAATAGTTTTAATGTTTGAATAACACTTCGAGGAATTTGTTGTATCAAGGATGTCACTTTAGGAGGCAAAAATTTCACAATAAACATTCCATTTCCTCTCTCTTTAATAATTCAGTCGAAAGATGGCTTGGCGCATTATCCAGCGAAAGTATGACTTTACCAACTTCGTTTTGAAATGTTTTTTTACTTCGGGGATAAAAGTGTTTTCATGCCAGTAAATGAATATTTCGCTCTTCATCCATGCACATTTTTAGTTTTATGAGTTAAGTAAACTACAAAACTTTTGAATCATCTGGGGTCTATGCATTTTCCGATGAGGATCAAGAGCATTTTATTAATCTGGGTAGCGTTTACGCAAACAAATATTGTTTTTAGCTCGTTACAAGTCTTATATCCTAGAGGTGAATGAGAGAATATGAAAATCTTGCGCATGGTACTTATTTGAAGGCGTCGCGGATTGCATAAAACACATCATTAGGGGCAATATACACAGGGTGGTCCATTGATAGTGACCGGGCCAAACATCTCACGAAATAAGCATCAAACGAAAAAACTACAAAGAACGAAACTCGTCTAGCTTGAAGGGTGAAACCAGATGGCGCTATGGTTGGCCCGCTAGATGACGCTGCCATAGGTGAAACGGATATGAACTCCGTGTGATCAAAATGCCAAAGGGCGTGTGCTATGTATACTGCTCGGTATCCTGGGCGCCATCATCCAAGTGTCCGGACCGTTCGCCGGATAGTTAAGTTACTTAAGGAAACAGGAAATGTTCAGCCACATGTGAAACGTCAACCACGACCTGAAACAAATGATGATGCCCAGATAGGTGTTTTAGCTGCTGACGCGGGTAATCCGCACATCAGTAGCAGACAAATTGCACGAGTATCGGGAATCTCAAAAACATCGGTGTTGAGAATGCTACATCAACATAGACTGCACCCGTACCATATTTCTATGCACCAGGAATTGCATGGCGACGAATTTGATCGTCGTGTACAGTTCTGCCGCTGGGCACAAGAGAAATTACGGGACGATTACAGACTTTTTGTACTCGTTCAATTTAACGGCGAAGCGTCATTCACCAACAGCGGTAACGTAAACCGGCATAATACGCACTATTGGGCAACGGAGAAACCACGATGGCTGCGACAAGTGGAACATCAGCGAAGTTGGCGGGTTAATGTACGGTGCGGCATTATGGGAGGATGGCCCCCACTTTATCGATGGCAATCTAAATGGTGCAATGTATGCTTATTTCCCACGTAATGTTCTACCGATGTTACTACAAGATGTTTCACAGTATGACAGAATGGCGATGTACTTCCAACATGATGGATGTCCGGCGCATATCTTGCGTGCGGTTGAAGCGGTATTGAATAGCATATTTCATGACACGTGGATTAGTCATCGAAGCACCATATCATGGCCCGCACGTTCACCGGATCTGACGTCCCCGGATTTCTTTCTGTGGGGAAAGTTGAAAGACATATTCTATAGTGATCCACCGACAACGCCTTACGTTCACAAAGGTACATGTATCACATTGGAACAACCGAAATAAAGTGTTCAAACGTACCTACCTTCTGTATTTTAATTTAAAAAACCTACCTGTTACCAACTGTTCGTCTAAAATTGTGAGTCATATGTTTGTGACCATTACAGCCCCACCTATCACAAAGCGAAAAAAGTGGTCCAACTAAAGCATTCATATTTCTTTACGTACTACACGAATATGTAAAACAAAATGGGTGTTCCTATTTAAAAAAAAACGCAGTTGATATCCATTTGCTTATTTCATGAGATATTTGGCCCGGTTACCATCAATGGACCACCGTGTATAATGTATTGTATATCAGGTACTTTTTAGCTGCGTTTTTAAATAAGTGTATTTTTTTAATTTCTTTAATCTGTTTTGGTAATTTGTTGTACAGTTTTTTTCCTTGGTAGAAAATGCTGTTTTGAGCTTTACGTTTATTTTTTCTTGGTAAATGTAAGTTGAGTCTATCTCTTGTTGCATGATCATGGACAGAGCTGTTTGTGCAGTAATTACCAATGTCATTTTTTATGTTTACAACTGACTGGTAAATGTATTTACATGGAGCAGTTAAAATTCCCAGTAGTTTGACAGATCTTCACAATGAGCTCGCCTTGTATTTTTGGTTATTATTCTTGTGACTCTTTTCTGGAGTTTGAAAATCGTGTTCATATTATGTGTGTTTGTTTCCCAAAAAAGAATGCGATTGCTAAGAATTGTGTGTACATACGAATAATAAGTAACCAAAAGACACTGCATGTTGCACACTGATGATAGGATTCTAAGGGCATAATATGCTGATAACTTCTGTTTGCAAGTATCTTTGTGTGATCACACCACTTCAACTGAGAATCAATATTCATTACTAGAAATTTCGCATTCGTTACACAGTCTGTAGTGGTGCCATCTACATTTAATTTAACATTGCCATTTTTCCTCTTCAAACTGACAATGTTAAATTAAACGTATACCAATGTCAGTCGATCATTCGTTTTGAGCGATAGAGAAGGTGTCACGCCTAGTTTGTGGACATCGGTTAGTGAGGTTGATGTTGCATATCAGACAGACATTCCATCAATAGCAATGTCAGCGGAACTGCTGTGAAACATTAGGTATTAATGAGCACGGGCAGCCAGAGAGCCATAGCGCTCTGCAGGAGCTGCGGACACACGCGTGTTGCGCCGTATTGGCAGGCCGGGATTTGATTAGATGCTGCTGAGCGGCTCACCGGCTGCCTCTGAAGCGTCAAACAGCATTAGACGTCGCCGGAGCACTGCCGACCCGTGCTAAGCCGCGCAGGGCTAATGAAACGAAATTACACGACACGACGCACAGCTGTGGATCAGCCGCTATTGAATGTCGTACTGCAGTGGCATGACCGCTCCACATTCGCCTTAATTGAGTTAGAGAAACAACGGAAAACTTACTTGTGTTTCAACATCACTTTTAAATCATTGCACTTCATCTTTGGAAATGTGTGGAAGAAGAGAAAAGTGTACTGATTTCTTATCGTCACCTGCTCGATTACTTTTATTTTGTTCTTTGAATGCTCTACTTAGAACAGCTAAAACATAGGTTTTATGGATTTAGCTGTGGTAATGTCACCTACTTAAAACGTTGTTAATATTAAAATGGTTCAGATGGCTCTAAGTACTATGGGACTTATCATCTGAGGTCATCAGTCCGCTAGACTTAGAACTACTTAAACCTGACTAACCTAAGGACAGCACACACATCCATGCCCGAGGCAGGATTCGAACCTGCGACCGTAGCAGCAGCGCTGTTCCGGACTGAAGCATCTAGAACCGCTCGGCTACAGCGGCCGGCGTTTTTAATATTAACATGACCTCCTTTTACTGCGGCAGTAGAGTTACCTTTAGGTGGGAGTCATGCTTAGTAATAAACACTGATCAGACTTACGCCCTTTCTAAATAGCGGTTCTTTCCTCTAGGACTGGGCAAACGATACCCGTTTTCGATCGGGCTCGAAGTACCCCGATACGCCGCAGAGCTCCATACTGTATCGACGTTGATCAAAGAATCAAGTGATGTTTGACGCACGTGGTGCATGTGCAAGCGGCTACGATAAATTACGGTGTAACTAGAATAACAACAACAAGCTAAGGCTCGGGTTACAATTTGATAGTTAGTGTAACGTTTGTGGACACAGCATTACATCCTCCCACTACGCCAACTCCTTTTGTATTTGAACAAATCTGCAGTAAGTGTTCCCATACAGTAGGTAACCGGTATGCACGGATATACAATTACCATTGATGATGATTTTTCTGCAAAAGTAAAAGACAAAGGCGAAAATGTTGTCCTCCAAACAATATAACTCGGCTCAGTACAAAATTTTATTTGTTTATGAGAGGCGGTAAAGATTTACCAGTTTGGTTGCAAATGAGCAGTTCAACGCCTTTTCACATGTTACAATAAAAGATACAACGTTACCAAATTTTAATCAGTGTGAAAACAAGATATCAACATTGTGATGGAATGAAGAAAAAAAATTAGTCAATTATTAAATGCCTAACAAGAAAAATACGAGGGTATTTGAATAAGTAATGCCCCACACTTTTTTTTTCTCAGAACGTATTTATTGTTAAGAGTGAGAATTTGGTAACAATGTACATCAATATGTCTTTTACATGTCCTATCAACGTTGTAGAAGAGCATGTATTCCCTGCTGGTAAAATCTATTGTCTTGTAGGCGAAGTTGTTTTCACTACATGACTCATACTCTCGTCATCTTCAAAGTGTGTTCCCCGTTGGTTGGTCTCAAAACGCTCCAACAATTACTGCTACAAACGCACTTGTGTTGAAGCACATGAAGCAAACGATATTTATGTGCTTAATTTCTTCTTAAAAGGAATCGATATGAATCCTACAATCTGAAATCGATCGTCTCAAACCTAGCCCTGAAGAGCTTTACTGGACGGCTCTGGACCACTAGAACACTTTCTTCTCCAGTACAAGCGAATCTAGATACCATGGAGTGTTCAAGAAAGATCATTAGAGCACTCAGACTTAATAGCTTTCACGTTCCAGTCCCACTGACATTGTTTAAGGTGACCATAATAACTGACATTACGTTTGACCACGAGGCCCACATTAACAGTCAAACTTGGGCGCAACTCTTATGACAGTATTCGGAAGTAATGAGTACGTGAGAAAAGTAATGAGAAAAAGTTATGAGATTGATAACACTGCTGGAGATCTGGCAACACTGTGTTCTTCTACTTATGTAGGCCGGTGTGTTCATTCTTTCCAGATCCTCAGACCGAGTTTCAGCCCCGTACAGCCATTATATGATTTCTGAGAGCGTCATCATGGAAGTTGTGTTGTATGTTACTAATGACGAAAAGCGGAATTTAGAGCAATGTTATGCCATCAAGTTTTGGGTTAATCTTGGGGTATCCGCGAGTGTGAGCTATGACAAGTTAAGGATTATATGGAAAATTCCTTACCAAAAACACAAGTTTTGGCTTGCAAAAATCATTTTTTTCGAGAGCCGAGAACACGTTGAAGATGAATCTCACTCAGTGAGACCTTCAGGTTCAAAAACCGACGACAAAATCTACTGTGTGCGTGCTCTTGGGATGTCAGACCGACATTTATTAATAAGGATGATGGCTGACCTGTTAAACACTCACCGTACATCAAATTTAGCTGAAAATTAGCACATATGAAAGGTTTGTGCCTAAATTAAGCCGAGAGACGCCACAACGGATCACAAGGACAGTCGAAGAAACATATAGGTTGACCTTCTTGAGAGGACTGCCGATGACCACAGGTTCGGTCGTATGATGAATTCTGGATTTTTGGGTACCGTCCTGAGACAAAGTGGCCAAGTGAGGAGTGCACACTGAGACATCATCTCTACAGAAGAAAGCTCGAATAAGCAACCTAAAGATTAAAACAATGCTGATATACTTTTTTGAAATTGGGGCTATCGTGTATAAAGCTTTTGTTTTCCAAGGACAAACTATCGACCGTTTAGTTTAGACTTCCTAGAAAGGCTTAGGACAAAGGCGAACGAATGAGACCGGGAATTGTAGGTAAGTGGATACTGCATCATGACCACCCCCTTGTCACACGTCCAGTTTCATGACGGATCTTTTGACCTCAGAAGCCATTCTCGTTTTTCGCGCAGGCTCCTATTCACATGATCTGAGTTCTTGCTACATTCCTCTTTTTCTCAAATTGAGAAATGACTCTGGAGGAAATTCAAAAGAATACGACTGACATGTTAAAGACCCTATCAATATAACCCCTTCAGCACTGCTACCAAGAGGAAGTAATATTTCCACCTGTTTATAGCTGCCGAAATGTACTTCTTTGAAGGGGACCATATTGATTTCTGGAAAAATAAAAACCTAAGTAGATAAAAATTCAGTTTCATAATTTTTCACACGTTCTTCGTTTTCCCCACACGCCTCGTTAATCTATACTGACGGCTCCAAAACCAGTGACTGTTACGGACGCGCGCACTGTGTACAAGCTATTGAACTTAACAACAGGATAACATGACCGTGGAAACTCTTGCGATGGTAGAAGCCTTAATTTTTGCTTCCGGATGACAGTATCGCTAGATTTATTTCTCAGTGGCTCTCCAAGTGCTCTAAGAGTACGTAAAAATTTTAGCTCCTTTTGGACCGAAAACCCGTTAAGTAAAACTGAATTTTGTGGTACATTGATTAACTTTCTCGTATAGAGTGCTGTTTGGCTTAAATTGATTATCGAAGTGCTGGCATGGATGCGTGAAGAATGCCACTCCGTTAATTTTGCTTGGATGAAATCAGAGTATGGGATCCTTGGCAATGAAGCTATCGAGCGCATAGCCAAAGAAGCTGCTGTCATAGGACATTTATCCCAAGTACTGATTACCGATGTCCTACACAGACGCATAGTAGAAGACTGGCAATGGTAAAGGCAGTAAACAACAAGACTCAAAGGCATTAATCACCCGTCGTCCACGAAGTCTCATGCAAACTCAATACCTAGACACCTGGCCTCTCTAATAGCCAAACTCGCGTTTAACACGGATTTTTCGATAAACATCTTTACTGTGCGCTCATCGTAGTGACACCTTTCTGCTCGGGCAGAGAGGAAGAGGACGCAGACCATCTCTTCTTTGGACTCACCAGACTATACACAAGTATTGCAATCTTTTTGAAAGAACTGTGATCATCCGTTCCCAATCTTCATGAGTGGTTTGTTAGCGATACGGGATAACAGAATTTTGTACGCCATGCATGGATTTAGTTGGCCGAAGGTATCCACATCTAAGACCAACATATTACTGACAATGGACTACAAAGGTGTTCTATAATATTTGATTATAGAGTTAACATCAGGTTTTCGTCTGTAACTTTATTCACTCTAAGACAAAAAATAAGAAAAAGAACGCACAATGAAGAAATTATCCGAACGGGACCGAAATCGATAGATTTGATGTGATAAAAAATTTAGTATGAATTTGAAAAGTCAATAAATCACGGAATAATGTAGATAGAGAGATACAAATTGACACACATGCTTGGAATGACATGGGGTTTTATTAGAACCGAAAAAATACAAAAGTTCAAAAAATGTCCGACAGATGGCGTTTCATCTGATCAGAATAGCAATAATTAGCATAACAAAGTAAGACAAAGCAAAATTGATGTTCTTTACAGGAAATGCTCAATATGTCCACCATCATTCCTCAACAATAGCTGTAGTCGAGGAATAATGTTGTGAACAGCACTGTAAAGCATGTCAGGAGTTATGGTGAGGCATTGGCGTGGATGTTGTCTTTCAGTATCCCTAGAGATGTCAGTCGATCACGATACACCTGCGACTTCAGGTAATCCCAAAGCCAATAATCACACGGACTGAGGTCTATGGACCTGGGCGGCCAAGTATGACGAAAGTGGCGGCTGAACACACGATCATCACCAAAACATGCGCGCAAGGGGTCTTTCACGCGTCTAGCAATATGGGGTGGAGCGCCATCCTGCATAAACATCGTACGTTCCAGCAGGTGTTTATCAGCAGGCTGGGGATGATGCGATTCTGTAACATATCGGCGTACCTCTCACCCGTCACGGTAGCAGTTACAAAACCAGAATCACGCTTTTCCTCGAATAAAAAGGCCCATAACGGTAGATTTTCTTCAATTATAATAAAACCCCATGTCATTCCTAGCATGTGTGTCAATTTTTGCCTCTCTATCTACATTATTCCGTGGTTTATTATGTTTTCAAATATATACTGACTTCTTGATCTGCCGGTACATCTACAGGCAAGCAAATCACAAAATTTCAGAAAAAATTGGATTCTCTAATGGTGACAAAGACCTTCACAAAGTGAGCAAGTCAATAGCCCGTCGATCCATCTCTGGCCCTTGTGGAAGCAGTTATTCGGTTTGGTACTGATTTATAGAATTGGTGGATATCCTCCTAAGAGATATCTTACCGAATTCCGCCCACCTGCTGGTTTAGATAGTCAGAATCCCAAGGTGGTTGGAAGGCCATTGCCGTAATCCTCTCAATTGGAGAGAGATCTGGCGACCTTGCAAGCCAAAGTTGGTTTTCGCAAGCACGAAGACAATTAGTAGATACTCTCTCCGTTTAAGTCTAGGATGACTTGCCATGAAGGGCAACAAAAAGTGGAATGCCGCCTACGTACCGCTGTAAGGGTACTGCGTATGATAAGCAAAGAGGCCCTGCTACGGAAAGATATGGCACCCTAGACCACAATCCTAGCTGTCGGGGCATGTAGCGGGCGATAGTCAGGTTGGTATCCCACTGCAGTCTGCGGCGTCTCCCCACATGCCTTCACTGGTCATCGAAACTTATTTCGAAGCGGGAGTCATCACTGAGGACATTTAGCTAGTCAATGAGATTACAGGCCGAAGATAAGTCTGGGGACGCCCCAGATAGCGCCAGCGGTGGGATACAAAATTGACTGTCGCTTACATGTGATGGTCTGGGATGACGTTTCTTATCACAGCAGGATCCCTTTGGTTGTCACCTGCGGTAACCTTACAGCATGGCGGTATGTCGACGAAATTCTTCTTGCTATTCCGTTGGTGTTCGTGGCAAGCCGTCCTGTGCTTACATTTCAGCAAGATAATGCTCACCCGCGCACTCCAAGATTCTTACTACTTGTCTTCAGACTAATTCTAACAAGAAATTTTCTGTCAGTGCCTGTTTAGTTCATATGAGTATGACCTGGTTATCTATGGGAAACTAATAAATTCAATTTTTAAGAAAAGGTTTGTAAATTTCGTAACAGAGCAGTTTAAACACGAAATTCAAAATTGTATCACATCTGCAAATTGCAAGGTGTTGCGTAATATTCAGAGACAATTAAAAGATAGTTTTGAGAAGTATCATTTATTCAACAGATGCTGAAAGACAAAAGATCATATTTTACACATATAAGTGCAATTCAAGCGCACCGACTCAATTAATATTAGCAAATCATGAATCAGAATATTAAATGATTAAGACCTGGGAAATATGGTAGGCTCATGAATTCTGAGAACAGTTTTGGAATTAGGACCAAACTTCTTTTAGTAGTTTATACATAATTGCTCCTTCGTTTCAAATTAGTTAGTATTTTATGCTTCTCAGATAGCAGACACATTTCTGTGAATAACTATAGGCTCAAATATATTTGCAATCACATTAATATAAAATCAAATAAATTAAATATGCTTCTCAAAAGCGCTATTTAGTTAATACAAATATAAATTATAGTAGTTCTAGCCTTCGAGCAGATTAATTCTAGTATTATATACATATTTATATTTCATTTTGTGACAAAACATTCCTTTATCTAGTGAGGACAGATACGTATTTAAATAGGATTGGCTGGACACCGAGAGCAACTTCATGTTTTTATTTACTGATATTTACATCGCTCATAGTTACAAAACTTGACAGCACAAGTGAATTTCAGCACCAGAGACCTGGAGAAAACTAAAGTCATCAAATTGATGAAATCTGCAACGTCCTGTGGTAGTCTATACCGAATGGGGTCTCAGTTTTATTTTAGTCGACCACCGACATACATAATGACACAACTTCAAAGTAGGCCTACCATTATCGAACCAGATGGGACAGAAACACTTATGCATATGACTGGCAAGCTTATGTTCTTCTATCCACACGATGAATTATTTTCCACTGACTTACATAACCGCTGCGAACTGTTCACTTTTCCCAAGACGAAAAGACCGCACACATACTCCAAACTGTTTTTTTCTCCAAAAGTAATCCTTCGTTATGTCAAGATATTTTCTGAGCTATCTGCAAAGTAAATGCGTTGCTGCAGAAATTTTGTCTCTATTACTATTATAATTACGATAATTGTAGTAGACTAAATATCATCCATATTTTTCAACTGAATGTTTTCTTTTCCAACAAACATGTTTTACCTGCTCTCATTATTTATCATCAGTGGCCTTAAGATCGTAATTTAATAATGCATATTTAGTTAAGACGCATAGTTTTTCCTAGCGGCACATCGAGGTTTTCTTGCTATTTACTATCACAGAATTATGACTTAACAATTACTTTTATGTTTCCCATTCTTTTCATGAGTGAAAACTCTAGATGAACAAGTATGCACTCTCAATTGGTTTCATATAATTTATTTTATGTGCGCCCAGTGTCCACAAAAGATGAAATGGAAGCAAGAAAAAAATAGGAGATACAAAAGTATGTGATAAACCATAGTCGTATGCTCGTATATAGTAAGACAGCTTTAATGTTTTACCACTAACACTACATGACTCGCAACAAAATTCATCTAGTTACACAATTAAACTTAGTTTTATGTGCAACTGATGACGCTTAATGCGAACTGGTGCAATATATTTGATTGAAAACAAAGTAGAAATTAAGTTTTAAATGACGGATAGTATTTGTTGAGATCTTTATAATAAGTATTAGCGTACCAGTAACAGAGAAAGAATGGTTACGAATATTAATCACTGGAATACACATAATTTTCAGATATCCTTAGCAGAAAAAATAGTGTTCTTTGGCGCATCCGTGTGGTTATTTAAAAGTGAAATAGTGAACGGTGGAAACATGAACTTGAATTGACCAACCAGGTTTAAGGACACGCCCACTGATGTGGCTAGATAGCACTAGAACAAAGATTGCCCATGTCAGGTACTTTACCGCAAGCTTCCAGAGTAGGCTTGACTGGTACACACGACAGTGGTCACATCAAGTCTAGAAATAAGAAAACGCGAAGGCAGCAAATTTAGTTGGGAATATGGTAGCATTTATAAAAATGTTTTACAGCGTGTGCAAAACAACAGATCCTAAACCAAATGTACCCGTTTTCGTTTTTCTCGTCGGTCTGCGAACAATAGCTAGGAGCTACTACCTGGATACACGCACAGTTAAGTCATTGTTAGTTCCAGTAATCAACAGGTAAACCAAAGCAAATTAACATATATGATAAAGTGTGTGTACCTTCTCAGTTATCCTGAAACACCTGTGAAATCGTAGTACCAGATTTAACATTGAGTGAGGCATATACGGGTATAAATCCGTCTCAACCTACTTCGACTCCGGCGATCAACTACAGGAAACCGTTGATATATTTTCGCTCTAAGCATTCTGTCTCTGAACCTCGACGCACACAATCATTCACTCGGTCAGCCCAAACCCTCCACCTCCCACACGGCCACATTGAGCTGCGAGAGAAGGGATCGACTTGTTTTCGCGGCCTTGGCAGTAGGGGATGGATGCAAGCAGATTATGGTCTGTTAAGCCACAAGGGGGGACAAAGCACCACACCGCACTCTGTTCAGATCCCGCCAGGACTGCAGGCGAAGTTTTACTCCCTCGCGCTATTTATCAACATTAGTGTCGTCGGTCAGCAAGTTAAGGGTGGCTATATCCTCACCCGGGCTAGCACCACCCCAAGTCGTCTCCAGAGGGAATCGGAAAGCCGAAAGAACCATTAAGGGTGTACGCCTCTAAATATTCCATTTGCGCTTTTCCCGTTACTCTAGGAGACATATCGGCAGGAAATATAACTATAGCGAACAGTTTATCAGCGGTAACCGTTACAGCCTTCGGGGTCATTCTGCAGGAAAGCTAACGTTACTGAACAAAATACTCTCTAATAGCTTTAGACCGAAACGTATGGCGTAGAGAGAAACTACATGTATTACCATGAGGTAAGATCGTTCCAAGTGCGTAAAATACAGCAAAATGCTTGGATTAGACAATTATCGATGTCTTGTTCGGTGTTGTTCGATTTATTTCTTTATTTACTTTTTTTCATTCTCAGTAGTGCCAGATTTTAAATTACTCTACGGTAAGAAGTAACACACATGCACAGACACAGACACACACACACACACACACACACACACACACACACACACACACACACACGTATATATATATATATATATATATATATATATATATATATATATATATATATATATATTCCAATACTTATTTTCCACTTGCCAACAAATGAGATGATGAAGTATGAATGCATGGTCGCAAAGCGGTTACTGTATCCTGCGAGGCATAGACCTCTTAACGGCCGATTGCATAAAAATCGCTGACTGGAGATCAATTTTGAATTTAGTTCAGAAATTTAACTCCGTTCAGGATTCCCCACTACTGTAAAACACTGAACTTGGATCCATCAAAGGTGGTTCAATGTTGATCTAACATAGAAAGAAACATATTTGACAACACCGCAGAAATCGGCTGTCGAAACTGTTTTCACTCTTCAAAGGCAGATAGTTTTCGCAGTTTGTAGATGCACAGTATTCAGACGTATTATCGAACTGTTCGTATTATGAAGATGCAGGAAATAAACAGAGAAAGAACTTGAACTTCGAACTTGCCGCTATACAGGAAAGATTTTTTGCTGGAAATCGTATTCGAGCCAATATAATGATACGCTAGAATGGAGAGAAAAAAAAACATTCCTGTTTCTGTCAGTAGGCGGCGGCGGTGAATGGATCAGGTGATGTGAGTCCACAACGCAATTGACACGAGTCAAATCACCCGAACCATTCACCGCCACCGCCCGTCATCCTGATATGACGGTCAGAGGACGGTCAAAAGCTGGCCAAAACCGGTTACCATCGAAATTAAATGTTTTTTCGTTCGAGACTTTTTGTAATCAATTGCAATTGAAATTTTTTTGCTAGTTTATTTGAAGGCAGTTGATCCATTCTACATTATTCCAGTCTAATAACGTGGTATGTGTAAATTGTAATACTGTGCAAAAAAGGAGAAATTCAGTTTGAAAACACATATTGCATCCTGATCACTAGCTGGGTTGCGTGATCAGTCACATGAAAAGACTGAGAAATACCTCTCCAGTTCAACTATAAGGATGCGTTCCATTTTCTAGCCTCTGACTGGCTAGCACCTGAGAAACGAGGATCCAGAACTGCCTGACACGGAGGGGCGCCGAATGTCTGACGGACAACGCGCATTACTTAGTCCGAAACTTTGTTTTATTCTATTTCGGTTGTATGTCAGTATTTTCAAGGTGCTTGTGGCACACCGTCCATCAGAATAGTTCTTGTAATAAAGGAAATTATCATAGCATACTTTATTTAACACACTGTCAATAGCCAAGAAATCTACGAAACTTGTAGCGTTTGCCATTACAGTCAAGGTGAGTGCTATTAAGCCATCCACGACCGTGTGGTATCTTCTGCGTAAGGCACGCAGCGATACAAGATGTGGAGAGGGGAAACAACAATCGTGACGTACGCTTGAAATGTAGATTTCCACACGTAACACCCGTATTGAAATTTCAAGCAGTCGCAACCAGCCGACATCACCCGTTCAGCTGTAATGACGAGTGGAGATGTTGCGTTTTTTTTTTTTTTGGTCATCCGTCTACTGACTGGTTTGAAGCGGCCCGCCACGAATTCCTTTCCTGTGCTAACCTCTTCATCTCAGAGTAGCACTTGCAACATACGTCCTCAATTATTTGCTTGACGTATTCCAATCTCTGTTTTCCTCTACAGAATTTGCCCTCTACAGCTCCCTCTAGTACCATGGAAGGCATTCCCTCATGTCTTAGCAGATGTCCTAACATCCTGTCCCTTCTCCTTATCAGTGTTTTCCACATATTCCTTTCCTCTCCGATTCTGCGTAGAACCTCCTCATTCCTTACCTTATCAATCCACTTAATTTTCAACATTCATCTATAGCACCACATCTCAAATGCTTCGATTCTCTTCTGTTCCGGTTTTCCCACAGTCCATGTTTCACTATCATACAATGCTGTACTCCAGACGTACATCCTCAAAAATTTCTTCCTCAAATTAAGGCCGGTATTTGATATTAGTAGACTTCTCTTGGCCTGAAATGCCTTTTTTGCCATAGCGAGTCTGCTTTTGATGTCCTCCTTGCTCCGTCCGTCATTGGTTATTTTACTGCCTAGGTAGCAGAATTCATTAACTTCATTGACTTCGTGACCATCAATCCTGATGTTAAGTTTCTCGCTGTTCTCATTTCTACTACTTCTCATTACCGTCGTCTTTCTCCGATTTACTCTCAAACCATACTGTGTACTCATTAGACTGTTCATTCCGTTCAGCAGATCATTGAATTCTTCTTCACTTTCACTCAGGATAGCAATGTCATCAGCGAATCGTATCATTGGTATCCTTTCACCTTGTATTTTAATTCCACTCCCGAACCTTTCTTTTATTTCCATCATTGTTTCCTCGATGTACAGATTGAAGAGTAGGGGCGAAAGGCTACAGCCTTGTCTTACACCCTTCTTAATACGAGCACTTCGTTCTTGATCGTCCACTCTTATTATTCCCTTGGTTGTTGTACATATTGTATATGACCCGTCTCTCCCTATAGCTTACCCCTACTTTTTTCAGAATCTCGAACAGCTTGCACCATTTTAAATTGTCGAACGCTCTTTCCAGGTCGACAAATCCTATGAAAGTGTCTTGGTTTTTCTTTAGCCTTGCTTCCATTAATAGCCGTAACGTCAGAATTGCCTCTCTCGTCCCTTTACTTTTCCTAAAGCCAAACTGATCGTCTTTTCCATTCTTCTGTATATTATTCTTGTAAGCAGCTTCGATGCATGAGCTGTTAAGCTGATTGTGCGTTAATTCTCGCACTTGTCAGCTCTTGCCGTCTTCGGAATTGTGTGGATGATGCTTTTCCGAAAGTCAGATGGTATGTCGCCAGACTCATATATTCTACACACCAACGTGAATAGTCGTTTTGTTGCCGCTTCCAGCAATGATTTTAGAAATTCTGATTGAATGTTTTCTATCCCTTCTGCCTAATTTGACCGTAAGTCCTCCAAAGCTCTTTTAAATTCCGATTCTAATACTGCATCCCCTATCTCTTCTAAATCGACTCCTGTTTCTTCTTCTATCACATCAGACAAATCTTCACCCTCATAGAGGTTTTCAATGTATTCTTTCCACCTACCTGCTCTCTCCTCTGCATTTAGCAGTGGAATTTCCGTTGCACTTTTAATGTCACCAAAGGTTGTTTTGACTTTCCTGTATGCTGAGTCTGTCCTTCCGACAATCACCTTTTTCGATGTCTTCACATTTTTCCTGCAGCCATTTCGTCTTAGCTTCCCTGCACTTCCTATTTATTTCATTCCTCAGCGACTTTTATTTCTGTATTCCTGATTTTCCCGGAACATGTTTGTACTTCCTCCTTTAATCAATCAACTGAAGTATTTCTTCTGTTACCCATGGTTTCTTCGCAGCCACCTTTCTTGTACCTATGTTTTCCTTCCCAACTTCTGTGATGGCCCTTTTTTGAGATGTCCATTCCTCTTCAACTGTACTGCCTACTGCGCAATTCCTTATTGCTGTATCTATAGCGTTAGAGAACTTCAAACGTATCTCATCATTCCTTAGTGCTTCCGTATCCCACTTCTTTGCGTATTGATTCTTCCTGACTAATGTCTTGAACTTCAGCCTACTCTTCATCACTAATATATTGTGATCTGAGTCTATATCTGCTCCTGGGTACGCCTTACAATCCAGTATCTGATTTCGGAATCTCTGTCTGACCATGATGTAATCTAATTGAAATCTTCCCGTATCTCCCGGCCTTTTCCAAGTATACCTTCTCCTCTTGTGATTCTTGAACAGGGTATCCGCTATTACTAGCTGAAACTTGTTACAGAACTAAATTAGTCTTTCTCCTCTTTCATTCCTCGTCCCAAGACCATATTCTCCTGTAACCTTTTCTTCTACTCCTTCCCCTACAACTGCATTCCAGTCGCCCATGACTATTAGATTTTCGTCCCCCTTTACACACTGCATTACCCTTTCAATATCCTCATACACTTTCTCTATCTGTTTATCTTCAGCTTGCGACGTCGGCATATATACCTGAACTATCGTTGTCGGTGTTGGTCTGCTGTCGATTCTGATTAGAACAACCCGGTCACAGTAACACACCCTCTGCCCTACCTTCCTATTCATTACGAATCCTACACCTGTTGCACCATTTTCTGCTGCTATTGATATTACCCGATACTCATCTGACCAGAAATCCTTGTCTTCCTTCCACTTCACTTCACTGACCCCTACTATATCTAGATTGAGCCTTTGCATTTCCCTTTTCAGATTTTCTAGTTTCCCTACCACGTTCAAGCTTCTGACATTTCACGCCCCGATTCGTAGAACGTTATCCTTTCGTTGATTATTCAATCTTTTTCTCATGGTAACCTCCCCCTTGGCAGTCCCCTTCAGGAGATCCGAATGGGGGACTATTCCGGAATCTTTTGCCAATGGAGAGATCATCATGACACTTCTTCAATTACAGGCCACATGTCCTGTGGATACACGTTACGTGTCTTTAATGCAGTGGTTTCCATTGCCTTCTGCATCCTCATGTCGTTGATCATTGCTGATTCTTCCACCTTTAGGTGCAATTTCCCACCCATAGGACAAGAGAGTGCCCTGAACCTCTATCCGCTCCTCCGCCCTCTTTGAGAAGGCCGTTGGCAGAATGAGGCTGACTTCTTATGCCTGAAGTCTTCGGCCGCCAATGCTGATTATTTATCAAAATTTGGGCAGTGGCGGGGATCGAACCCGGGACCGAAGACGTATTGATCATGAATCAAAGACGCTCCCCCTAGACCACGGTTGCATAGTGAGCCCAAACAGCAGTAACGTATTTTCTGTTATAATTCTACATTATGTGAGCAAAGCTTTCTTCTAAGGTCTATACATGCATTTCCAAACATCGTCGCCGGCCGGTGTGGCCGAGCGGTTCTAGGCGCTTCAGTCTGGAGTCGCGGGACCGCTACGATCGCAGGTATGGATGTGTGTATTGTCCTTAGGTTAGTTAGGTTTAAGTAATTCTAAGTTCTAGGGGCTGATGACCTCAGATGTTAAGTCCCATAGTGCTCAGAGCCATTTGAACCATTTCTTGAACCAAAATTCTTCAAGTCAATAATGTCTGACATAATAGCAAACTCATAACCAAAACTGTAATGCACAGGTGCTGTGTTAGTAGCCTAGCTCGTGTCTATATTTGTCTTTAACATACACCCTCTCAGACAGGCACATGAGCTACGAGCATGCAATGGCCTGTAGTTTTCAATTCCCAGAAGGAACATTATAGCACATAAAAGGCAGATAAATTTGAGGTTGTACAATGACAACATCATGGCTGATCCGAAACCAAAGATACACTAACAAAAACCTAATTTGTTATACTTTGAAGCACCATTTTCACTCCATTCCGAGCTAATCTACATCGAGAAGATGACTCCTGCAGGCATGAATATACAGTTCTATTTTCTGTGGTAAACAGCTTCCAAATTTCGCCATAAGGAGTTTCGTGTATGCTTGAAATACTTAGCACGGCAATTCAAGACGGTTGCTGTCTAGACGCTGGTGTCAAACTGCACGTGTTCTCACCTTATCGCACGTCAAGGGAATGGACAAGTCAGTCAAGGATCGGTAGATTCTTCATAATGTTTTGTGGAGTGAATCACAGTGTACGGAACTGAATTATCCTGCTTACCAGCTGGCACCCCAGTGCAAAGGGGTGCAAGAAAGGGATTTATCATTCTTCTCACAGACATGCAAGCACTCAGACTCCCTTCAACAATTACTAAATGTCATATCCAACAGCTCCCGACAGCATGATTCCCACGATCTTTCACCACATCGTCTACGAACACGCTGAAGTCTGCATGACTGCCATAGACAGAAGCAAGAATCATCGTTGGACACCACCGAATGCCATGAAGTGTCCTAGTTGATTGGTATTACACCATGAAAGTCTCTGTTGGCTATGGAACGGTGTCAGCGGTAACTGGAGATCTCAACCCAGCTTGCAGTAATCTTTTGGCGACATGTCGGCAGCCATTGCCAGGGTTTACGCTGTTGTTACTCATCTACTAATCAGAATCAGTTGGACAATCGTATAATCTTTCCTTGGTGTTGTCAATCCGGAAGGACCTACGTCTGCTCTCACTACTACCCAGTTATTTGAGCACACATCGTTACCACCCGTGTTGCAGTCCTTGCACCGCTGCACAACTGACAGTGACGTGCGTATAATGATGCTGATTCTCCCATTCTCAAAGACCGAAAGATGCACGTACACGTCTTCCTGGCACGCTGTGTTGCGATCTCCACGTGGAAAGTTCCAGTAACGTTAGGCCCGTCCACAAGCCAACACATGCTCACACCGTTCTGCTTCTGTAAGAATGCATTTTATCTGAGCTGAAGATGCCAAGAATAAGTGCGCAAAAGGCTGAACATCTTGTGACATAAGAATGGGTTGTCGCTAAAGCTGATATACCCTTCTATCATTTAAGTTAATACTTATTAAGGGAAATCCGAGTTTTACAAGAAGTCAGTTGCCAATAAATCTCCAGAGAAGGACTGAAATTTGGATGCTGTATCTTGGATAGAATAAGTACCCACAAGAACAGCTTCAGATCTTGGTGAAACAAAAATAAAAGTAGAATAGAAATGAGAAAATGAGATGATCATATAAAGAGAACGGTCGAAAGAGTTCCCAAACTAATATATCAGACGAAAAGACCGAAGAGACGTTGAAAGACCTCTCCCATGATGGTAACAAATGTCTGAATGAAGCAGGAATACGGATTTGCCAAGAGCTTGAAGTGAATAATGAAACTAATGAACAAGAAGAAGGGGAAAAGCATGATCATTACAGTTCGCACTTAGTCTATTCGTCTGATTTCATAGTCAGTATGACGGCTACAGTGATTATCCTTCCTTCTTAACTCTTAGCTGTCAGATTTCTTTTCTTTACCTACAAATTTACGTTTTAGTTTACTAGATTACTCGTCACAAAATAGTACTAACCTGAATTCTGGCAAGATTAGCAGTATTTATGAGACCATCAGCTGTACTCTGTATATACTACGGGAGTCAGACATTACTGTACAGATAGCAATAGCATTGTGACGACGGCAGTTGGAAGAGAAGCTGACTGGAGAGGCGTACGTCAGATGACACTCTGTGTGTGAGCGAATGTAAACACCACATCATAGTGGCTCATTGCAGAATGTTGCACAGGACTGAAAGATAGCTGTCTCAAGTGAAAGTTCAACGCAACATACTCCATAGAATGTTCTTGGACGGAAGTACGCCTAAGAAATTATAATACACTTTGTGTGACGATAAGTAAAGCAGCGATGGACGTAAAAACGACGGTTGCACCACGTGTACATCAGAGATGTGGTTTTAGTGAGAGGGGTACAACGGAGAGACTTGAACCAGTTCGATGTGAACAAAATAGTCGCAAAAATATAGAACAGTGATCAATGTATCGCCGGTGGCGATGTAATTGCAATTCGAACAAAAGCTTGAACTGGACAATGCACACGGACTGGCAAGTAAACTTATAGCGACTTCTTTAATAGTATCAAACCTACATTCCTATAATTCGGTCTGGGAAAACAATGTGGAAAAAAAATTTCGATGGTCGGTCGAGGATCTGGATTTGTTCCTCCTGCGTACGATCCAGTGCCCTATTTCGCCATGATAGCGGGGGACTGAAGGACTGAGAGGTAAGCGAAGGAACGATAAGGTGAGTAGCAAACGTATTTTTCTTACGTAATGTTGCTGGCGTAGAAAGGGTTAAGTACAGTTCGAGGAAAAAGGAACTATTCTCACGGAAGGGTCATCGTCAATAGTGTCCGAAGCTCTGACCTAATAAGGCAATGTGGAGAGGTTTTATATACAGATATGAGCATCAGGAACTTCAAGCAGGAATCCTAGTAACAACTGCTGGTCAAACACTGGTGATGGCACCTGTTGTCCGTCATCAGAATTGAATCTGTGAACACCGTATATTCAATATCACGTAACTAGTGTGTGTTAATAAGAGCTATTGCGCAACAAAAATTAAACATCACGAACGCGCCAAGTTGCTCTTGTATGTGAGAAACCGACTCCTATTGTAAACTACATTTTGCATCTACATCTATTTACAGCATTTCAGTATAATAAATTAAAGTTTCTATATGTCTAATGCTCCTCAGCTGTAATATTGAGCGCCTGCGCCTAAAATTTGGAAACGTGAAGAAGCTGTGTTACCCACGACGTTCATACCAATAAAAGTATCTCGCTTATATGTACACAAACGAAGATGTTTCTCAACAGAGTTGAATTCAGTGAACAATTTTTTTACATTCCATGCTGTGTTTGCTTATATAGTAGATCAGAAAATTTCTCATAACGTGCAAATATTGGGATGAAAACAGCTTGACTCACCTTGCAACAAAATTTTGGAAAATAAGAGAAAGTATTGGAATTAAGCTGTTGCGTAAATTTTCTTCTGTATTTATTTATGACAGTGATATTACAAACGCGGAATATAAAGTGAATAAAAATCGGCTACAAATTTATGAGGATGTGCTGAAAAGTAATGCATTCTTTTATTCTGTTCTCAGTACCATGCATATCAGCCTTCCGATTTTCCCGCTTTGTTGACACAATCTGCCGGCCTCTGTCGCTAGAGGGCTCTTAATTGTAGGGCGTAACATTGCAGGGTGAAACGCGAGTATGTCGGTGCGTGAGAAGTGGCGTGCTGGAACCGTGGAAAACTCCGTCCACAAACAGAGTATTCTCTGCTTCAGCATGACAATGCCATACCACACTAGAGCGTTGCGACATGTGCAACAATACATTCACTGTCCTACGCCATCCTCCATACAATACCGATTTGGCCCCATCCGATTTTCATCAGTTTCCAAAGCTTGAAGAGCACCTTAGAGGACTTCACTTTGATAATGATGAGGCGGTGCAAGCAGAGGTAAGGTATGGCTTCGTCAACAACAGGCGACGTATCTACAAACTGGTCTCTTGTTGGGAGAAATGTCTTCATTGCCACGGCTATCAAGTTGAGAAATCTATCAGCACGAAGAATAAAGGTGTAGAATGGTACTAAGGTATGTACATTTAAATCGCTTTAATAGTTTTCATATAAAAAATTCGGTGTCATCACTTTCCAGCACACAATCGTAGACGACCGAAATTACCACACTAGTGTCTGGGTACAGGGGGAGCGTGGAAGTGTAGTGCTAGTAGTAGTATTTAAATTTTAATTATCACCTTAAAAACACAGTTTCGTATTCAATAGGAGCAAAAAATATGGCGCCCTCGTCCCTTGATATAGTTTCCTGGATTTGAAGGGACATAATACTGGAAATATTCATGTTGATTTGATAGAAATTTATAACATGCACCATCATATTACACAATGGTTAGCTTGCGCAGACTTTCCCAGTGAGGTGAAACAAATCTGAATGACGAAAAATTAAGTCGATCCGACCGACAACGTCGTGAGATGTGGGAGCCAATGTGCTGTAACACAGGCCGTATCACAATGGAGGACACAGTGGAAAAGGAGAAGTCCAGTCATCGATGAATATAAACTTTATTTGCTTAGGTCACGAGTTTAAAAATTAAATGACTGGTTTCGATTGTGCTAGCGATTATGAGATACCGCTACATAGTCGCTAGTCACGCTGTACATTTATGTAATAACTCAACACTTGATTGTACAACATAACGTGTTACACCCAGTATCGATATTTTATCATCTGAAGACGACGGATATTACAGTTGAAACCTGTCATATAATTTTATAAACTCGCGATAGAGGGAAGTGCGGTTATACTGAAAATTAATATCCCTTTTTCACATTCTTGACAATGTCTAGTCTTACAACATCACTGATTAGGTTTCAATATTTCAAACACGATGAATGTCACTGCCCGCTGGGTTGCGTGACTGCTAGCATCTACTAATGCAGCCCACGGAACTGACACATCAGCGGAAGAACTGCAGCTGTTTGCCACCTGATAACCACGAACGAGTGCTGATTGTATCCCTGTGAACTCTATCAAAAGAAGAAAGCAATTAGTGAAACATATCGATTCACCACCGTACGAAAGGCGAAGACCCAACCACAATCAGGCGAGGTGGTGCTCTTTGGGGACTGTCAAGCTCTGGTGTTAACAGATTATGGTCATATGTGGCAGACTGTCAGAGTTGTTCTACTGAAATCTGACTATGTTACAGGTGGCTTCACAATAATTTCTTTACAGCTGCTTCTTTGGGCTATCAAATTCTCCCTCACTCCGCACCCATCTACCTTCCCCCGCCGGCCGGCCCATAGCAAACCCAATACCCACACCCGGTGTTCTCCCGAAATGGCAACCAATGACGTCTTCCTCCGATGAGGAAAGTATTTGATAGCTTGCATTTCCATAGTGAAAATGAAGTGACTTTTTGAACACTCAAAATAAGGATCTATTCACAAAAAATTGGCACCAAGTCGTCCAGCGCTCGGAAAAATATGTCACATTGAAAGACGAAAGTATAGAGGCAGAATCTATCTAAAGCATTCACTAAATTTCGGATATGCAGTCTCACAAATAAAATTTCCTCCACTGATACTTCGGCTGCGCTTCATCCGGCCCTCTTCAGTATGTGTCCCAAGACTGACGACAAGGTGCCAAGCGCGGCCTTACATGGTCCAGCACGGCGGTACTGTGCAAGCGGGTCACAGACGCCGGTCAACGACAAATAGATACACTTACACACTCGACGCCTATGGCGAAGGACTACAGACGTTCGATTCGCTTATCCAATTATGTTCGGCGGCGGTAACACCATAACGACTTCTATGCAGTTTAATTACTCCATGAGCCGGATTCCATGCTTTGTCCAAATCAAAACCACTATCTCCATTTAATAAGTTATTAGCTAATGTAATCTCTATATCTTCCTTGAAGATAGAATCCCGATTGGAAGAGGTGGATGTTTAAATCTTCACATCACTGTAGTTCAGGGAATGCCCTGCATCAAAATAATGTTCGGCCACAGCCGACCTGTCTGGCTCTGATAAGTGTATGTAGCTTCGATGTTCCACACATCCCTCATGAACGGTGCCTGTTGTCGTTTGACCTATGTATGACGTCTCACAACTTCCGCAAGGAATCTGATACTCACCCGCCCTACGGAACTATAAATCGTCCTTTACAGAGCCGAGTAAAGCTGCAGTCTTCGTGGGAGGCCAGAAGATCAACTTAACGCAGTGTTTTTCAAGAATACTG
This sequence comes from Schistocerca piceifrons, assembly GCF_021461385.2. Classification (NCBI taxonomy): domain Eukaryota; kingdom Metazoa; phylum Arthropoda; class Insecta; order Orthoptera; family Acrididae; genus Schistocerca; species Schistocerca piceifrons. Next base: position 434,360,499 of record NC_060138.1, read on the forward strand.
CCTATCTTCGAGCAAAGTGCACCCACATATGGAAAAATCCTACTTTATGCAAATGAATTGCTATCTTCTTCCCCATCACATACCTGCGTTCTAGGTCCTATATTGAATGCTGTACGAATTGTTGGGTGGAAAATCTATTCGCTTTATCAAAATTTTCTTGAGGTAAACTATGTGATCAAAACTATCCGTGCACCAAGTTGAAAATGTTTACAAGATCGTGGCGCCCTCCATCGGTACTGCTGGAATTCAGTATAGTGTTAGCCCACCCTTAGCCTTGATGACAGCTTCCACTCTCGCCATCATACGTTCAATGAGGTGCTGTAATGTTTCTTAGGGAAGGGCAGGCCATTCTTCAAGGAGTTCTACACTGAGGAGAGGTATCGATGTCGGTCGGTGAGGCCTGGCACGAAGTCGGCGTTCCAAAACGTAGCAAAGGTGTTCTATAGGATTCAGGTCAAGACTCTGAGCAGGGCAGTCCAATACAGGGATGTTATTATTGTGGAACCACTCCGCCACAAACCGTGCATTGTGAACAGGTGCTAGATCGTGTTGAAAGATGCAATCGTCATCCCCGAATTGCTCTTCAACACTGGGAAGCAAGACGGTACTTAAAACATCAGTCTAAGCCTGTGCTGTGATAGTTCCACGCAAAACAACAATGGGTGCAAGCCCCCTCCATGAAAAACACGACCACACCATAACACCACTGCCTCCGAATTTTGCTGTTGGCACTACACACTCTGGCAGATGACGTTCACCGGGAATTCGCCATACCCACACACTGCCATCGGATCGCCGCATTGTGTACCGTAACATTTTTCCATTGTTCAGTCGTCCAATTTGTACACTGCTTACACCAAGCGAGGCGTTGTTTGGCATTTACCGGCGTGATGAATGGCTTATGAGCAGCCTCTCGACTATGAAATCCAAGTTTTCTCACCTCCCGCCCAAATGTCATAGTACTTGCAGTGGATCCTGATGCAGTTTCGAGTTCCTGTGCGATGGTCTGGATAGATGTCTCCGTATTACACACTATGACCTTCTTCAAATGTCAGCTGGCCGGCCGCTGTGGCCGAGCGTTTCTAGGCGCTTCAGTCCGAAACCGCGCGCATGCTGCAGTCGCAGGTTCTAATCCTGCCTCGGGTATGGATGTGTGTGATGTCCTTAGGTTAGTTAGGTTTAAGTAGTTCTAAGTCTAAGGGACTGATGACCTCAGGTGTTGTTTCATAGTGCTTGGAGCCATATTTGAACTGCCGGTGGTCTCTGTCAGTCATCAGACGAGGTCAGCCTGTACGCCTTTGTGTTTTACGTGTCACTTCACGTTTCCACTTCACCATCACATCGGAAACAATGGACCTACGGATGTTTAGGAGTGTGGAAATCTCGCATACAGGTGTATGACGGAAGTGACACCCAGTCACCTAACCACGTTCGAAGTCCGTGAGTTCTGGGGAGATCCTGATTCTGCTCCCTCAAAATGTCTGATGACTACTGAGATCGCTGATATGGAGTACGCAGCAGTAGGTGGCATCACAATGCACCTAATATGAGGAACGCGTTTTTGGGGTGTACGGATCCTTTTGATCACATAGTGTATGTGAGCTCTTCTTGGTAATTATCTTCATCGGATATACAGTGCATCCTACACACTAAGGTCTTAAGGACACCTATGTTCTGCGAAGGATGATGGCAATTACTGGTATGTAGTTGTATGTGTTACGAAATACGGCATGTCTTGATGTGACATCAATTTTACGGCGAACGAAAACATCCATGTTGACTTCTCTATTGCTACTAGCATGGATAGAACTGAAATTCTCGAGTTTCTTACTGAAGTGCCAGGACCACGAAGTTGTTCCAAAATTTGCAAGTTTGGTTCACTTTGTCAAGAATGCTGCATTAAATTGAATTTTACGTAGGGCTGGCCCTGCTATTGTCAGAGACAGAATTCATTTTACTGTTTGGAAGTTGGACATTGTTTCTGAACACCTGTATCATTTGCGTTTGAAGACAGCAGCTGTTTTGTCTCCTGTCTCGTGCGACTAGATTGATGGCACAACATGGGCTAGGTCTGACTGGAATCGCGAAGTGGCTACAAAAAAACATATTTCCAAGTACGGCCGAACAGGCCAGCCTTCTCATGTGGATTCTATTAATCGCCGTCATGTCATAAATTTGACTGACAAAGGTCTGGATTCTTTACGTAAATTTTGAGAATTTATGCATAGGTCAAACCCCATGCACTGTTCATGAGAGATGTGTGGAATATTGAAGATATAAAGGCTTATCACAGCCATTAAAGTCAGCTCTGGCCGAATATTGTATGGACACAGCGCATTCCATGAACTACAGTGATGTGAACATTTTAACATCTACCTCTTCCTTTTGGGAATCTGTCTTCAATGAAGCTATAGAGGTTGGATTAGCTAATAATTTGACAAATAGAGATAATAATTTAATTTTGACAAAGCATGGAATCTGGCTCTTGGGGTAATTAAACAGCTGCCACCGAACGTACATCGATAAGCGAATCAAACGTCTGCATGTCTTCGCCACAGGCAGCCTGTGTGTGTGTCAGCGTATCTCTCTGCTGTGAACCAGCATCTGTGACCCACATGTGCAGTACACCTAGGTGGAGCATATAAGGCTAAGCACGGCGCCTTGTCGTCCTTGGCCTCACCCTCGACTGTCATCTCGTCTGGACACCTCATCTCCTGACCATCCAACAGAAAGCCCTTACCCATCTCCACCTCGTGAAACTCCTGCCCAGCTGGACATGGGAATTGCATCCTTCCACCACCCTACACACCTAAATATCCCTAATCCATCTCATCCTCTGATATGCTAGCGTTGCCTGTATATTCGCCGCCCCCCCTCCCCCCAAGCCATCAAAATCCCTGAACGCCACGAGCTCCACCTTCCCTTCTGTACCTGCCCACCCCCATCCCCGACACAGTTCCTGTATGAACTCAACCCATTCCCCCACCTCTTTTTCCTCCAACATAACCACATCCTTTACATTGTCTGCAGGCTAGATCCTGCCCAACCCTTGGTGTCCTTCTACCTCTGTAACCCACCACCCACTGCACATCTGTATCAGTGTATTTCACCCTCTCACTACCTGCACACCGTCCACATCCTTCATCAGGACAATTTCCAGCGCCTGCATCTCCCAGATGATGAACCTCGCCTTGACACCTACCGATCTTACCAACTGTAGCCTGGCCTTGTTTCTCCACCCCCCCCCCCACTCCTCTCCAGACCCCCCTTTCCCATCCCCATTCCCATTCCCACTGAGCGGTTTTTCCTCCTGCCGCCCCCCCCCCCCCCCCTCTGAGTCTCCCTCCTCAGCTGTTTCCCTCTGCCATCCTTACCCTCCCCAGGCCCCTTCAGTGCATCATCCCATCAACCCTTTTCTCCCCCTTTCTAGGACTGCCCCCTCCCCCCCCCCACTCCTTCCTCCCTCGTACCACATCCCTGTCAGATTCTCTCGTTTTTTGATTCATCATCGAGTGTGCTGCATCAGTGTTGTGTTTGGTGCAGTTCTACAGTGTAACCAAGTGCTGTGGTTTTTAATTGTGTGCTCGACTTGTATAATGTTTTGCTGTCCATGGTTTTTCCTTGCTATGACGCCCACTGCATAACTGTTTTAATCGGTTTGCTATTTTGTATGCTCTGGCCATATTTGGGTTTGTGTCTTTTAATTCTTGCAGTGTGTGATTTTTTGTGTACAATATTTTTTGTTTTTTATCTACATCTTACAGTCACTCTTTTTGTATTCTTTCTTTCATTATGATCTCCCTTGTTTATATCTATGTTCCAACATCTTGTCTCCTTTTTATTGTTTTAAATGTCCTCCTGTACACTTGTCTCTAGGCTGAAGAGCAGCGCCTACGCTGCTGCCAGCCCATCCCGTATGGGGAATTGTAAATACAATTAAGGGAAATGAAACCTTGTCGACAGTCTTGCGACTCACTCTGAGGATGGATTGACGATACGTGGCCGAAATATCAGTGGAAGAAATTTTTCTTTCGCAGCAGCGTGCCCGGAATTTAATTGACAGCGAGAAGCTGAAAATGCATGTCAAGAAAACTTTTGTATTTTTGTGTGTCCTTCTCTCGTCGATTAATTCAAAGATGTGTTCTTTCATACAAAGTTTAGGCACAGTTAACTTACTTGTATATATATATATATATATATATATATATATATATATATATATATATATATATATACTCCTGGAAATGGAAAAAAGAACACATTGACACCTGTGTGTCAGACCCACCATACTTGCTCTGGACACTGCGAGAGGGCTGTACAAGCAATGATCACACGCACGGCACAGCGGACACACCAGGAACCGCGGTGTTGGCCGTCGAATGGCGCTAGCTGCGCAGCATTTGTGCACCGCCGCCGTCAGTGTCAGCCAGTTTGCCGTGGCATACGGAGCTCCATCGCAGTCTTTAACACTGGTAGCATGCCGCGACAGCGTGGACGTGAACCGCATGTGCAGTTGACGGACTTTGAGCGAGGGCGTATAGTGGGCATGCGGGAGGCCAGGTGGACGTACCGCCGAATTGCTCAACACGTGGGGCGTCAGGTCTCCACAGTACATCGATGTTGTCGCCAGTGGTCGGCGGAAGGTGCACGTGCCCGTCGACCTGGGACAGGACCGCAGCGACGCACGGATGCACACCAAGACCGTAGGATCCTACGCAGTGCCGTAGGGGACCGCACCGCCATTTCCCAGCAAATTAGGGACACTGTTGCTCCTGGGGTATCGGCGAGGACCATTCGCAACCGTCTCCATGAAGCTGGGCTACGGTCCCGCACACCGTTAGGCCGTCTTCCGCTCACGCCCCAACATCGTGCAGCCCGCCTCCAGTGGTGTCGCGACAGGCGTGAATGGACGGACGAATGGAGACGTGTCGTCTTCAGCGATGAGAGTCGCTTCTGCCTTGGTGCCAATGATGGTCGCATGCGTGTTTGGCGCCGTGCAGGTGAGCGCCACAATCAGGACTGCATACGACCGAGGCACACAGGGCCAACACCCGGCATCATGGTGTGGGGAGCGATCTCCTACACTGGCCGTACACCACTGGTGATCGTCGAGGGGACACTGAATAGTGCATGGTGCATCCAAACCGTCATCGAACCCATCGTTCTACCATTCCTAGACCGGCACGGGAACTTGCTGTTCCAACGGGACAATGCACGTCCGCATGCATCCCGTGCCACCCAACGTGCTCTAGAAGGTGTAAGTCAACTACCCTGGCCAGCAAGATCTCCGGATCTGTCCCCCATTGAGCATGTTTGGGACTGGATGAAGCGTCGTCTCACGCGGTCTGCACGTCCAGCACGAACGCTGGTCCGACTGAGGCGCCAGGTGGAAATGGCATGGCAAGCCGTTCCACAGGACTAGATCCAGCATCTCTACGATCGTCTCCATGGGAGAATAGCAGCCTGCATTGCTGCGAAAGGTGGATATACACTGTACTAGTGCCGACATTGTGCATGCTCTGTTGCCTGTGTCTATGTGCCTGTGGTTTTGTCAGTGTGATCATGTGATGTATCTGACCCCAGGAATGTGTCAATAAAGTTCCCCTTCCTGGGACAATGAATTCACGATGTTCTTATTTCAATTTCCAGGAGTGTATATATATATATATATATATATATATATATATATATATATATATATATTTCGCTTTCAGATTTTCTAGCTTTCATACCATATATATATATATATATATATATATATATATATATATATATATATATATTCCGCTCAACACCTCTGCATGCCCCTTTTGGTAATTTCCACACATATTCAACTATGCCCGCTACTGCATTCATTATCGCAATATTTACAGCCCTAGAGAACTTCGAACGTATCTAATCATTACTCAATACTTCAGTGTCCCTTTTCTTTTCACTCTGATTTTTTTTCCTGGACTATTAAACTTCAGTGTATATTTCAACATCAATAAATATTGGTCCGAGTCTATTTTTACTCTTGTGTGCTCATTACAATTGATGTAATCCAGCTGGAATCTTAGGCCTACTGTGTCTCCAGGCCGTTTCCAAGTACATCCCGTCCTTTTGTGATTTTTTAACAGTCTATTTGGCATTATTAGCTGTGATTTATTGTAGTAGTAAATTAACCATTCTCGTACTTCATTCCTACTACCAAGTCCATATTTCCTTGTAACATTTTATTACTGTCAGGTCTGTAGTACCGCCTTACAATCCCCTCGATTATTAGATTATTGTCTTCCTAAATCCACTGAGTTACGTGTTTAAGATTCTCACATACATTTTACATCTGTTCATGTTCTGCTTCTGATGGTGGCATGTATACCTGAGCCATTGTCAACGAGGTTGGTTTGATGTCAATTGTGGTGAGAGAAAGTGTATCAATGAGGGCCAATTTGTCCCACATTTCTGTTGATAATGAATTTCACCCTCGTTGTAAAATTTTCCGTTGCTGTTGAAACCATACTGTATTCGGGTGACCAGAAACCATTACCTTCTTTACGTTTCAGTTGTCTCACCCCAGCTGTATGTAACTTCAGCTTTTAGATTTCGCTTTCAGATTTTCTAGCTTTCATACCATGTTCAGACTTCCAGGCTCCGACCTATAGAACACTATCTTACAATTTCAACTTTATTAGTTTTAAAACAGGGTAATTGCAGAAATTAGCGGATTAATTTTTTTTATTATGCACTTAAGCTAAAGAGATGTTAAGAAAGGAAACTTTGTGTTAATGTTTTAGTTCCATGATTTTTGTAGACTTTCATAAAAGTGAAAATCAAAGACGACGTCTTGAATCGCTTCGTTCAACTTTTGGTAGTAAAACCAGTTAAGAAAATATTGTTTACAACAGACAATATAGTTCTTTTCAGTCGCGTAGGGTTCAACCGATATGGTCACGAGCCCAGTGGCAGTATGTCAAAGTCCAACGGGCACACTATTTCAAAACAGGGCTTCGTTCCAGTCGTCATTTTCGCTGAAGATCTGACTGCTGAGAACTGGCGCGGCAATTAGCATAACAGGAAATGAAGCTTCAGTATATCCGTCTGATCAGGAAACCCAGCATCAATCAACGATTTTGGCTCTGCAAAACGAACAAATACCGGTAAAAATGGTTTGATCTCGAAGTGCTTCCAAAAAAATCATTGGTTGTTTCTTTGGCTAAATTGGATATCTGGCGACTATTGAATGAAAAATCGTTAAATAGTTAAAGCTAAAGGCTGCGTATCAACTTGTTTCCCTTAACTTAAGGACGACAGAAAACTTCATTTAATTTTTCATTACGACGTTGTCAGATAGCGGACAGCACTTTAAATAATTGGCAATGAAAAACACCGAATTACTCTGAGGTGACAAAAGTCATCGGATACATCCTAATATCGTGTCGGACCTCCTTTTGCCCGACGTAGTGCAACAGCTCGACGTGACGTGGTCTCAAGGACTTGTTGAAAGTCCCCTGTACAAATTTTGAGCGGTGCTGCCTGTATAGTAGTACATAATTGTAAATGTGTTGCCGGTGCAGGAGCTGACTCCCTTACATCCCATAACGTTCGATGGGATTCACGTCGGGCGATTCTGGTGGCCAAACCATTCGCTTGAACTATCCAAAATGTTCTACAAACCAATCGCGAACAATTGAGGCCCGGTAACACAGTGCACTGTGATCCGTAAAAATTCCATCGTTGTTTCCTAACATGCGATCCATGAATGGCTGCAAATTGTCTCCAAGAAGGTCAATGTAGCCATTTCCATGCACACCATTATGCAGCCACCATCAGCATCCACAGAGCCTTATTGACAACCTAGATCAATGGCTCCGTCGGATCTGCGCCACACTCGAACCCCTTGTACCAATTCTAATCGGTTTTCAGTCGTGTAGGGTTCAACCGATATGGTCACGAGCCCAGGAGGGGTGCTTCGGCGATGTCATCCTGTAAGTAAATGCACTCGCGCCGGTCGTCAGCTGATATAGCCCATTAACACTACATTTTGTCGCACTCTCTTAATGGATACATTCGTCGTACGGCCGCCAGTGAATTTTGTGGATATTTCAGGCAGTCTGTTAGCATTGATAACTCTACCCAAATAGCCGGCCGAAGTGGCCGCGCGGTTCTGGCGCTGCAGTCTGGAACCGCGAGACCGCTACGGTCGCAGGTTCGAAACCTGCCTCGGGCATGGATGTGTGTGATGTCCTTAGGTTAGTTAGGTTTAACTAGTTCTAAGTTCTAGGGGACTAATGACCTCAGCAGTTGAGTCCCATAGTGCTCAGAGCCATTTCTACCCAAATGCCGCTACTCTCGGTCTTAAGCGACAGGCCGTCGACCACTGAGTTGTCCGTGATGGGAGGTAATGCCTAGAATTCAGTATTCTTGAGACTCTCTTGACAGTATGAATCTGTGAATATTGAATACCCCAGCGACTTCATAAATGGAATGCCCTACGCATCTAGTTCTAACTATCATTCCGCATTCAAAGCCCGTTCAATTCCCGTCGTGCGGTCATGATCACTCCGGAAACCTTTCTACGTGAATCACTTGAGTACAAATGACAGCGACGCCAAAGCATTGCCCTTTCATACCTTGAGCATGGGGTATTACCACCATCTGTTATGTGCATATCGCTATCCCACGACTTTTGTTATCTCAGTGGGGTACCACATTGCCCGCGTTATGTAGTTACATACTAAATGTGTAACCTAACGACACCTTGCGGTTCCTCCAGGTCAAACAAATAAGCGTCTGAATCATTGTTTTTGAGATACTAATACAAAATTAACCGAAATGGTTAGACTGAGGCAAAATAGATAGAATAAAGTGATTTTTAACAGAAAATCCTTTCATTATATTTATAGAAACCTTAGAAGGCATCCCTCGTAGTTGGTTCGTAGCTTTCAGTTGCTTTCTAATGCAATAAATTTTGCTGCGTTCCTTCAGAGTCATTAGCATGCTGCTTGAACTGTACGCTCTTTTGATTTGAAAGTCGCACATGTTACATTGTGCTGTACAATCACAAGCAAATGAATGACAGAAAGGTACCGGATAGGTGTACTAGATCTTTCGCTATGGGAACAGCGGGAAGTCTTCGTGACTGCGCAACTCCCTGCCATTAGTCTGAGCTCATTTCAATGCGTACCACATGCTCGATGTACTAGATGAGATACATACGTATTACGCGAAGACACTCGTGCAAGTGTAGAAGTATGTTCGGGTGTTGAAGGAGGAAGAGGATGGGTGGGTGGGGGTTGGGGGTGGTAGGAGACCTGAAGGTGACACATGAACACTCTGACGTTATAAGGCGACTGTTTTGTTCCCATTTCCGAATTTCTTGCTGTAAATCTAATTTGTTTAACTTTTTCTTATATATTTGAATCAAAGCCTACAATAAACAGATCGCTCAAAAATAACGCACAGACGGAAACGCTATGGTTCCCCAATGACTAATTTCCCTATCAAAGGGATAACACCAGTTTCAATAAGCCTGAGGTAAGCGTAATTGGTACACATACAACACATACATTCTCAGTGATATTACACAGAAACCGCTGAAATAAAATGCCACGAATTTAAAGTAACAGATAACTAAAGACTATTGGCGCAATCTATTTAGAAACAGGAATGCAATTTTCACGGTTGCTTGTATTATGACTTCTGATAACAGACTATTGTGAGAAGTAGCTCTAAATGACATTCAACACCATGAGCTTCAAAACTACTTGATTAACATTAACTTCTTCCTGCTCCGTTTTACTCATTTGTACGAAACAATAAATGATATTACGATGCTGTTCAGTTTGAATGGTTTCTCGACTGCTGTTGCCAACTCGCCATTCAAATGCTTACTGTTTGTATTACGTAACTTTCAACGTTAGTATAGCGATAATTATTTTTAATGTTTGCAATACTGATGTGGTCTCTCTCTTATATGAATGCGTGGTGTCTGTTCTTTCGGACTCCCTCGCCACGCCTCATGGCCGATCCACATTCCCACCGAGCGCCATCTATCCGCAGTCCCAGTCCATTTCACATCCAGTCGCTGCGGATTGTGTGTCGTGTCTGAAGAACAAATCACAGTCCGATATACCTCAGCACCTAATTAACGCCGTTCGTAGTTCTTATCAAAAGTTCTATCTTATTAAATTTCAACGTCCCACAAAGTTCTGTTTCATTGCGGCGTACAAAATTACTATTTAGCGTTGTTTTTATTTTGTCAAATACAACCGAAAGGGTCCCTGCAGAACCATATACAAAACTGCTCGCGGGTCAAGCTCAAAACTGTTACAAAAAAAAGTTTCAGAATGCCTGTAACATTCTTCGCGTGACTCTTCCCGATTCACTACCCTATTTCTTCTTCTTTCAACAACAAAACATCCTACATTCTGACAACATTTCAAATAGATATACCATATACCATTAACTAGGCCTTGTAATATCTTGCACACATAAAAATATTTTCAGATAATGTTACAATTACAACCTATAATTAATTACACATGTGAGAATCAGAATATAAAGCTACAGTTTGTCAAAAAATATTCATAAGCGATATTTACGCAATACATTTCGAAAATGAAGAAATGATTGTAATAGAGATTGATACGTACATGTTAATGAAAAAAGTTACCCGTTCCACTATAAGCTAGTTTGCGGCACGTGTATGCTTTTTGTTACTCAAAAATAGATTTGATAAGAATTATAGTACTGCAAGCTTAACAGCTTTTGTATCCAAGCTGATGAGAAGAACAATATGCACAAGAATAGAAAAAAAACGGGGGATCAGTTAGATGACGATCAGTTTGGATAAAGGAAAAATGAAGGGACCAGAGAAGCAATTGGTTGGCAAGTGACGATCGAAGGGGTCGTTGTGTGTCACTGAATGCTGTCCCCTATCCCCTATTTTGACTGGTAACCAGTGGTACTCTTACTACTCTTCGGTCAGGGGGCTTGATGATGGCATAAAGTAGTTCTAATACTGGTTACTCAAATAAAACACAGTTAGAAATTTTTTTATGGCTAAGTTTTTCATTCAACCTACGGTACTGTACAGCCGAGTTCTGGCAACCATCTAAATAAGGATTAGGTAGGAGACGAGGTACTGTTACAAGTAGCAGCGTGTGGAAGGATCAGGGAGTAGTTGTAGGACAGTTCAATAGGTAGAGCAAAATGGTTGAAATGGCTCTGAGCACTATGGGGCTTAACTTCTAAGGTCATCGGTCCCCCAGGAACTTAGAACTACTTAAACCTAACTGACCTAAGGACATCACACACATCCATGCCCGAGGCAGGATTCGAATCTGCGACGTAGCGTTCGTGCGGTTCCAGACTGTGGCGCCTAGAACTGTTCGGACACTCTGGCCAGCGTAGGTAGAGCACTTGTCCGTCATAGGCAAAGGTCAGTGATACGAGTCCCGGTCCGATACAGCAGCAGGCTTCAAGCAGGGCTAAGACTGTTGATAAAATATCGATATGTCAGCATTTCAACTTTTTGTACAAATAGCGTCGATATATGTGGGAGATATTTCTTCACCGACATATCGATATTCAATATCCAATGTGGAGAAACAGCACACATGCTGCGTTAAGAAAAATTTTAACGCAGCTAGTGTGCTATTTCTTGACATTGGCATTCTTCAAAAACAGCTGCTGAAAATGATGAACAAAACCCAAAATGGCAAGGCTGATCTTTACGGTGTGTGGAGACGTGTGAGATGTATTGCTAAAATAATTGGCTCTCAGCGCTACCGACAGAAACTGCAACTTTTAACTTCACCACGCTTTTTTGACATTACAGCTGTCAGGACGCTGGCATTGGCAGAAATGAAGAAACAGGGAAGTCAACATTAAGTGTTCCAGACGAATCCGGTATGTACCGAAAACGAACGATGGACCCATCGGACAATTTCTATTGCGCCGCTTACCTGAATTTACCGTTATTAGCAAATTGTTTATCGCCAAGCGTGAAGTTCATCATTTTCCTTTCAGTTCTTCTGAGGGAGATAATCGGATTGCTAGCTTGTTGATATACAGAACACTGCATCTACGAGGGTAATCCCAAAAGTAAGGCCTCCTACTTCTTTATCAGTACACAGACAATACAGCAGGTCAGCAACTGGAAGCAGTTAATTCCATAAATTATCTGGCAGTAGGCATTAGGAGTGATTTAAAATGGAATGATCATATAAAATTAATCGTCGGTAAAGCAAATGCCAGAATCAGATTCATTGGAGGAATCCTAAGAAAATGCAATCCGAAAATAAAGGAAGTAGGTTACACTAGACTTGTTCGCTCACTGCTTAAATACTGCTCACCGGTGTGGGATACGTACCAGATAGGGTTGACAGAAGAGATAGAGAAGATCCAACGGAGAGCAGCGCTCTTCGTTACAGGATCGTTTAGTAATTGCGAAACGGTTACGGAGATGATAGATAAACTCCAGTGGAAGACTCGGCAAGAGAGACGCTCGGTAGCTCGGTACGGGCTTTCACTGAAGTTTCGAGAACATACCTTCACCGAGGAGTCAATCAGTACATTGCTCCCTCCTACGTATGTCTCGCGAAGAGATCATGAGGATAAAATCAGAGAGATTAGAGCCCACACAGAGGCATGCCAACAATCTTTCTTTCCACGAACAGTACGAGACTGGAGCAGAAGGGAGAACCGATAGAGGTACTCAAAGTACCCTCCGCCACACACCGTCAGGTGGCTTGAGGAGTATGAATGTAGATGTAGATGTAGAATTGTTTATTTCTGCAATGGTTTACATCAGTTTACAGCTTGAACAAATGGTTCAAATGGCTCTGAGCACTATGGGAGTTAACTTCTAAGATCATCAGTCCCCTATAACTTAGAACTACTTAAACCTAACTAACCTAAGGACAGCACACACAGCCATGCCCGAGGCAGGATTCGAAGCTGCGATCGTAGCGGTCACGCGTTTCCAGACTGTAGAGCTTAGAACCGCACGGCCACCCCGGCCGGCCAGCTTGAACGTTTAGCTATTTTTCGAGCTAATCACCATTTCTGTCGATGCATTTTTGTAGACGCTGTGATACTTTTTGTATGCCCATGTCATACCAGCTCGCCGCCACGCTGTTCAGAAAGTTATGAACCTCTTCTTTCACCTCGCTGTCGGAGCTTTCCGGCCAAATGTCCTTTTAACCTAGGGAACAATTAATAGTCACTGAGCGCTAAGTCAGGACTACAGGATGTGTGGGTGAGTATGTTCCACTAAAACTGTTGCAGGAGAGAACGGATTGCCGAGCGATGTGTGGGCGAGCGTTCTCATGGAGAATGTGTATGCCCTTGCTCAACATCCCTCTTCTCCGGTTCTGAATTGCCCGTTGGAGTTATTTCAGAGTCTTACAGTACCTGTCAGCGTTAATTGTGGTCCCAGCGATTCGGCTCCGACGACGAGGTGAAAGAAGAGGTTCATAACTTTATGAACAGCATGGCGGCGAGCTGGTATGACATGGGCATACAAAAACTGCCACAGCGTCCACAAAAATGCATCGACAGAAATGGTTATTATGTCGAAAAATAGCTAAATATTTGAGCTGTAAATTGATGTAAACCATTGTAGAAATAAACAGGTCTATGTACTTATACAAAAATTGGAGACCTTACGTTTGGAATTACCCTCGTAATAATAAATCGTCATTTCAATATACAGCTCTAAAACTTGAATATATTTACAATGTACAGTCGACCTGTTTTCAGCTGGTACGTCGATATTTCTTCCGTTCATGTATCGATAGTGTTTATCGTTTTATATTGATGACCGATAGTAATACTTTTAAATGTCCGCATCTGGTGGTCATGCGGTAGCGTTGTCGCTTCCCACGCCCGGGTTCCCGCGTTCGATTCCCGGCGGGGTCAGGGATTTTCTCTGCCTCGTGGTGACTGGGTGTTGTGTGCTGTCCTTACGTTAGTTAGGTTTAAGTAGTTCTAAATTCTAGGGGACTGATGACCATAGATGTTAAGTCCCATAGTGTTCAGAGCCATTGGAACCTTTTTTTTTTTTTGATACTTTTAAATATCGATATATCTGATTTCCTCTATTTTTAAAAATGTCAACAGTCCTTGTTTCAAGTGTGCCATAGATTAAAAGCTCGGACGAGGATTGTGACACCTGTCCTCCGGAACATGAGAAGAGGATTTTGGAACCAGAGAACCGTCCTCGGCTGGAGTCAGCTGGAGCCGCCGCGCGACGTACCTTCCGGGCGGTAGGCGGCCGCCGCGGGCAGATACCCGCCGTGCAGCGCGGCGCCGCGCGCACTGCCGCCCGCCGAGCATCGATCTGGGCGGCGGCGGCGGCGGTGGCGGCGGGCCCGGGCGCGCAGCAGCAGCAGCAGCGGCAGCGGCAGCTCCGAGAGCGGCCGGCCTACACTCGCACATCGACCGCCGCGCCGGCCGCGATGCCGGCTGTCTGCCCACCAGGCGCGCCTCTGACGTCACCAAACACTGTGCGTGCGTCGGCGGTGCCGACTGGCGACGGCCGTGCGCCTCCACCTCGCCGCTGCCGCTCTCCTCGTTAATGACACGGCCGCGTTCTGCTGGCTCGGGGAACCACACGAAAGCGACAGTTACCGTCCCCCTTCTCCTCAAACTGTCCGCCCACTCTCAGGGACACGCAGTGAGAAGATCGTCGACCGCCGTATAACTGTCAACAGATGAGGTTTCGACACTTACAATGCAGAATATCGGTACCGCTGAAAGACTTGGTGAGTCTTTGACATTACGAACAAAAATTTGTTTCTATTCACTTACGTATACATTCCACTCTATTCACACCTGTTTCCTTGTATTTTGTTTTCATTTGAACATGACATTACCTCCAGGGCGCTCGTTTGCATGTTGACACTTTGTCGTCTAGTTTCGTCTAATACATTTTAGGTGTAGAAGTATACATTGTTTAAAGCATGCAGCCCACAGAATATATTAAAATTCCGTCACAAAGTATAAATTAAGTGCACCATTTGCGCATTTCAATGCTCGTTACAGCAGCATCCAGCAGATAAATTTGACGATAAATCACTGTAATAACTTTAACTACTATCCTCAGTTAATTTGCTTGAACCAGCTGTTTTCTTTTCCAGTTTAAAATCTATACTCCTAGTTTTCTCTCCTCTTATTGTAGAACAGAATATAATTCGGAGCATTGCATAGTAATGTCACAAGCGTGTATTAGCTTGTAATAACTGTCAGATACTGTTTCATATAAAATAAACACTTCTCAGTTTATGTCCAAGTGTTACCTGTGGTTTTATTAATATTAAAGCTTTCTTTTTAAAGGTTTCTGTAAATCTCGTTTTTAAACAATGATGTGAGTCTCTCTAAAATTAGCCACTGCAATACAAAAGATCAAAAGGTTTCCTAATATTCAGCCGTCTACATCCATCACAACAAGTTGTTTACATATGTTGTTTGCATAACAACGGGGATAGTTAAGATATGCGCAGATTGTGCACTGACTACCGCTCCAGCTGGTCAATGGTTCGAACGTTCCAGTTGTGCGACACAGGAAACTGTAAAGGAAAAATAAAAGCATGGGAGTTACAAGCAAGTTTCACATAATCATTCGTACTGTGTTGTGACGATCGATGCTCCTAGTTTTTATTAAATATGTGATCAATTGAAGCAGCCAATGTCGAAATAATTAATTGTAGCGTCCTAAAGTCATCCTCACTTTTCTCCGGAGAATGTAGTTTTAATACACAAACACGAGCCAGTAAACAGATATAGGAGCCTCGATTGCGATACCAAAACTTAATTTACAAATATGAATACCATTATCCTTTTGTATTTTGTTATCGGGAGTATAATGAAATTAAGTAGATGCAGAAAAGATAGACACAGCAAAGAAAAGCGCAGTTTTTACAAGTACTTTCGCCGCTAAATGTAGTTCTAAGACACAGAGCAGAGCCAGTAAACAATTACAGGCACCTAGATAGCGATGGCAAAAGTTAGTTTACAAATCTAAATTCCATTGTCTTCTAATATTTTGTAATCGGAAGGATAATGAGGTTAAACACGTGCACAAAAGATAGAAATATTAAAGAAGGGCGTAGTATTTACGGGTACATAGTAGACAGTATTATATATTTAATTACTCTATAAAGGTAAACGAAATCATTCCCAGAGATGACTGATTAAACGATTCCGTTACGAAGAAAGCTTGGATACCTGGATTACAAAGATGTCTACATTTGGCTGAGTCGCGGTTTCACAGGGGTAGACACAGGTATACCGGTACAACCACACTGACAGTGGATTTAGTTGCACGCGCTCACCCAATGAAGTGCGAGCACTCTATCATAAACAAACAGAACTACACACGCGCACACACGCAGACTAACACTCACCTACTTCGTAATGTAATTCACATGCATCGGCATTTGAAGGAAGGTTTCGATAAGGTGAAAGTTTCTAGAAGTATGATATTGCAATAGATTTTACGAATATTCTGTCATAGTCCATGAAGTCGATATTTGTATACTCTTTATCATATGCTGATCGTTAAATCCGTCTCAAAATTTCATCTTATCCATGAATGTCAAATTTGTCCAAGTGAAACATTTTGTGGCACATAATCTCTGCCAATATAGTCTGCGTGCTGGTGATAATTTTAACCGACTATTATGAATACCGGGAATATCCAACAGGCGCAAGTATACAGCAAAGCTGTAGTGAGTTGTTAACACTGTAAGCGTCACAGGACGAAGTACTCTTATAATTTGAAGTCTAAATTATTTTATTTTCATTAAATGAAACGTAAATTATTATAATTTGACTGATACTCATAATTTTTCTTCCATTAGTCAGACAGAGAATTATGCTGTAAGTCAGTGGAGAGATACCATTGCTCAGTAACGCAAATAAATTTGAGTCATTTTTCTGAATGTCGGCTTCTTCCCCGGAAGACCAGATGTGCGAAATTCTAATAAATTCCCATGGAATTCAGAGTACTGTCACAAGCGTGTTTTTTTGTCTTACTCCTACCTGTATTTGATAATATACGCTCACTTACTTACTTACTTACTTACATGTTTCACTAGGCCATAGCAAATCCGCTTCCGACACTTGTCCACATGCGCCAGTGCATCTTTTGGCAGGGATCCCACGTTATGCGTCACAAAACAAAGGCGGCACCCAGCGTCAGTTTTAAATAATAGCTCTGTGTGAGTGGAGGGTTGCAGAACTGTAATATAAGAATTCTCTTCGTCAAGCGTGGAAAGAGGGCGCACGGTTTCGCTGATTTACTATGACAGGGTTTTATATGACTAAATAGGAATAAAAATAATAATTTTACAAGCGTATGCCGTTACTGTTCCTTTCTGATCACTGATCCCATCCTTTATCTTACCTATTGCTTGTTCCACGTTGTACCCAGATCTTATTTACTATTGCTCTAGCTATTTAGGTAACTGTTTCTTCGTCTGATCAGGAAGTCAATTTTACGCGATAGACAATCCTAACACAACGTGGTGCAAGTTGGACGGGTTAGAAATGTGCTGAGCATAATGTGGTTAAACCTCCAGTCGACGAAGAAGCTGCTCCAGCCAGTGTGGCCGAGCGATTCTAGTCGCTTCAGTCTGGAACCGCGCGACCGCTACGGTCGCAGGTTCGAATCCTGCTTCGGGCATGGATGTGTGTGATGTCCTTAAGTTAGTTAGGTTTAAGTAGTTCTAAGTCCAGGGGACTGATGACCTGAGATGTTGAGTCCCATGGTACTCAGAGCCACTTGAACCATTTGAAAAAGCTGTTGTATTACTTACATATTGTAACAAGCAGCTGTTTATTAGTGCACGGTCTCTACGAAAAGATACTGAAGAACACATTTGTGAAATCTGAAAACAAACAGTAATATTTGATACCACTCTACAGGCGAATGTACCGAAAGATAGATCCTCAACATGATTGTGCTATATCTCTGGAAGACGAACAAGTCTCATCTTCATACTCGTCCATGTCAATGCAACAATAAAACTCAGTCTGCCATGGGACAGACATTCTGAATGTTTTTTTGGGGAAACAGTGTACACGATTAAAGCCAGAGAATAATCATGTGTGTAAACAAATTAAAGAATAAAATTCTGCCAATAGCGTAAGCAGCTTATATACGTGTCGCGACGTAAGAAAATTAGCAACAGCTAATTGTCCAAACAAAATAAATAGTGAGTGCAAAATTATAAATCGAAATCGTATTCGGAGACCTAAAAGATATTCACATATTTTGAAAATGAAAAGTTAAACGTGTCTGACAGCAGCATCTACAAAACGTGATGCACAGCCAACAAATGAATTACATGGAACTCGACTGTACTTTTTTCAGATTCTCCAGTGGTAATTTGAAAGAATCGTTGTGAGTCGATGTCAGGGCATCACTACGAGCGAACGCAAGACTTGATGAAGAGACAACTAAAGACAAATGTATTGAAAGCACACAACTACAAAACATAACATTATAATACTATTTTTATCACTAACACGAATGTAATAGGAGAACTAATTTTACTTGTTTGAACCCTCAGCGAAATCGTGAGCAATGTCTCGAGTTGTATAGGTAGCAGGAAGCTTACCTTTTATTCCGTATTCTAGACGCACTTTCGAAATACCTCTAAGAAATATGCACGGAGTTTCACAAGGAAGAGATTTTTCTGCCAAGTGTAAATTATGGAAATAGAGGAACCGAAAAATGTCCCTATCGGCATATCTGATCGTTCTTTTAATAGATGATTTCAGTGGCTTCCACAACCGCTCTATGTTTGGAGTATCCAGTGATGGATCTTCAGAAGATACAAGTTCTACCGTGTGGCTCACGAAGTCATGGTCAACGCCCTCTTTCTTCAAATTTTGGTAGTACTTCCACCCATCAGTTATGACGTTTGTGCCAGGTAGGACAAAATGCTTTGCAGGGGACACGAAAGTTCTTTTGTCCATATAGAGCACCCGGACTATAAACTACTTCCTCGATTCTCTTTTCCTCCGAAAATACAAATAGGTTTCACTTCGATTTTCAGCTTGCGCTCCCTTCCGTACTTACGAGTGGTGATATGCGTCTCATCATTTACCACTACCTTCTCCTCTCCTCCGATTGGGACACTTTCGTGGGCCACTAATATGTAGCATACCTCCCGATAAAAACCACAATAATCACACACTGTATTGAATGAGACCTCACTTTTCCGACGCTGCGAGTTGTTGCGTATAATCTGTTGTCCGGAACGACCGATGGTGATGCTCTGGTCAATGCTCAAGTTGCAGCTATTAAACCAAGTGTTTTTTTTATTGTAGTCCTTTACTTGCATGTGGTACGATATAACTGAAACGGGAATTGTACTCTGGCAGTTTTTTTTGTTTTTTTTCTTTTTTTTTTTTAGTTTGACACAACTTTCACTACGACAGTCTATGTAGTTTCCCGTCTCCTGGTTCGGCAACAACCCGAGTTCCCAACAGAAGTCCACGCATTTATTTACGCTAAACATATGTTGAAATAAATTCTAACTACATGAAATTGAAAATATAACAGATTCGCTCATCGCTATTGTCAAAACAAACGACATCCAAACTTGCCGCGGTGAGAGTCGCGTTTATCTTTTGTCATCATCTTCGCCAATTTGCAAGTTCGATATATATCGCTGTAAGTAAGGCGGATATCGATTCGCAGCGATTCCTCCAAATTACCTTTCCAGTAGTTTCAATTTCGTATGTGCACCAGGCGGTAAGGAATAGCGAAGATGTCGCGCAGTTTGGCGTAAGCAGTAGATACTAATTACACTCCGAAATACTTGCAGCGTCTGCATTTTCATTCAGATGATTTTATTTTATGTTCAACATTGGTCTTCTTTGACGTAATGACTATAATTTTCCGTCTTGCTGCAAATTATTTTCATAACTATACCACTTCAGGCGTTTTATCACCAGAAATCTGTGTCTGTCTGTCATGTGTCTGAAAGAAAACAAATGAGGAGTACTTTTCCACAGTTAGAATAACATGAAAGAGAGTGTTATAGCTGATCAAATCCAAACAGTAAATGTACCACACAATAGCGCCAGTCTCGAATAATGCCAACTGTGGCCGGTAGTGGCACTAGTGCAGTACAACTTTGACGTTAAATATGAAAAAAGGACCCAAAACACTGGTTTGAAGCACGCAAGGCTATGAAATAATAATATTTTGTATCGGTTAGTATGAGTCTTTTCAGTAAATGTGTACACCACTTGTTCTTTTTGTCAAACTAGGCTTACATGCAAATGTGTAACCTTAAATATACCCTAAAACTTGACGCCTCTCATATGTAAAGTTTAGACACACGAATTTATATAGCAGCGCGATCTGTCTAGACCATTAAGGAAATATGACAAAGAACAGGTGTAACTTTCTTTGCACAACATCTTGATTAAGGCCGCGAGAGATAACTGATTTGCGTTAACTGTGTTAAACTATGATAAACGCATCAATTCGTACGAATATTGTGTGTAAGCAGCTATACTTGTTGATTTGAAGCATGGAATGTACATTTTTAGCCCAGTCTCTTAGCAGATCATTAGATCCTTAAACCTGAAAAGCACGATAAAGTTACCACACTTACACGCCCTCAGTGACCACAGCAGACGACTTACTGGTACCTTCTTCGGTCCTGTAAAAGTCTGCACAGAAAAAACGAGCGACTTGCTCATCGTAACTTATTGAACTGTTTAATACCGATCTCAGTGGTTGTTAAGAAAATTTCTGTCTTTCCGTTGACAAAATACCCGTCACGTGGAACAGCTTGATATAGATCGCTAAATACCGCTCGGCGATTGGCATACCTGTATGTGAAAACAATGGTATGGTGTAAAGAAAGACTTCGAACAATGTTTGAGTAAGGCATACATGCGTACAGCACACACGAAAACCCAAACAAGCGAATTGTCTGCACGAAATAAAATCTATATACGTCAAGAAATATTTCAAGAAGCTCATTAAATGGGTATGCGACGTAGTTAGGTGCACCAATATTCGGATGGAGCAATGGAAATCCGATTCTGCACCTTCATGTGCAAATCCACGAGCGTGACATCTCAATATGGAAACCACTCGATAATGTTCTGAAAATACTTCGAATTTCATCACGTCAAACCTTGCACCACTAACAATAAAACAGGCATGCATTAATACAACCACAACTGCGTCTCAATGACTTCAGCTTCATAAGTACTAAAATGTTGCCGCGTGGACTGGCCGCGTGGTTCGAGGCGCCATGTCAACGACTGCACGGAGGTTCGAGTCCTCGCTCGGGCATGGGTGTGTGTGCTGTTCTTAGAATACGTTAGTTTAAGTAGTGTGTAAGTCTAGGGACCGATGACCTTAGCAGTTTGGTGCCTTAGGAATTCACACACATTTGAACATTCTTTTGAATACAAGCATGCAAACGTGCACGCATTGTGTTTTACACGTGCAGGATGTTAGTCCATGGGATGGAGTTCCATGCCTGTTGCACCTGTCGCTCAATACAGGGACGGATAATGCTGTTTGTGGATGACGCTGGAGTTGTCATCAGCTGAAGTCCCATATGTGTTCGATTGCAGACAGATCCGGTGATCGAGAAGCTCAAAGCAAGTATCAACGCTCTGTAGAGCACATTGGATTAAAACAGCGGTATG
This sequence comes from Schistocerca piceifrons, assembly GCF_021461385.2. NCBI lineage: Eukaryota > Metazoa > Arthropoda > Insecta > Orthoptera > Acrididae > Schistocerca > Schistocerca piceifrons. Next base: position 434,382,174 of record NC_060138.1, read on the forward strand.
TGGGCGAGTGTTCTCCTGCTGGGAAATACTGTTTATGAGTGGCAGAGAAAGAAGTCGAATGACCAGACTGACATACAGTTTTTCTGTCAGGGTGCGTGGGATAACCACGAGAGTGCTCCTGCTGTTATAGGGTGCCGCACGCCAGACCATAGCTCCAGATACAGATCCAGTGTGTCCAGCACGCACTCAAGTTGCTCTTAGGCTCACATCTGGCCTCCTTCTTACTAACAGAGGGCCGTCACTGGCACCGCTGTGCGGCTGGTCCCGGCGGAGGTTCGAGTTCTCCCTCAGGCATGGGTGTGTGTATTTGTCCTTAGGATAACTTAGGTTAAGTAGTGTGTAAGCTTAAGGACTGATGACCTCAGCAGTTAAGTCCCATAAGATGTCAGACACATCTGAACACTTTGAACTGGCACCGCAGCAGTAACAACTTTCATCAGCAAACAAAATAGACCTAAACTCTGCCCTCCAATGAGATTTTACTTGGCATCATTCAAACTGAAAATAGCGGTGATTCGAGGTTATTGGATGCACGCTACACCATGTCTGGATCGAAGCTGTTCTTCAAGTAGCTGATTTGTAACAGTTTATTGTGTCACTGTGATGCCAACTGCTGCTCAAATTGCCGCTGCAAATGCAGTACGATGCTCCAGAGCCAACCGTCGGACACGATGGTCTTCCATTTTGGTAGTGTGACGTGGCAGTTCTGAACCCAGTCTTCCTGCGAACGTGTATTCTTGTGACCACAGCTGCCAGCAGTCACACACAGTGGCTACATTCCTGCTAAATCTTTCTGCAGTATCGCAGAAAGCACATCCAGCTTCTCGTAGCGCTACTGCACAACCTCGTTCAAACTGAGTGACTTGTTGATAATGGCGTTTTGCTTGCCTGAAAGGCATTCTTGACTAGCATCAACTCACTACGTACATTCTCAGATGTAGCTAACGCTCACCACTTTTACAGCGCATATTTAAAGCAAACCTGATTTTTACTCTCATAGTCTTAAGCGATTGGATCGAAATTTGTAATGATATCATCTTTGGGATGTGGAAACACTGCCACCATTTTTCCGTTAGAATGTCAAATCGCCGGCTGGTGTGGCCAAGCGGTTCTAGGCGCTTCAGTCTGGAACCGCGCGACCGCTACGGTCACAGATTCGAATCCTGCCTCGGGCATGGATGTGTGTGATGTCCTTAGGTTAGTTCGAAGTTCTAGGGGACTGATGACCTCTGATGTTAAGTCCCATAGTGTTCAGAGTGAATGTCAAATTAAACACCTCACAGTTGTCAAATCTATAAACTGTTATTTCATTTTGCTATTAGTTTCAGCGATTTATTACACCATATTCAGGCCTTCTGACCAACTTGTGAGAACATTCCGACTACGGTTCCGGACGAAAGAGGGGCCAGCAGACTAGTACCTGCAGACTTCTGCTTGACACAGCGATCGCTTCAAACATCATCCGCCGACTTGGCTTATGTCGCACAACTCCTTCTTGGTGTTACGATTTTTTTTCGTCGTTGTATTATATTTTACCGTCAAGACTGATTTTTTTTTTTATGTTTTCACTTACTTTTGTCTAGAACATTTTGCCTCAATCAAGCTTCATCAATGGACTTCTTATACATACCATTCAGTTATTAAATATTTCTAGCGTTTTTATGTAAATTCCCAGGCCCTCGCCAGCACCAAGAAACACAGGACCTAAGCAAGTCACTATGAAGGTGAACACATATTACGGACATCTCTAATAAGTGACACTTAGTAAAGATCAAATCTGTGTGCTGGTTCGATCTATGCCTTTCGCAGGCATTGCCTGCACTGAGATCTCCGGACACGACTCCCGACCCGACCAACGAAACATCAGTCCTATTCAGTTCTTATTCAGTACAAAACTCTGCAGAAGCTTCAGAGATAAGCATGCTTCGTTGTTTAATCCATGATCTGCAAGCCCCCTTCAGTAGATTCTCAAATCCACTGATTATCATCGTTGGTTTGTCCATGGTTGCATATCGATCTCTTTTTTTTATCTTTGAAGTGATTTAAAATTTACAGAAACACAAAGAAAGAATTTGTTCAGTACAAAACGTGGACATCATACTCCATCTGGTTCAGTAAGGGTTGCCACTATACTACTTAATAAAATAGAATTATCAGTCGCCGGCCGGAGTGGCCAAGCGGTTCTAGGCGCTACAGGCGTGACCGCTACGATCGAAGTTTCGAATCCTGCCTCGAGCATGGATGTGTGTGATGTCCTTACGTTAATTCGGCTTAAGTAGTTCTAGGGGACTGATGACTTCAGAAGTTAAGCCCCGTAGTGCTCAGAGCCATTTGAATTATCAGTCAGTGACGCAACTTACTGAACCTGCAGCATAGTTATCAAATTTTAGGAAATTTGTGGTAACCTCCTATGGGACTAAACTGCCGAAGTCATCGGTCCCCAGGTTTACACACTACTTAATCTAACTTAAATTAACGTATGCTAAGGACAACACACAAACCCATGCCCGAGGGAGGACTCGAATCTCCGAGGAAGGGGGGGGGGGGGGGGGAGCCGCGCGAACCGTGACTATACGCCCCAAACCGCTCGGTCATACATTTCACCTTTTATTTTGAAGGCTTGTGCTGTCTTTCGTATCACGTCAAAGGAGACCTGTGTCAGAATTACTGTCTTAAGAATCAAATGAGTATTTCTGCAGTTTCTAATGACACTGAAGGCAAAGATTTCGTTTGATGCAGTGGATCGAATGGTTTTCAGGGACCTGGGTTGAACCTAGTTGACTTTATTTCCTTGTTCGTCAGTCGTCCAACTGGTTTGATGTGGTCCGCCGCGACTTCCTCTCCTGTAGCAATCTCAGCATCCCAGAGTTGCACCTACTCCCAACTTCCTGAATTATTTGTCGTATTTATTCCGTTTTCTGTCTTCATCTGATGTTTAACACATGACCTGACACCATGTCCCTTAATATTGTCAGTGTCTTCCATACACTTCTTTCCTTGCAGGTTCTGCACAGAACATTCTCATTTCCTATCTTGTCAGCCCAGATAATTTTCAACAACCTTCTATCACATCACGTCTCAAATGCTTCGATTCCATTCTTTTTTGGTCTCCTCATAGTCCGTGATCCACTTCTATATGGTGCTGTAATCCAGAAGTGCATTATCAAAAATACTTTCCTCAAATTCATCCTAATGTTGGGCACGAATGCCGTCTTTGGCTGCGGCAGTCCGCCTTTTATTCTCCTCGTTTTTTCCGTCGTACGTTATTTTGCTTCCGAAGCTGAACTGCGTCACTATGTCTACTTTTGTGTCCGCATTTGTGATTTTAAATCTCTCAATAATTTCGTTTCTACTAATCCAGTTTCTTACATTTTCCTTCCCATTATAGTAAATCCGTATTCTTTGCCCATTAACGTGTTATTCCATATTATATTTCTTGCAATTCTTCCTCGATATTGATGAGGATAGCTACTCCTTTACCGATTCTTATCTTTCCCTGAACCTATCTCTTACTCCGGTGACTGCATCTTCTCTGTATGGGTTTAACAGTAGAGGTGGAAGTCTGCACCTCTGTTTCAGACGTATTTGAAACCACATAGCTCGTTATTTGTCTTCAGCTCTATTATTTACTTCTAGGTTCTTGTACATACATGGTATTACCTGTCTTCCCCTACATGTTACATCTACACTCCTGGAAATGGAAAAAAGAACACATTGACACCGGTGTGTCAGACCCACCATACTTGCTCCGGACGCTGCGAGAGGGCTGTACAAGCAACAAGCAATGATCACACGCACGGCACAGCGGACACACCAGGAACCGCGGTGTTGGCCGTCGAATGGCGCTAGCTGCGCAGCATTTGTGCACCGCTGCCGTCAGTGTCAGCCAGTTTGCCGTGGCATACGGAGCTCCATCGCAGTCTTTAACACTGGTAGCATGCCACGACAGCGTGGACGTGAACCGTATGTGCAATTGACGGACTTTGAGCGAGGGCGTATAGTGGGCATGCGGGAGGCCGGGTGGACGTACCGCCGAATTGCTCAACACGTGGGGCGTCAGGTCTCCACAGAACATCGATGTTGTCGCCAGTGGTCGGTGGAAGGTGCACGTGCCCGTCGACCTGGGACAGGACCGCAGCGACGCACGGATGCACACCAAGACCGTAGGATCCTACGGAGTGCCGTAGGGGACCGCACCGCCACTTCCCAGCAAATTAGGGACACTGTTGCTCCTGGGGTATCGGCGAGGACCATTCGCAACCGTCTCCATGAAGCTGGGCTACGGTCCCGCACACCGTTAGGCCGTCTTCCGCTCACGCCCCAACATCGTGCAGCCCGCCTCCAGTGGTGTCGCGACAGGCGTGAATGGAGGGACGAATGGAGACGTGTCGTCTTCAGCGATGAGAGTCGCTTCTGCCTTGGTGCCAATGATGGTCGTATGCGTGTTTAGCGCCGTGCAGGTGAGCGCCACAATCAGGACTGCATACGACCGAGGCACACAGGGCCAACACCCGGCATAATGGTGTGGGGAGCGATCTCCTACACTGGCCGTACACCACTGGTGATCGTCGAGGGGACACTGAATAGTGCACGGTACATCCAAACCGTCATCGAACCCATCGTTCTACCATTCCTAGACCGGCAAGGGAACTTGCTGTTCCAACAGGACAATGCACGTCTGCATGTATCCCGTGCCACCCAATGTGCTCTAGAAGGTGTAAGTCAACTACCCTGGCCAGCAAGATCTCCGGATCTGTCCCCCATTGAGCATGTTTGGGACTGGATGAAGCGTCGTCTCACGCGGTCTGCACGTCCAGCACGAACGCTGGTCTAACTGAGGCGCCAGGTGGAAATGGCATGGCAAGCCGTTCCACAGGACTACATCCAGCATCTCTACGATCGTCTCCATGGGAGAATAGCAGCCTGCATTGCTGCGAAAGGTGGATATACACTGTACTAGTGCCGACATTGTGCATGCTCTGTTGCCTGTGTCTATGTGCCTGTGGTTCTGTCAGTGTGTTCATGTGATGTATCTGACCCTAGGAATGTGTCAATAAAGATTCCCCTTCCTGGGACAATGAATTCACGGTGTTCTTATTTCAATATCCAGGAGCGTATTTCCCTGAGAATTTCGGCAGTACTGTACCATTTTACTCTGTCGAGCGGTTTTTGTAGGTCGACAAGTTCAATGAAATCTTCATATGTTTAAGTGTTGCTTCCATAACGAAGAGCAGCATCATATTTGACTTTCTGTTGCGTTTATCTTTCCTAAATCCAAATTAATCTTATTAGATTTTCAGTCTTCTTCTCTATTATTGTGTACATAACTCTTGTAGCAACTTCAATGCATGACCTGATAAAATGGATAGAAACGATAAAATCACACGAAAACGACAATAACAACAATGCTGGCACAGTGAAAATTACACAGAAGACTGTTCACGCATTTAGTAAATTATTCAGTTTAATTACAGATTACACATCTGGAGCTGGATTTTTTTGGACAAAGTATTTCGTAAGTAATCGATGTGTGTTCATTAATATTTCAACTAATTAATATTAACAATAACATTGTCGTTTGCTCGAAATACATTACCTGTAATGAGTTATTTTGATTTTGTACACCGACTGTGAGTCCGTCACTGTAGCAGAGGTCAGCACGTTTGCCTACCATGCGGGCGAACCGTGTTCGACTCCCCGTACTACCAGGGATTTTCTCCTTAAGAGGAACAATGGTACAGGGTGCACTCAGCCGTTAAGCCAACTGAAGAGCTGCTCCACCGATTAATAGAGGTCTCACAGACAAGTAACATGACAACGACCGTGAGATTGGTGTGCTGACCTTATGCCTCTCCATACTGCATCCAAGGGCGCTATAGACAGAGGCTGATGCTGCAGGCGATCGAGCCCGATTGGTCCGTTTAGGGTCAGAATGCGGAACTTTATTGCTTAGTATACATTGTCTGTGGTACTTCAGTAATTTCAGACTGGTTTTCAAAGAAATTGTCAAAAAGTATTTCAAGCAGTGCTTCATGTCAGCCTTTATAGCATTAGCTTACGGAGGCTGGGCTACGAATAAACTATTACGTCAGTGCAAATAATTCGTGGTTCTAAGCTCCCACAAATGTTTGCAACGCTGGGGATAATTTCTGAAAGGAAAAGTAAATGCGAAAACTTCAGTCACTTAAAGAAATAAGGTAAAGTAATTACAAATAAAGAAATTGCTATATACAGAGGTAGATAATTTCTACCAATTTTTTTTATGTATTAGCCATAGATGTCTGTTACGTTACATCAGAAACAAATTTGTCACGACTATGAGCAACGGGCTATCCTTCTGAAGCAATAGGATAGGAATAGATCGACTGGTCGTAGTCTATCTCTGATTATGAAAACGGCGAAGAGTTTAACAGAATTTTATCGCAAGCTCTTCAGTGAACCATGCTGCGTATGCATGTTAGGGGTGAAAGATGTACCTTTGCAACTAAACTTTGCCATAGAAAAACTTTGTGAGGGGTGGAGTTCGCAAAACTGTAGCTAAGAACGTAGCATTGAGTCGTGCCTAGGTGGCGTATTCGATAGGAGCATTATTCGGGAAAGAGGTGGTCAAGGATTCAGTTGAACCCAGAGACTGTAATCAGTCAGGGAGTTCTATAATGATGCACACTCTCTTATGCTGCATAAGTGATTCAAGAAATTGCAATTCACATAGTGGTAAGCGTAACACATAGTAGTAGCGGAGCGGTGTCTACTGTATACTCGTAATTTCCTTAATATGCGGCCTAGTGCTGTCACGGGACTGTTTCTGCGGAGGAGTTTTAACTGCAGTGCGGCACGTTTCCTGTGCATTGGCGCCAACTTCGTGAAACGCTTCATTGCACACATTTCCCTACATTACTGTAATCTCGTTTTAGAGGGATACTGAACGCCAAGAAGAAAAAAAAAAAAAAAAACGGAACAGCCTGTCACTGAAAAAGGACGTTAGCATAAATATTACGGTAAGTAAAATGTTGCATTTGTTAACCAAACAGGTGAGAAGTAGCTCTACATGGTGTAAAAATTGTTGAATTTCTAGAAATCTTTACGAACTATTTGAAGCTTCCTCCGTATATGAAGGATTTTCTTCCAACTAGGAACCATGTATTTTTGCTCGTTGATTCAGTGGAGATCTCAGTTTACAAATCCTAACGTCTGTAAGGTGCTTAAGGAGTTTGTCATTTCCCTTATCGGCTCTGGCGATAATATGGCAATGCTAAAAATGCAACATTGCACCGCGTTGTAGCCATCTAAGATTACATGAGAGCTTTAGTTTTATTTTACAAGAGTATCGGGGGAACAGTACCTAGATGTATTACCGCAGCGAAGGCTTTCATGACCGGTTTACCGAAGTTTCGTCCTCGTCTTTAGGAGACGCCTTCGAGGATAAAGCCGTTCCGAGTGTTTTTGCTCTGAACATTATTCCCGCAGATTAAGATGGAAGTCATAAAATAATTTTCTTTAGGCCGATAAGGGCTTCTCGACCCAGAGATATTGGTGGAAATATTCCTACACTTCCGTGACAAACTAGGCTATGTCTTCCTAGAATTCCACCACAGGGTCAATGAGTGTAAAGTCCTCCTAACTACACATCAAAGGCCGCTACGCACGTAATTTTCCGCTTTTGGGGTGCACACAATGATTTTGTAGATTATGCGAGACTCAGTTCAGATGTAGGACGCTCAGATGTGTTAGTGTAAGAGTGGTCCGGACATGCGAGAGTATTGATATTCTAGTAAACTACCGAAGTATTCGCAACAAGGAACCAGAGCTTGAAGTCTGCTGGAAAGTAGTGAAAATGGCACAATAGTAGGCACAGACAGCTAGTTAAAACCTGAAATGGACAGAGTGATATTGTTGGGGAAATGCAATCAGCCTACAAAGTTTTTTTGCTTGCGAATCACTCTTGTGACCCATCCAACAATGTTGGAGCCCCTACGAAATACGTCTAACAAGGGATGTTGAACGTATGCAGAGAAGAGCAGTACGAATGGCCACAGGCTTCTTTGACCCACAGGAGAGTGGCTTAAAGATGCTGAACAAACTGAACTGTCGGACTTTAGAAGATAGACGTAGGCCATACAAAGACATTTTTTTTCTTTTTTTTTCTTTTTTGTTAGAGCCAGGCTTGGTGGCAAAATTGTTTTATTTACGGCTAGGTATCGTACTTCGAAAGTTTCAAGAACTGACTTTAAATGATGGCTCTAGGAATATAGTGTAACCTCTCACCTATCGCTCCCGTAGGGAGGTATTCAAACAATTCTTCCCGCGCTCCGTACGTGAAAGAAACGGGAAGAAGCCCTAACGAGATGTACACTGGGACATGCACCCTGCAGTTCACTTCTCAGTAGTTTGCAGAGTATAGATGTAGATGTTGATGTAACTGTGTCACTATTCAATCGAAATGTATTTCGGAGAATTACGAGTGTTTCCAATTTTTGTTTTGTTTTCTTATTTATTTTTTATTTTCATGTTTTTGAAGAAACTTGGGCTTTGTAGTGGTCCTGCGTTTACAGTACGTCCACTTCTTGCATTCGGTACCAACCCAAAGTGATGTAGACTACGTTGTACAGACGCTTTCCTCTGTAATAGATTTGCAGCGATTTACAGGACTAGAGTGTGGCAACTGTAAGTCGTTGTCGTAAGAATAAAACATTTTTGTTTTCCAAGTAAATTATCGTTCATAGCAGGAGCAAATGATTTTCTAATTAGTCTACTTTTCCATTCTTCTCTACCTGCACAAACGGAGAAAATTTCTTCTGCGAGTTATCGACTAGTGCAGAGTCACAACGAATTTTCCGAGCAAAAACTATGAAATATTTTTCTTCACTGAGTCATGATAGTTTCTCTACTATGTCAGAGAATCTTCAGAGGCAAAATTCGATCTATGTCGGCCAGGTTGTTATTATTATTCCTATCATTACTACTATTACGTATTACTCCTAACTGTTACAAAAAGTGTGACGAATACCATTTGCCGTTATTAATGTTGCTTTGTGTCCATGATATTTTTTTCAACTCGTAGAAAATGTTATTTACAGCTACGTTACCCCGAGGAACTTAATTCCTTACTGAAATTGCTGGGCGAGCCCAGTTCGTGGTAGAAATGAATTGTAGTGAAAAACACAATAATGGTTACATTAAGGTACGTATTGAATATAAAATTACGTACACCAGACATAAAATAAGTCCACCTCCTTACCCACTGGAGACATAACCCTAATGCCTCATTGGTTCTATTCATAGAGAAAGTCCGCAAGTTTCTACTGCTATGCCATATCCAGTCTTATCCATCTTCTGATATTTAGATTCCGTAGGACCACAAATCTTGGGGATTTTGATTGGTACTTTTCACCCAATATTTGAAATAATCCCAAAAATTGCTTATATGGTTAAGGTCGTGTGGCACCTGTAAACTTGCTCTAAGGATCCGTAATGTTCATCAAATCAAAAACGTATGAGTGAAATTCTGTGAACACGTCTGTTGTCATCTAGAACAATGGAAGTGTCCACCATGTACTCATCAAGATGAAGATGAAGAAAAGGCTGTATTTGTTCACTAAGAATTTTTACTCAAACCTCCTGGTTCATTTTCACGGAAACGTGAATGACTGTGTGCAAGCCATGGTGCGATAATCACACCCAAACATAACAGAAACACTTCCGTTGTGAACTGCTCACTCCGTATATTACTGGTTGAGTGCATGACTGCGAGGCCGGTGGATGCCACAGTGAAAATTGAGGTATCCGACGACTGAATGCTGTTCCTTTTGCAAAATTTGCTCAGACACTTGTTAAAGTAAATGTAGAATCAGCCTGTTGCTCTTCATCCACAGTTCGTAGTATATCATACGAGAAAAGAGCAAACTGGGTTTCCTACGATCGGCTTTGAAACCGATTGTCAAAGGCGAGTTCTGACACTTGTCTTCGGTCCCAGTCAGTATCTTTTTACGACCACTGCTCTTACGCAGTGCTAAACGGGTGTGAGTGGCATATCTGGTAGACGCGCTGGACGGACCGAATTGCACCAACACATCGGACGAATTCATTCATGATGTTGTCCAGCGTAGGTGAAAAAGCCGATAGCTCCTATCTGCCAATCTCTCACGTATCCTTATCGACCGATCTTATTGCGCTCATTCATCTACATTTATATCTACATCTACATCTACACCATACTCTGCAAGCAACCTAACGTTGTGGGGCGGAGGGTACTTTTTATACCACTAACTACGCTCTCCAGCTCTGTTTCACTCGTGAACACGGAGTGGGATGAGTGATTGTCTGTAAGCATCTGTATTTGCTCTAATTTACCGAATTTTCTACTCGTGGACATTACGTGAGACGTATGTGGGGGGAAGTAATACACTGTCCGACTCTTCCCGGAAAGTGTTCTCTACATTTCAGTAGTAAATCTCTCCGTGAAGCACAAGGCCTCTGCTGTCACCTCTGCCAGTGGAGTTTGTTCAGCATCTCCGTAACGCTACCTCGAGGTCTAAACGATCCCGCGACGAAAGGCATCGATTCCCATTTGAGCTTCCGAAGCCTATCCGTAACACTTGCAGACTGATCGAAGCTACCTGTAACAAACTTAGCAGCTCGCCTCTGAATTGCTTGGACGTCTTCTTTTTCCCAATCAATCGAAGACCACTCGTCTTCCCTACCACAATCTATACATGTTCTTTCCATTTCATATCTCATCGCAATGTTAGACCCAGATATTTAAACGACGTGCCTGTGTCAAGTAAGATGCTACTGGTCTTGTCTTGTATCCGAACATAACGGTTTTGTTTCTCCTACTCATCGGTAGTCCGCAGCTCGTGGTCTCGCGGTAGCATTCTCGTTTCCCGGGTTCGATTCCAGGCGGGGTCGGGGATTTTCACCTGCCTCGATATGACTGGGTGTTGCTGTGTCGTCTTCATCATAATCATTGATCCCCATTATGGTCGGAGGAAGTCAATGGCAAACCACCTCCAATAGGACCTGGCCTAGTACGGCGGTGCGGGTCTCCCGTATCGATCCCCTATCCCCTGTCAAGGAGTAAGGGACTTCATCATCATCACTCATCCGTATCAACTTTCATTAAGAGCCTGACGCCATTCATCACACAAACTAGAAACTTTGTCTAGGTCATCTTGTATCACCCTACACTCATCTTCGACAGCTTTCTGAACACAGCAGCATCATCAGCGAACAACCGCAGATTGCTGCCAACCCTGTCTACCAAATTATTTATGTATACAGAAAATAGCAACGGTCCTATCACACTTCCCTGGGGCAGTCTCGATTTCAACCCTGTCTCGGGTAAACACTCGCCGTCGAGGACACCAAGCAGGGTTACATTAGTTAAGAAGTGTTCGAGCCAGTCTCTTACCTGGTATCCTATTCCGTATGCACATACCTTCATTAACAGTCTGTTATGGGGTACCGTGCCGAATGCTTCTCCTAAATCTATAAATGTAGAATCAGCCTGTTGCTCTTCATCCACAGTTCGTAGTATATCATACGAGAAAAGAGCAAACTGGGTTTCCTACGAGCGATGCTTTCTTAAGCCGCACTGGTTCACGGATATGAGCTTTTCGATCTCTAGGAAATTTATTACATTCGAACTCAGAATATGGTCTAGAATTCTGCCTCAGACTGATGTTAAGGATACTAGTCTGTAAATTTGGGGTCCTTTCTCTTACCTTTCTTATGCGCTTTCCTCCAGTCGTTTGGTACACTGCGCTAGTCGAGAGATTCACAATAAGTTCAAACTAAGTAAGGGCCAGTGGCGTACAGTACTCTTCGTAAAACTGAATTCGGATACCATCCTGGACTGGCGACTTATTTGTTCTTCAACTATCTCCTAACGGATTAACCTTCTGGCCAGTGGTCTTACCTGTAACTATATATGAAGATGGTATCTGTTCTTTCAGACATTTCCGAAAAAACAAATACCACCTCCATATAGATAAGGCTTAACGGTCAATGATGTTCTTGAGTGCGGGTGCACTCACATTGCTCAAACTCTTACGGGAATCGGTAGATTGACTGCCGCGACTAATGAGTACAGTGGGCAGGGGAACTACAAACGCAGTGCGTGGACAGTAAGTTGAAAATGTGGGTCTCACGGGGAGCGTGCCAGACCTAAGTCCCTGCAGTCGCACTATCCTCTATGTCCTCAGTGGCTCAGAAGGATAGAGCGTCTGCCATGTAAGCAGGAGATCCCGGGTTCGATTTCTAGTCAGGACACACATTTTCAGCTGTACCCGTTGATATTTATCAACGCCTGTAAGCTTGTAAGCAGCTAAAGGTCTGGATTTAATCGTAATTTCATTGAGTGTAAGTGGTCGGTGATGAATCTAAATGTCACAATAATCAAAAAGTTGGTTCATATGCTTATGAAGGGGAGTAGTATATCCCAGTATCATCATAACGTATACTGAGGTCATGGGACACTCGTAAATATCGTGTCGGGCCTGTATTTGCCCGTCGGGGTGCAACAACATGACATTGTATGGGCTCAATAAGTCGTTGCAAGTCCCTTGCAGAGACATTGAGCAAGGCTGTCTCTGTAGCCCTCCATAACTGCGAGAATGTTGCCAGGATCTTGTGCGTGGTCTGACCTCTCGATTATGTCCCATAAATGTTCGATGGGATTGATGTCAGGCGATCTGGATGGCCACCTCATTCGCTCGAGCTGTCCAGCATATTCTTCAAACCAATCTTGAACAATTTGGCCCAGTGACATGGAGTGCGAACACGAAGTTCATGAATGGGTGCAATTGGTATCCAAATGAGGAAGCATCAGGATTTCCAATCAATGATCGATCCAGTTGGATCAGAGAACCCAGTACACTCTATGTGCCGCACGGGATTAGCCGAGCGGTCTAAGGCGCTGCAGTCATGTACTGTGCGGCTGGTATAGGTGGAGGTTCGAGTCCTCCCTCGGGCAAGGGTGTGTGTGTTTGTCCTTAGGATAATTTAGCTTAAGTAGTGTGTAAGCTTAGGGACTGATGAACTTAGCAGTTAAGTCCCATAAGGTTTCACACACATTTGAACATTTTGAACAACACTCTATGTAAATAACAATTATGGAGCCACCACCAGCTTGCACAGTGCCTTGTTGACAACTTAAGTCCATGCCCTTGTGGGTTCTCCGACACACTCGAACGCTACCATCAGCTCTTACAAACTGTAAACTAGAGTCATCTGATCAAGCCATGATGTTCCAGCCGTCTAGGGTCACGTCAGGAATCTTCTGAAATAGAGCGTGAACATCAAATTTCGACACACTTTCCTACGGATACGATCGTCTTACGTCCCAGGTACTTTTATGTGCTTATTTCACACAGTGCTGCTTGACTCTTATCAGCAACAACTTTATGCAAAGCCACTGCTCTCGGCTGTTATGTGAAGGACGTCGCGCACTGTGTTGTCCACGATGAGAAGTAATTCCTGAAATTTTTTATTCTCGGCACATTCTTAACACAGAGGTTCTCGCAATATTAAATTTCCTAGCGATTTTCGAAATGGAATGTTGCATACCCAAAAGTCTTTAAATTTCCAACCTGCGGCCATAATAACAGCGCGAACCTTCCATCATGAATCACGTGAGTACGAATGACATTCCGGCAACGTATGGCTCTTTTATACACATATCAAAAAAACGTTTTGCATCATTCCGGGTACCAGAAGTCCTAAAGATAGACGTTGACTGCGAATATTGTACCACAGCCGGCCGATGTGACCGAGCGGACCTAGCTGCTTCAGTCCGGAACTACGCTGCTGCTACGGTCGCAGGTTGGAATCCTGCCTCTGGCATGTATGTGTGTTCTAGGTCTAGGCTACTGGTGACCTCAGATGTTAAGTCCCATAGTGCTCAGAGCCATTTGAACCATTTTTTGAAACCGCCCAAAGATGTAAACAACCAAGCATGAGCACCGCCTATCAGACTGAGGGAGTTCGACAGCCGATCTGTTCCAGGCATTCCACCACGGAGGAGGTACACGGCTCGTGTTGTCTGTAGTTCAACCACGTCTAGACGGTCAGTACCTCGGTTCGATGGCGTCCGCATTTCTACTTTGTGCCAGGAAGGGCTCTCAACAAGCGAAGAGTCCAGGTGTGTTGGAGTGAGCCAAAGCGATGTTGTTCGGACATGAAGGAGATACAGAGAGACAGGAACTCTCTTTGACATGTCTCGCTCTTTCCACGTGAGGGCTGCTACTGCAGTGGATGACTGCTACCTACGGATTATGGCTCGGAGGAACCCTGACAGCAACGCCACCATCTTCAATTATTCCATTCGTGCTGCCACAGGACGTCGTGTTACGACTCAAACTGTGCGCAATAGGCTGCATAGTGCGCAACTTCATTACCGACGTCCCTGCTGAGGTTCATCTTTGCAACAACGACACCATGCAGCGTGGTACAGATGGGCCCAACAACGTGCTGAATGGACGCCTCAGGATTAGCGTCAAGTGCTCTTAAGTGACGAGTGATGCATATGCCTTCAACCACACGGTCGTGTTTGGAGGCAAGCCGGTCAGGCTGATAGCTTTAGACACACGATCCAGCGAGTTCAGCAAGGTGGAGTTGCCCTGCTGTTTTTGGTTGGCATTATGTGGGGCCGGCATAAGCCGCTAGTGGTCATGGAAGGCACCGTAACAGCTGTTCGATACGTGTATGCCATCCTCCGACCGATTGTGCAACAATATTGGCAGCACATTGGCGAGGCATTAGTCTTCATGGACGACAATTCGCACCCTCATCGTGCACATCTTGTGAGTGACTTCCTTCAGGATAACGACATTGCTCGACTAGAGTGGTCAGCATGTTCTTCAGATATGAACCGTATCGAGCATGCCTGGGATAGATTGAAAAGGGCTGTTTATGGACGACGTGAGCCACCAACCACTCTGAGGGATCTATGCCGAATCGCCGTTGAGGAGTGGGATCATCTGGACCAACAGTGCCTTTATGAACTTGTGGATAGTATGCCTCGATAAGTACAGACAAGCATTAATTCAAGAGGACGTGCTACTGTGAATTAAAGGTATCGGTGTGTGCAGCAATCTGGACCACCACCTCTGAAGGTCTCACTGTATGGTGGTACACCATCTGTGTGTGGTTTTCACGAGCAATGAAAAGGGCGGAAATGATGTTTATGTCGATATCTATTCCAATTTTCTGTACAGGTTCCAGAACTCTCGGAACCGAGGTGACATATTTTTTTTTTTTTTTGATGTGTGTACCTTGTGTAAGTGACGCTACCGCCATCTGTCTAGGTGCACATCGCTATCCCATGACTTTGGTCACCTTCGTGTATATTCATAAGCTTAGATACGAAAAAACACACAGGAAGATAAGTTAAAAATTACAAAATTATAAACAGAACGCTATGATGTGGAGGGCTTGTCTGTGAAGGAGACGATACAGGAGTGAACAGGGAAGAGATAGGGGAGCTATTATCAAAAGACGAATTTTAAATAGCTTTGGGCAAATGAAGATTTAACAGAGCACAAGTGATAGATAAGATTCCATCGTAATTTATAAAATCATTGACGGAAGTGGCAACAAAACGATTATTTACACTGGTGTGTAAAACGTACAAAACTGGCAACATACCATAATACTTTCGGAAAAACATCAATCATACTGTTCCGAATATTCCAACAGCCCACTAGTGCGAGAACTATTTTCCTATGTTAAGAATATGCCTCGGATTATTGTTATTCTGATTGATTATAATTTAAGTGGCATTTATGGTCAATGTTGTCTCAAAATATCTCTTATTTTTCTCTAATTAAATAATGCCGATTTGTTCACGTCATCGAAAACGCTGATACTCTTTTGACGTCACAGGCTAGGAGTAAGACGAAGCTATACGTTCTAAGAGCGTTAGTCGATATTAAGAAATTTTTACGTTTCTGTAAATAGTTTAGCTATTTAATGACGGAATAATCAATTCAATTACAACTTTTAAGTAGCAATAGAAAGGAATTTTATTAATGTTGACAATTGAAGTCTTGCAAAAGTTTTTGCGTTTATGCTCCACCCACTTGGAGCTACGATATGTACAACAATGGAGTTTCTTTCAACCTGTTCCCTGCGACATCATTAACCTCGCTCAGAACTAAGGTATGATAGAACTTTTTAATATGGTTACGTATATTATAACTATACTCTCGACGGTAAGTCATAGAGCCGTGACCCAAAGCAAGAACAAGGAAATTAGACACTCAGCAGGGGAAATATTACTAACAGGGGTTCGGTGGCGCAACGGATGACACATCGGACTGGAGGAATAGATCTCACATGTGCGAATCCCGCAAAGATCACATATTCTGGAAGTTTGACACGAAATGCTAACGATTGTGGGATGCATAAGATATAGCTTCTCATTAGCCTTAGTCTGAGAAATGGAGGACGGAGCATAAACGCATTTGCTTTGCGAACTAACAATTCACGTTTTTCAAAAGCATTGCTAATAGTGAAGATTTCACCTTCACTACACAGTGCAACGAGGTGTAGAACGATGAGGTTATACGGGGAGATATAAAGCGTGTACAGCACACAGGTGACACAAAAGTAAGGGCTGTGATGTCTGTTAGTATAAGCTAACGTTAGAGTGTGTAGCAGACTTACCTCATCTTTATGTAAGATGGAGAAACTGCAAAAGTTTAAACAACGAGGATCCCAGCTAGACAGTACGAAGATAAAAACATTATTTCTAAGAAAGTAACAAGTGTTTGGTCACATGAGCTAGAAAACATCTTTCTCAACGTAAAGTGTGTGAATAGCGGTTGAAAATGTAAGCGCATATGAACAGCAAGGAAAACAGAATACTATTCTGTTTTCGATCGGTGTGACGAAGTCTTGTAATTGTGATTTGGTTTTCATATGAGAGAACTGTCGAGTCGTTTTGTAAAACTGGACGGTCCGCCAGCCGGCCGCGGTGGTCTTGCGGATCTAGGCGCTGCAGTCCGGATCCGCGGGACTGCTACGGTCGCAGGTTCGAATCCTGCCTCGGGCATGGATGTGTGTGATGTCCTAAGGTTAGTTAGGTTTAAGTAGTTCTAAGTTCTAGGGGACTCATGACCTAAGATGTTAAGTCCCATACTGCTCAGAGCCATTTGGACGGTCCACCGCTCAAACAATAGAGCTACCGAACAGTTGACGTGCAGTTGGGTGAAACGAAAATTTTCACAAGAAGGTTAATTTCGTTGCATGACACTATCCTTCTTTGTAACAGAAGGGATAAGTTAATGTCAACTTCACAGTAGAGCACAGCTTTTGGCGAAGTTAGTTAACTTGTGCGTCGACGTGGTGGCAGTTTGCCAGTGCAACCACATTTTATGCAACACTCAAAAACGTCTTTTCAGAAGGTTTTACAGATATATTTCTACAGTATGGTACTACGCCGCATTTGTAACCCATTTTCCGAACCTAAATTTCAAAACAAGACATCACTGTGGATTAGCCTTATGACAGTAAGGGCAGTGAGCTAGCCAGTGACGTCATGTGACTCGAATGGAGTATTTTAGAGGGCTTTCAAATTATTTGAATTTCGATTTCGTTTTTATGCCAGTATACTGAAAATAAAGACGAAAAAAGCATGTTAGGAGCATAAAATTACATAATTAATAATTTAAGACAGTTTACAGAAAACAGTCAGATACTCTACTATCACACAATCAGCTTAACTGCTAATGCATCCAGGTTACTGATAATAACAATACACAGAAGAATGCAAAGGAAACTTAAGAAACTATTAGATAACTATCAGTTTGGTTGTAGGAGAGGTAAAAGCACCAGAGATGCTGTTCTGCCGTGGCTGTTGATGATGGACGCAAGCTTGAAGAAAAAGTAAGTTACTTTCGTAGGACATGTCGACCTGGCAAAAGCGTTCCACAATGTCAGCCAGCAGCGGTGGCCGAGCGGTTCTAGGCGCTTCAATCCGGAACCGCGCGACACCTACGGTCGCAGGTTCGAATCCTGCCTCGGGCATGGATATGTGTGATGTCCTTAGATTAGTTAGGTTTAAGTAGTTCTAAGTTCTAGGGGATTGATGACCTCAGATGTTAAGTTCCATAGTGCTCAGAGCCATTTGAACCATTTTGAACCACAATATGAAAAGTTGCAAGGTGTTCGAAATTCTGAGGAGGTAGGTCTATGTTATAGGGAAAGAAGGGTAATATGCAATGTGTACAAGAACCAAGCGGTAACATTAAGAGTGGAAGACCAAAAACGAAGTGCTGTAATTAAAAATGGTGTAAAACAGTGATGTAGTTCTTTCCCCCTACTGTTATATTTAAGCACTGAAGAAGCAATAACGGAAATAAAAGAATGATTCATGAGTGGAATTAAAATTCAAGGTGAAAATATTCACTAATGACGTTGTTATTCTCAGTGCAAGTGAAGAAAAACTGTGTGATCTGTTGAAGGCAATGAACAGTCTAATGATTAGAGAATATGGACTGAGAGTAAATCGAAGAAGAACAAAAATAACGGGAAGTAGCAGAAAAGATAACAAAGAGGAACTTAACATCAAACCTGTGGCTCACGATGTAGATGAAATTGAGGAATTGTGCTATCTTCGCAGTAAAATAACCTATGACGGACGGAGCAGAGAAGACATAAAAAACAGACTAGCACTGGCAAACAGGGCGTTACTGACTAAGAGAAGTCTACTAGTATCAAACATAGATTTCTATTTCAGGAAGAAACTTATGAGAACGTACGTCTGACCACAACAGTGCATGAAAGTGAAACGTGGACTGTGGGAAAACTGGAACAGAAGAGATTGGAAGTAATTGAGATGTAGTGTTACAGAATAATGTTGAAATTTAAGTATACTGGTAAGGTAAGGAAGAAGTAATGGTAGGTTCTGAGCAGAGCCGGAAGAAAGGTACATTTTGAAAACACACTCAAGAATATACCTTTTAAGACATCGGAGAGGGAGCTGTATAGGATAGAACTGTAGAGGAAGGGAAAGACTGAAATACATGCATTAAATAAATGAGGAGGTAAATAGTAACTTGCACGAGTAGCACACTGCCGCAGAAAAATGCAGTACCCACAAGGACTGTGTTCGGTGATATTAGTGGCTCTGAGCACTATGGGACTTAACATCTATGGTCATCAGTCCCATAGAACTTAGAACTACTTAAACCTAACTAACCTAAGGACATCACACAACACCCAGTCATGGTGATATTAGTCCATAGTATGTGGATACTGAGGGTTGTACTGGTAGTGAACCATTTATCACTACCATCGGCCCTCAATTGTTGCTCGGTAGGTCTGTGCCGAGCTTAGAATTGAACAGTGTTTGTAACGTTCTCTGTATTGCACAACCATGCCCAACCGATGAGTAAGTTCTCCTGCTGAACAACCTCAGCCAATTGAATGGGGACGTACTGTCGGCTTTCAGGAAGTTGGGTGGACGTGTTGCCGGATTGCTACAGTTGTTGGCCGCTGTGTAAAGATGGTGTGTTGTTGTATTCAACACATTTCCACATAGTACCAGGTTTTGGACGTCCATGTAATAAAGACGCCAGTCATGATATACGCGATGTACAATCTATGGTGGCCGATCGAACATTGTGGCAATCGCTATGATAGACAACAAGTGTCAGAGGGAACTGTCTGCTGCAGCAGGATTAAGATAGCGTGTCTCTGGCCATACTGCCAGCATGACACCACCGCAACGGCTAATTGGCGTCGCGAAAGAGTCGACTGGAGAGTGGAATGAAGCCCTGTTGCCTTCACTGATGGGGGAAGGTTCTGCCTGTAGGCGTGTAATGGATGTACATGTGTAAGCCGTTGACCTGGTTTGGTGGCCTATTCTGAAGTGTGGAGCCAAGACACATAGGTCCATCCCATCGTTCTATCACAATTCGCTGCCACATTTAGTGTTTCCGCAGGATAATGTAATCAGTGCCCGGTACATTCCACAGGTTGTTATATTGGTGCTATTGGCTTTTCCTCTATAGGAAGTTGATGTGCCTTTGCAGCAGAGCAGTGCACGTCCACACACAGCTATGGTAACACTACAAGCTCGCAGCACCCCTCCCCCCCCCCCCCCCACACACACACACACCCTGCCCAACATTCACTGCGACATTTTGTAAAAAGAATCGCTCTTGGGAATGAACATCTCTGAAACGGTGAGGCCGGTCAGATGTTCTTATGCTAAGGTCTTGAGCATCTACAGGACGTTGTTTAAGTATGGTGAAAAAAATGTTCAAATGTGTGTGAAATCTTATGGAAATTATGGAAATCTTATGCTAAGGTCATCAGTCCCTGAGCTTACACCCTACTTAACCTAAACTATCCTAAAGACAAACACCCACACCCATGCCCGAGGGAGGACTGGAACCTCCGCTGGGACCAGCCGCACTGTCCATGACTGCAGCACCTTAGACCGCTCTGCTAATCCCACGCGGCAAGTATGGTGAAGGCGACATTGTGCGTGAAATTTGTTGAAATTTGACATTTTCTATTTTCTACTCCATTATGTACTTTGGACTTACCTGAGCATTTTGGAATATAATACATTAAAACCAGACAATTGTGAGTCCTTTAAATAATATTTTGGATGTTGACGTGTCAGTGTCAAATTTCGTGGCTACGCATATACTACACAGTTGAGCAGTCATATCTTGCAAAACTACACAGTCTAGAAGGCTGTCAATTGCTTTGTTTCGTGCCTACTGATACGTCTCAGATGTTTGTATTACGAATAAACAAATCAGTCCATTATTTCTGATACTAGTTTTCGTTAAAAGTAGTGTGATTATCGCCTATTTTTGTAGTAATGTAACTTCTATTGCTTTTTATAATACGTAAATAAATTGACTATGCGTAAAAATAACTTCAAGAAACGCAAATTGTTGCTAACAGATATGTGAGACCTGCATTTTCTTCTGGAGTGCTTGAAACCACGTGTGGCAGCAGTGAAGGAAACCAGGATAATATTTCTGAAGTGACGACGCCCCATAGTGCACTAGAAAGGAAAGTAACTTTCGAAACGGGTGACAGTGGTAAAAGTAATTATACTATGGCAATCAAACCTATTTACAGAGATTTAGCCAATCCTGAGCTACTAAAGAAGTGTTTACATGGGAAGACCCAGAATGCGAATGAGTCCTTCAGTAATGTTGTGTGGTGTCGTGTGCCTAAAAATGTATTTTTTTGCCTTATGACTCTAAAGTTAGTAGTGTCTGATGCTGTAATAACTTTTATTGGTGGGGAATACGAAATACTTAAGGTTCTGGAGAAGTTAAGTGTAAGATTTGGACAGAATACAGCTAAAGGACTGCGGGAACTGAATGAGCTTCGTCTACGTGAGGCAGAGTTAGCTGCTCAGCAAATGACAAAAGAAGCAAGAATGAAAAGGAGGAGGCAAGTACTGGGCTGCTGTGACACTAAAGTAGACACAGACTTTGTGCCAGGGCAATTCTAGTGCATAAAAGACGCAGATATTGTAGCCTGTATAAGAATTTGTAATAAGAAGCTTTTTAAACCTCAATCTCTCTGCACTACATTTTTTGCTATAAATGACCCCTTTTCTAAAAAAGTACTGATGGTAGAGACATGAAATTTTCACATCATGCCAAGTGTGAGAGTCAGCATATATGGAACTAGAATGATTAAAACATCCTAAGTTGTTTTGTTTTTATGTCCATTTATTTACAAAATTATGTCAAAAATTTGAGTGAAAAAAATGATAACATGCCGCACAATACTATTTTAGTAATAGTTCTAGTTCAGTGTATCTAGAAAGTTGCATTCAATAATTATAGAAAATTGTAAGTTGGTGTCTTAGTAAGTTTCCAAGATAGTGGTTCACAAAGCTCGATAATTTAACACTGGCGGCATAGGACATACAATGTTCCGTTAAGCTAGAATCAGGCGGCAGTGTGTTGGACGTCCACTCCTCATCACGGAATGTGTAGGTCGGAAGCCTGCCCGCTCTGTACAAAGCTGATCGAGCTACAAGTGTTTCGGTGCATTCCGTTCCGAGCCACACTTGATTTGTGTCCGGATACTCAGTCATTTAGGTGAACCGCTGCTTGAAACTTACACGGTACTCGCAGTCCGGTGTGGCAGTTCTGTGCTATGGGGGACATTCATTTGGGTTTCCATGGTACCTTTGGTAGTAATCGAAGGCAATATAACAGCTGTTGAGTACGTGAACATGACTACGGATCATCTGCCTTCCCTGACAGTGATAGCATTTTCCAGTGTGATAACATTTTCACGGGAACAGATTTGTGATACACTGATTTGAGAAATAGTGAACTCACGTTGGAGTCTAGGTCACCAAATTCGCCTGATCTAAACACTATGGAACACGTTGCTGTCCACAGTCCATCGGACGGTAATTTACGGGATTCGCGTGATCTGAGGATAGACATCTGGTGCAACGTACCTCCAGGGGACCTATATATTCACGATGTATAGAATCGTTGCTATGCTGCGTTCCAGAGCTGGACCAACATGCCATACATCAGTTAATCCACTATTTTCAGTTATGATTGCATGTATCGAGGTGGAACGTCAGAAAGTAGATAAATGTATCGTCCTCGTAAAGACTGTTGTACAACAAGTGTGACACGTCGTGAGAATTAAGTATTTTATATTCTGTTGAGCTGTTGAGCTTCAGACCGGAACCGCGCTGCTGCAACGGTCGCAGGTTCGAATCCTGCCTCGGGCATGGATGTGTGTTATGTCCTTAGGTTAATTGGGTTTAAGTAGTTGTACGTCTACGGGACTGATGAACTCAGATGTCCCATAGTGCTTAGAGCCATTTGACCCTATTTTTTGCAGCTGTTGGAAGGTATGTTGTTGAGAAGAATTCAAGCGACACCTGGTAAAATTGTTGTTTCATTGATATACAACCTCTTTCGTGTCCTAAAGCAGCGTCATCTTGAGCAACAGTGTTGAAAATGCATAGGTGAACACATCGCTCCTAGTCAAGATGTCTTGTTAAGGGAAAACGTCTGCATTATACGGCGAACAAGAACGTCACAGAGAGTGAAATTGAGGAGCGGCTGAAAACGTATTCCACAGTTGAAATACGCTTGACAGTGACCAGATTAAAACTGTGTGCGAGACAGAAATTCGAATTCGGGACCTTTGCTTATCGTAGGCATGTGCTCTACCGCCTGAGCCACCCAAGTACGACTCACAAGCCCTTCTCACAGCTTCAATTCTGCGAGTACTTCACGTCCTACCTCCCAAACGTCACATAAACTCTGCTGCGAAACTTGCAGGACTAGGACTCCTGGAAGAAGGGATAATACGGAAACATGGCTTAGCCACAACCTGAAATTTTCGCTCTGCAGAGGATCGATCGAGACTCAAAATCTTCCCTTTACTTTTCGCGGGCAAGTGCTCCATCGACTGAGTTACGACCCAGGCACGACATATGAGCTGCCATCACTCAGTTCGGCGCTAGCGGCCGTGCGAAGCGGAGGTCCGATACTTGCGCCTGTGCGGCGTGTGCGAGTGTTTGTTTACTTGTGGACTCAGTCTGCGCGCGGGCTAGTAACAACGATCATGGCGAACAAGTACAGGAAAACTACATTACGATTCAATTTATGCAAATACTACAAACGACCAAAGGCTTTAGCAGTGGAACGATTGATTGGAGAGGAAGTCAAGATACCGCCAAACGATACTGTCGGAATTCACCTGTCCATCATTAGTCCCATGGTGTATGTTAAGATGGTAAATGACGCGGCGTGTGAGAGAATTCTACAGGCGACAAAAGCAGGTCCCGATTTTGCCACAATGACGAGAATGTCGGCACGGTAACTGTAGAACATGCTGGTCTGGGTGTACGGACAATACGTGTTTTTGAGCTGCCATTTGAGCTCCCGGCTGACGAAGTTATCGAGGCTTTTAAGCCATACGGCACGATACATGGTCACACAGCAGAACGATGGACACAATTCGCCACGTACCCCGTTGTTAACGGAGTGCGACAGATCAATATTGATCTTCAGAAGCATGTACCGTCCTATCTGACAACTGGTGGTTGTCGGGCGGTGGTCAACCACGTACATGTTCTGGCTGTGGCCAGGAGCGACACTTCAGGTCGAACTGTATGCAACGGCGGATTACGCAACTGTCTTCAGATGTGCGGGAGCCGTCGCCGGCGATGACGGTACTACCGATCACCTATGCCAAAGCCCTCACTGCGCTCACTGATGACCGAAAGGACACAGCACCGGTGGAAGATCAAGATGGCACTCTCCGAAACCTTGTAGCAGACGTAGGGATGACAGAGGATGCTGCTCCATCGAGGATACAATCTTCGGCGACAACATCAGATGAGACCAAATGGTTCAAATGGCTCTGACCACTATGGGACTTAACATCAGTGGTCATCAGTCCCCTATAACTTAGAACTGCTTAAACCTAACTAACCTAAGGTCATCACACACATCAATGCCCGAGGCAGGATTCGAACTTGCGGCCGTAGCGGTCACGCGGTTCCAAACTGAAGCGCCCACAACAGCACGGTCACATCGGCCGGCTCAGATGAGACCGAACTCCCACCAAGCACACCGATAGTGCACGAAGCAGTTCCAGCCACTACGGATGCTGTTCCGTCTGGAACGCACTCTGTGATGACAACATCAGTTTCGACCGAACTCCCGCCAAGTACAACGATGCGACTCGAAACACTTCCAGTTCCTACGGATGCTTTCCCGTCGGACAGCAGTGATTCCCTACAATCTGAGGACACGGAAGGGAGATCACGCAAACAACGTTAGCCGAGAAGGAGGAAACGGCGGCGTCGCACAGTTCCTCGGGATGACTCCCCTTCCCCGACGACGATGGGCCTGTGGACCAAGACGACACAACAGCCTCTACGAAACAGGATGAGGCAATGGAAACTGTTCGATCCGACCCGTAGCGGTCTGTCACATTGGCGGTACCGGGACGTGGTGATGCTGAAGAGATATCACAACCAGTTGGCTCTCCAGACGCAGATGCTGTGGCTATGGACACGAATATATCACAGCCTGAAAAGATGTGGTATGACGATATTGAGGAGGCGCCGGACGTCATACAGAGGCAGCCGGCACTCACGAAGAAGGACTAATAATTGCTGAAGGTGAAGGGAGATGGGCGAGAGAACGTCTTCTAACTCAGCCCCCGGCGCCGGTGCAGGGAGATGTTGTTGCGCCTCGACAGAATGGGATTCAACGCCATGCGAACCGTATTGCGGCATTAAATATCAATGACGTACATTCACAGGCCAAAATACACCTACTGAAGGAAACGATTTGGGCATCTGATGTTGATATTGCTTTGCTGCTGGAAGTCCACATACATCGCAGGCTACCAGTCCTATTCGTCACATGGAGATCACAATGGGAGTGGGGTGGCAGTTTACGTGCGAGATGGCTTCCCAGTGGAAAACGTGTGTTATCTTCCGTCGGCCAGGGGAATGGCTTTCACGACGTTTGGGACACGCATCATCAGTCTTTATGCACCGTCGGGAAATACGACATGGAGCTGCACCGGGATACACCTATGTGACAAGTCAATCGACGAGCAGATTAGATCGCATTTATATCTCACGGGCTCATGCAAATGATGTCCAGGACGCGGAACGCTGGCCATTGGTATTCTCCGATCACAGCGCTTACATCTGTACGGTGCTTCTTCCCCGTAGAGAGGTGTGGAACAGTAAGGCCCCGTGGAAATTAAACATTCAACATCTACATGATCCTGAATGCCGTCAACGGATCCTTGAGACATGGACGATGTGCGAGCGAAGGGTTGGAAGGTATGCGACGATGCTTGATTGGTGGCTGACTTGTGCTAAACCGGTGCTTCGCCGTACGTTCATCTCATATAGCAGGGAGATGGCAGAATTGCTCCGCCGTACGACCGACTTTTATTTTGCAGCACTGCGCGACCTGGACGATGGTCCGCCGGGACAAGACATCCGGATCGAACGCAAAAGGATAAAAGCTAAACTAGTGGCTTTAGCTCGGAAACATCTTCACGGAACCATGATGCGCGCCAGATGTCACGATACGATAAGGCACGAGATTCCTTCCATGCACCACGTCGTGAATGAACGAAAGCACCGACGACGCGTTTTGGTACGGGAATTACTTACCCGCGAAGACCGAAGAGTGACGCGTCAAGCGGACATTGTCTATGCATTCGTCGACCATTACCAACACATCTATCGGAAAGAAGCAGCCCCTGTCGGTGACCTCGACCGTATAGCCACGTACGCCTCCCGTACACTGACGGTGGAAGCCGCGGGAACCTTACTGGAAGCCATTAGCTGTGAGGAAGTACATGAATCAATCGCACAAGGTGCGTTGAATCGGTTCCCAGGTGTTGATGGGCTTCCTGCTGAATTTTATCGAGAATTTCGCAACGAAATGGCACCACGATGGACGGAAATGTACAACGAGATGTTAAATTCCTTGCGACTATTCCACCGGCTTTTATGGAAGGCTCTTGGTGCCAGTACATAAACCGAAGCCAGGAATTACGGTCACACATTATCGCCCCATCACCCTGCTTAATGCCGACTATACGATCTTTGCACGGTTGCTAGCGTCTCGATGTCGTACGTTAATTCGTAGCGTTCTCTCTCTAGAGCAGACGACACCGGATGGATCGATGAATATGCAAACAGCTACTGGCGAATGCCGTGATGTGATAGCGCTAGCGGAGGAGTGCCGGCTTAAAGCGGCGATGGTGGCGGTTGATTTTGACAGTGCTTTTGATAAGGTGCGCCACAACTATCTGTACGCTGTACTGGAACAAATGAGATTTCCAGACCGTTTTACTGGTCTCATTAGAAGGATTTATGGGGGCGCACAATCCTTGGTGCAGGTTAATGAGCGTATAGCAGGGCCCATTCAAATTCGACGATCCATTTGCCAGGGCTGCCCTCTTTCGATGCTGCTGTTCGCGATAGCGTTGGAATCATTAATTGGGAGGCTAACAAATTCTCTTTCTGGGATGGAACTACGGGGCTACACCTTCAAATGTGTTCCTATGCGGACGACCTCCTGCTGCTCGTTCGTTCTGAGGAAGAGGTGAAGATGGTCCTTGAAGTGTTGTTGGACCACAGTTTGACGGCGGGTAGTGCAGTGAACATGAACAAATCGGCGGCAATGCCGGCTGGAAGCGGCCTTACGCCAAAAGAAATCAGTCCGTTTCCTTATGTGCAACGATTCCGCTATCTCCGCATAGACTTTACCTCATCTGTAAAACATACTGCGGCAGTTAACTACCGACATATTTTTCAGACATCACGTACCATGGTCCGACAACATCTCCTACGGCGCCTTGATCCTTTGCAGCGAGTCGAGTATCTGAACACCTATGTGGTTTCTCGAATGGTGCATATTTCGCAGATCCTGCCCCTACCACTCACGCTCGGACGTCGACTTCAATCAACACTAGGCTATTTTGTAATGATTGGATCGCCCTTCAAGGTGCGATACGCAACGCTCACGCTCGCTACAGACCAGGGGGGACTCGGACTTACGAATGTTCACTGCCGAGCGACGGCGCTCCTTCTGGCCACGATGTACAAGCAATGGGGTAGCGGGCTTGATTCCCTTACATTTTATTCCGATTGTTCCAATGTGACACATATACCTTTGTGAACTGAGCAGCAGCTAAAACACCTACTTGGGCATCATCATTTGTTACAGGTCGTGGTTGACGTTTCAAATGTGGCTGAACACTTCCTGTTTCCTTAAATAACGTAACTACCCGGCGAACGGTCCGGACACTTGGATGATATCGTCCAGTATACCGAGCAGCATACATAGCACACGCCCGTTGGGAATTTTGATCACAATAGCCATACATCAGCACGATATCGATCTTTCCCGCAATTGGTAAACGGTCCATTTTAACACGGGTAATGTATCACGAAGCAAATACCGTCCGCCCTGGCGGAATGTTACGTTATACCACGTACTTATACGTTTGTGACTATTACAGCGCCATCTATCACAAAGCGAAAAAGTGGTCCAGCTAAAACATTCTTATTTCTTTACGTACCACACGAATGTGTAATAAAAAATCTGAGTTCCTATTTTTAAAAAAAAGCAATTGATATCTGTTTGAACTATGGCAGCGCCATCTAGCGGGCCAACCATAGCGGCATCTGGTTTCCTCCTTCAAGCAAGACGAGTTTCGTTCTTTGTAGTTTTTTCGTTTGATTCTTATTGCGTGAGATATTTAGCCCGGTCACTATCAATGGACCACCCTTTATAATACTAATCGGCAGGGAAGGTCGACGAAGCAGAACACAGACGATAATGTAGGGACAAACATTTTGGCAAGGTCTCGTTGTAAACAACTGTTGTGGAGTGGTACAACTAGAGACTATTCTGCTACATGATGACGCTCCTCCCGGCATTTCAAATGTTGTAGTACAAAAGTTACACCAATCCAAGTGGGACACACTCGTACATCCACCCTATAGTCCATCTCTTTCCATGCGGTTCCTACGCCTTCGGTTAGGAGGGTACTAGTCCTTAATGTACAGCAGGCAATTACGGACTTCTGCAGGCAACAGGAAACGGTGTTTAACGAAACGGGTATCTTCAACACAGCCCGTCGGTCGGATAATTGCCTCAGTGCTCACGGCACTTTTGCTTCATTGGCATACCGATTCGGGACTATACGTCCTTCGAATGAAAACACTTTAGTTGCCCATTATGTCTATTCTTCGATGTCTTTTACTTCCTTATTACTTTAACCAAATGGTTCAAATGGCTCTGAACACTATGGGACTTAACATCTGAGGTCATCAATCCCCTAGAACTTAGAACTACTTAAACCTAAGCAACCTAAGGACATCACACACATCAATGCCCCGACGCAGGATTCGAACCTGCGACTGTAGCAGTCGCGCGGTTCCGGATTGCAGCGCCTAGAACCGCGTGGCCACCGCGGTCGGCTTACTTTAACCATCTTCACTCACTGACACATTGTTAGGTAGCAATAGTTTTGGCAGTTCTTTATTATGACACCCATGTATTGAAGCAGATCATAAATTACGATATTGAGCATATTTCCTTAATTTCATGATTTATTTTATCAGACAAAAACATTACTCCATTGTGTGGTCCACTGGTAACCTTCGAACTAAGTGAAGAGCGAAGGACATCTGATGTGGTGCTTTTAACCAGTCAATAGTAATGTAGTGTAAGACGGAGGGCATATGGGAGGGGAGCCAAATTATAGTTCAGCTCTGGTCGCTAAGCGTACACTTGGAATTAAGTTTGCAGCACTTCTTTAGAAGACCTTCCAACCGTTTATGCAATCTCGGAGTTACCTCTCCACAATAATGATAAAAATAATATAAAATAAAATAAAAAATATATTAGGTATATTTACAATAGCTTGAGGTATTTCTTCTTCTGAATCAGCAAAAAACATAAACAACAGCTTCTCACAAACTTAGAACAAGCCGTAACCCTAAGCAATTGTTAGAACACGCAGTGGTACGAGCGTTAGGGTAAAAATAGTACAAAGTAATTCTACGCGTTCAGGCACGACTCGTCGCTGGTGCTGTCAAATCACCTTCATTTCCTGGAGATAAATTTCTGACGTCTCATGTGTGGTAATTACTTATAAATATCGAATTATTTTGCCGTAACTACATCTGCATAGTGCTGAAGTAAAGTCGAAGAAGAGCTACATATTGAAAGAGCGTTCAAAAACGTAATGCAAATTTCTGTTATCACTTCAAAACAACACTCATTCAATATTATACACCATGCTAGTACCTTTCCTAATCGTCGGAGTACTTCTTGAATTAGATGTTTGGGTTAGCTTGTAGTTCTTTCATCGATACGTGTTTGATCTCGGCTGTGCTTGTAAAATGTCCTTTAAGGATTTATTTGGGAACAGAAAAAATGATACTGTGTCACATCTGGCAAACACGGAGGCTTGGAAATCATTACAGTATTGCTTTTTGCCGGAACGTCATGAGATGGAGAGAAGAGTGAGATAGAGCTTTATCGTGCTGCAAAAGCCATAAATCGTTTCGCTATAAATCCGTGATTTTGTATCGGGTTGGTTCACGAAAACGGCTCTGATCTGGTAAGTAGTTACCTTTATCGACTGACCTTATTACAATAAATCAAGGTCCAAATCGAAGAACACGGTGAGACTAACGTACACGTTTGACCGCGGTTGTCGATTTCTTTTTTCCGTTGAAAAATGGTTCAAATGGCTCTGAGCACTATGGGACTTAACATCTATGGTCATCAGTCCCCTAGAACTCAGAACTACTTAAACCTAACTAACCCAAGGACAGCACACAGCAGCCAGTCATCACGAGGCAGAGAAAAATCCCTGACCCCGCCGGGAATCGAACCCGGGAATCCGGGCTTGGCAAGCGAGAACGCTACCGCACAACCACGAGCTGCGGACTCTTTTTTCCCTCTTGGCAATCCAGAATGCTTACGCTGGGACCATTGACCATTAGTTTCAACATCATATCCATGAGTAAATGCTTCGTGACGTATTATGACATGTTTCTGTACTTCTGCACCGTTGGTTACTTCACCTAGACTGTAGAGACTCGCCAGTAACTTGCATTTGCTGTATTCAACAATTTTAGTACAAATTTTGCTCTCAAGCGTCTCATATTCGAAACATCCGAAAAATTTCATAGCATGAGCCATTCGTTCTTCCAGTCACCATCGGCCTCTCTTATTGAGATTCGGTGACAGTTAACAGTCGTTTCACTTCTTGCGCGATTTCATTGATGTGCTAGAGCGTCCAGGGCGTTCGTCATCCTCAACGTCTTCAAGGCACTCTTGGGAATGCTTAGACCACTCGTAAATCCTTGCTTTACTCCTAGCAGGCTCACCAAAAGCAATACTTTACATTGTAGAACATTTTACCATTTATGTCACCCTTACAGAAAAATGTAATACAAATTATCTGACCAATTTTTTCACAAAATAAATAATCGGCGATATCATCATGGCATAATGTTACCTCATTGACAGCTGATAACAGACGAAGTACTGCTGATTTACAGACATGTTCACGAACACAATAACAGAGATATGTTGTAATGGGATTGATGCAACCTGTGAAATTAGGTTTTCGATTTGTAGAAAGTAGTGCGTCTGTTGTGACGTGGCTGTCTGTCATGTAGCACATCACTTCAGTACAGCCAGTGTAATGAAGGAGGCAAGCATACAAATAAATAATCGAAGCACCGTAACTGTGATTATCAGAGCGCTCAAATGGACTTGGAATTCTGATATAATTGAGCACGAGTAAGTTCCTGGAACAAGTCACTACCACAACTTGACAATGCAATACATTTCTGGTGGTTCCTTTTAGAAATCTGTTTCTACCAAGTTGTATTCCTAAACGGCTTCCTCGGACCAGATTGGCCCTCCCTTGTTCTTGGTGTGTTCGATATACGCCGAGTGTCGACTCGCTGCAGAGCGCTGGCGGCACTGGTTATGTTAACACGCGGATGTGCACTCTCGATACGCTAGATTAGCTGCCGCCGGCCATGATGACAGGCTGCTTGCTCATTATCTCTCCGCGTAACGTGGTATCTTGCGGCAGTTGACTGGCGTCTATGGAAGACGTGTAGACGTAGTTCCGTTACGTGTGGTGCCCAGTTAAAGCGACCATCGCTGTCAACCTTGTCGAACGGCAGCACCTGATGGTTATGCAACCTGTAGCACAACGCCGTACCCCCTTATCGTCCTACGAGTGTCCGAGGACGTAACGGTTTATAACTGTTGCGGTTTATGTTGTTCTTGTATGTTGTTGTTGCAAACTAAATTCGTTTTCTATTCTTAACCTCCCGTGTATGTCTGTGTTGAGTGTTAACCTGAACAATGCAAGTGATGTGCTTACCTAAGCACTATCTCATAAAAAGTGTGTAACTGTTTTGCCATTAACTTTTACCACAAATTATTAGAACACGTAGAACTGTCCTGTGAAACTCTGTGTCGCTCAGTGCAGTGAACTGTACCTGACATTCTCAATCACTGAGAAGAGACTAGCCTTCAGAAACAGTATTGTGAATAATGAAATTCATTCCTGGACGGCTACAACTATCATTACAAAACTTATTTCCTAAAAAGAGTATTACTCTGCCATATAATACGTAACTGAAATGGTAAAGGCGTGGAGAAACCAGGAGTGCAAGCCACGTGAACAGATAATTTTGTTTAATAACGTATGGACAGTCAAACAACCAAACCAAAACCAATAAAGAAAAACCACGTGAAATATCCGTTTCACAAATTCAATGAAAAGCAATGAAGCGACAAATTATCTGAAAATCCTCACGTTTCTCAAATCAGTCGTAACAAAATCATATTTCCAAAAATCTGTATTCTCTACATCTCTCTGTTCTACCAGATTTTGAAACCGCACAGCGATGTAAGCAATACCCGACTCCCTCACCTTACTTCTCACGGAATGCTACTGGCAACGAAAATACTACCGACAACCGAGTATCACATTGCTTGTACTGAGAAACTCTGTAACGTAACACATCGAATTAGAGCACTGTACAGTAAAAATGAACAATCCAACATTCTGGATCACACGCTGGGACCGATGGCGTTTGTAGTATGGTCCCTTCAACCTCCCCCCCCCCCCCCCTGCGTAAACCAAAAACCAACCAAACAGCCAATCACACGCTGAAGGCACTCTTTAAATTCTACGGAATCCTTGCACTTTTTAACATGCTCTTAAGGCCGTCAAATGTATAGTTCTTGCGCAGATAATATTACAGCGTAGTAAATGCATTGGCATGCAATGCCTTTAAGAGGCAAGCAGATTTAAGTAGGGGATTACACGAGTATTTCGAGATATGATACATTCACTTACGTTCCATGTGAGTCATGTGTTACTGTTCTAAATATTTACCATATACAGTTAAAATTAGTTACCAGTATCGTATTTTCTGGTTTATACATGGTACATCGAATTAAGTTTACGGTAAGTAAGAGTTGCATTCGTAAACAGTTATGATTGTTCAAATGACTCTGAGCACTATGGGACTTAACATCCATGGTCATCAGTCCCCTAGAACTTAAAGCTACTTAAACCTAACTAACCTAAGGACATCACACACATCCATGCCCGAGGCAGGATTCGAACCAGCGACCGTAGCGGTCACGCGGTTCCAGACTGAAGCGCCTAGAACCTCACGGCCACACCGGCCGGCTGTAAACAATTATGGAATAATGTTAAAATGCAACACAACAGGCACAAAAATTTCATGTCAGCACAAGGGAGAATTGCATTAGTATTCCAAGTATATTACTGGTACAAGTTTTATTGACTGTTTCAAAAGCTTTAAAAGAAATCCCTCAGAAGTATTTAAAAAGTAAAAGAACTAGAAATAATTCGTTATTATCAACAAGTTTCAATAAAGTATTATTAATTTACTCCTTCTACAAAATCAACAGCTCCTTAAGATGACCTGTGGTTTTGTACAGCAGTTGCAAATAAGATCAGGAAAAGTAGCTTACTTTAAAATTACAATGTTACGTGGTGATATGTAAACATAGTCTGCAGCAAGGTCAAAAGAAACACACGTCTTAGATATATAATTTCATTACCATCAACCTGTGAGTACATCTATTTCCAAAACGAAGAAACCAGCCTATTTACTTACATTACACAGATAGTTGCTCGATTTTGCTCCCTTGCATTTACAAGCCACCTTTTACGCACGACGATCCATACCTGGAGGAAACCGATAAAACTTTTAGCAACCATGTCTGTTATTATTTGAGCATTTTCGAGCTGCACACCCACCAATTTGACGATGTGGAACAAAAAAATTAAGCAAAATTCGCTGAATCATTTTCCTGCCCCACGCAAAGCATACAACACCGTCCTCTGATTGGGATTCAGAATGGCGTCTTGTTCAGCTCGGTATACGGAATGCTTTACATCGGCTATTGAGGACATACGTTTGAAACATTCAGTGTGAAACGTCCCCTTTGGAAAATTATAAATTACTGTGCTGGTAAACCTCTCATGTTATTTGATTTTCATACAGCTGAGCAAAACTGAACGTGTTCAGACATTTGTCTGTTTACTTATTCTGATCATCAATAAACTGACAGAGAATATTTTTAGCGCAACGGAATCTGACTTTCAATAATCTCTACAAATGAATGGTTCTGACTAACAATAACCTATACCTTTCATGTATCGCTTATCTCACAAAAATCTTCGTTACTCGAACTACTGCAATATAGTGAACGCCACTACTGCCAGCTAAATAAAAATTTCTAACTACAGAACGCACTAACTGCTGATAGACATAGTCAACAAATGAAAGATATTGATAGAGAACAAACAATGTATTTACCTTAATAATATTCAAAAGTCATTATATATGTATATATCAGTTTATGACATCCAGTCTTACAAATTTCCTTTTTTTCGCGGACACGCGTCCAGATCGTCCGCTCTCAGAATTCAGCCATCTCTCTCCCCACATCCACCACTGCTGGCGGCTCACGTCCCGCAACGCTGCTCACTGTTCACATCCAACTGCCCAACACTACAATAGCAAATAATCCAACAATGCAAAGCAGCCACAGACTGCACACAGCACAGTCAGTGATTTTCATACAGAGCGCTACGTGGCGTTACCACCATTAAAACCTAAACAGCCTACTTACAAGTGTACAAATATGAAACACTACATATCGAATAAAAGTAGAGGTCACATAACTTTCAGCGAACACCAAAAAATACCCCAGAAGCATTACAAGCGTCACATAAAAAGCGATCCCGATGACTGAATGGAAATCGTTTTTGAATTCAGCACCGCCAACCTAGCAAAGAACAACATTTACATTCTTCCTAACAAATATCTTGGCGTGTGAGGCAGTGGTGAACTTTTCCCCCGTGACTCCGCACTCGCACGTCCCCTTTAAGCACTTCGCCGTCAAACAGTAGCCTTGAAGAAAGCTGCACCGCCAGAAGGCAGCCTTTTTTCAGCGAGACCCTGCCCTGGCTGCTGTGGCGTGGTGTGGCGCGCTCGATAACCGTGAGTAATGGAAGGACGACCCGGCCAGTAGCGGCTGCCACTGCCGCAGCCTGGCTCCTCTCCCGCACGCAGGCCGGGATCGAAAACAAAACGCCGTAGACGTAAAAACGGGACAGGGCGGGCCTCCCCTGCCCCCGCCGTATCGAGACCATCGTGCGGACGCATTCCTGAGGCGGGGCCTCTCCGCTTCGCAAACACCGCCGTCTTCATCAACAAGCTCTGGCGCTGGAATGCCTTCCGCAGCGCTTCTGGCCGCCGGCAACCGCCAGGCCCCTCCGTCCACGCGCCGCTGCCGTTCCCACCAGAGATGTTCTTTGTGTCAGAAACAACGGCACTACCCGGGGCGGCATAGGGACGGGCCGGAGCAAGCGACGGAGGGGCAGACGAGGAATGAATGTTTGCCCTCTGGGATGAGATTTCATCAGCAGAATATGCAAGCGTTAACTGCGTGTTTCTGGGTTATGCTTACCGCTTTCAGGCTCTCTACGGCTTTCTAAAGTGCTGTTACTGCAGAAGAAGTTTAGAATAAGAATCTAATAGATACTTGTTGTAGTAATCAGAGGAACATAGCTTGATTATCATGCCAACAGAAAATTTCTGTGTGCAATTCGGGTCCGCGACGAAGATTTTTCTTGAAAATGTCGGGATAAAATCATAACAACTGTTTCATTACGCGTATTGACACCCTACGTATCAGCGTCGCTTAACAACATGAGGATATTTGGTGGACACGGTGCATACTCGTATGGCGGTGACAGATAGCCGTGTGTGTATGGTCACTGTTTTCTCTATTGCCTTAACAACGCCTAACATGATCCGTAGACGTTTCAAACGTCGCAGGCCGCTACGGGAAAGACACACAGCCGCTTTGCGCCGTTTTCTTCGTATTTTTTTAGATGCTGCCATAGCTTTCGCTTACCCTCAATATTGACGCTTTTAAGTTTTTTGGATTTCTTTCGACGCGAGCTTCCCTCTTACTTCCGTGTTCGATAATTTTGAGCATTTTTACGATTCAGATGAAATGACATCACTCATTATTTTGTAATCTTCAATTTAACCTTCTTACTACAAGGATACATTTTCTTTCATTGTGTACCACTAGGGTCATATAGCTCTTCCCTCATGTAATTTACATGGGATACATTGGCAGTATTTTAATGAACTACGAGGGCTGTTCTGAAAGTAAGATCCGATGGGGTGCCAAATGAAAACCACCGTGATAATCCGATAAAGTTTTGAATAGATGTGTTGGGCAGTGTCTCTAGTATGCCCGTCGATCGCGTCAAGTCGCTCTTTTCAGTTCTGAGCGCACAGAGAGCACGTAAAGACGCTTAGAACAATAGTGTCTCCCGCCAAGTACGAAGGCCTTGTGTAAGATTTCGCCTGATGTCATGCAGCCTGCATAACATAAATGTCATAGTTTCCTTCTGCATGATAATTCTCTGCCGCACTCTGAAGGGTCAATAAAGATGCTAATGCAGCATTTTCGATGAGAAGTGTTTGATGACTCACATAATTGACTCTCCCTGAGTTTCATGTCTGCTCACACGAAACGCTAGCTATGAAGACAACGTTCTGGCACTGACAATGAGCTGTAGACCAGAGTAGAGTATTGGCAGGATGCGCAGGCGGCTTCCTTCTATAACGAGTGTGTTGGAAAGTTGTTAAAATGGTACGACAAATGTTTAAATTGTAGCGGCGTCTATGTAGAAAAGTTTCTGGAAAGTGTAGCTATCTGCTGCACATAAAACTTTTTTTTTTTTTCACGGTAGTTTTCATTTTGCAGCCGATGGACCTTACTTTCCGAATAGGCCTCGTAACATAAAAACAAAACCACAGGTTATATTCATAAATATTACGTTCAAAGAAACAAAAAGAAATGTAGATTGAGGTCATATTGATCTCAGTGGAACTCAGTGCAAAACCATGATAACATTTTAATGTATTGTAGATACGAAAATAAACGAAAGTTCATTGGATAAAGCTGACAGAGTGAGAGTGTGATTTGTTTTAAAAGTAATAGTTTTGAGAAGAACGGAGATATATATTTTCAAAGTGCTTATGGGTCCATATTGATTCCAGTGGTACCAGGATGGTTAATATCGATTTTACTTGTATTCTGGCCAATATTTTTATCCTCTCACATTGGATCCCCGTGGTATTTCACAGTTCTTGATACTGACACTCGCACAAATGTCCTAGCTAAACCCTAACTTTGCACGTAGCTGATTTGTAACAATCACATGCAGACGCAAACACTGGTACGACGACCTCTCAGGTGAAAGAAATACTGTGCCACACGATCTATTCATGGTGGGCTCAATCATTATTTACGCATTATTAGTCTGGTAGTTATTAGCTATTAAAATCTGATTGCATTATATCACACAAGAAACATCGACCGACGAGCGAACAGTCACATCCAAACCAAAAATATGCTACAGTATCGGCGTGAAAACATGACAAAACGCTGAGTCTTAAACTAAACCCGCAAAAGTCCTGACTATCCTCATATGGTAGCGAAAGTAGATCAGAAGGCATTTCCGTTAAACAGTTGGTGCAATACTCCATATGGAAAGAAAGAAAAAAATTAGTAACTATTCATAACGGGCGAACAAGCTGTTAAAGCAGGAAGAAAATCTCACTCCTGTCTACACGCGGGCCAAAAATTTGGACAAGTACGCCTATGCAGGAAGAGACAAATGTTGCTAAACTCTTTAATTCTGCCAGACACTTACGACTGTAAACATGACACAAGTCGTGATAACTCCAGACGACTCACGTAAGCGAATGCTTGCGTGAGATACGTGTTTAAGTTTTAGGCTCAGCTTTGATAAGTGTGATCGGATAAGCGAGGTGGTCGTCTAACCGTTCTGTTTTCTCATCGGTCTCTTAGTCAATTGCGTCTTCAGTGTCTCTCTTCATATATCGGATACATGTCATCACCCCATTATTGTAGTACCAGATTGGATACATCCAGTGTTTGGACAGTGTATTTCCGTCAAATTAAGTCTTTTTACATTTCATCCATAAGACTGCGGAACATTTACCCTTTAACCTGCAACTTATCCAAAATCCTTCTGCGTTCAAGATTACCTTAAAACTCTATGTTTAACGATCTGCGTGGCCTCCGTCTCAACATCGTTTCCAAATCACTTCTGTCCAACGGTGAACGAACATCGCTGCCTCATTGCTTTTCACATTCACATCAGTTTTTGCCGTTTTACTTCAATCTCATCTGCTAACTTTACAGTTCTGCCTCTCGCACCTCCCGTGACTAGTTAAGTTATTCTCTATGTCTTACTCCTTCAGACAACAGCCATGTTATTCCGTTGGTTGTCATTACGCTTCATTAAAATTGATTCATACAATGTCAATAAGACTGACATTTCTTAAATTCCTCGTATTCATTACTATATGTAACATCTCATACTGCATTATTATTATTATCACTATTATTATTATCATTGATATGTGCTGTTCATATACTATGCTTGTTGTAGTTTTGACTCATTAATGGCGTGTGGCTAAATGAAAGGAAGGGCCTGAAGACTCTAATCATGCCAGCTGACTTGCATAAATAAAAACAAATAAACAAAATAACAGAGCATACAACGAAAACATATCTATTCTTAAATAACAGCCTTTATCCTTTACGGCTGTTCTAAGCTCAGGTAGGCAGTAACTTACCTAAAGACATGGAAATTTGCTAATATTATACTTTGGTTTTCTCTATTCGAATAGTAGTTGTAATAAATACAGGTGTAAATGTATGGAGCACAATTCTGAGATAATAACTAACAAATTTATACTATATGCACTTCTACTTAAATAATTGTGGGAGTTACCATTCCACATACACTACTTTGATACAATCATTTTTCTGGATTCTTCCATTGGTGATAGATAGAACAAAATCATTTTTTTAATCAAAAGATAATCTGCTGGTGTTTTACTATCCGTAGTGATTAAACTGCATTACAATTTGAATAGTTGACGTTATGGGTAATTCCTTCATTCCCAGTTGATGATGTCGTGACTGTGTCTAGACATGTGAAATACTTATAGGATTGTATGGGAATTAATAAATGTTGAAATACTTGCTACATTACTTAATTTCGTGTTGACAGTCAATGGAAGACGTTAGTGTCAAAGGCATGTGCCAAATGTTACTGTCGATGATCGTACGAGCATAAATACGAAAACAGTCATATGATCAAATGTGAAATTCAGTATTTTATAGAAAATGTCTTAACCCTTTGTTTCCTGACGTAAGAAAATATTTACATTTTAACAATTTCTTTGCAGAATTTATGCTATTGTGGCCTCAAATGACGGTAGGACTTTTTGTAAAATTTTATTTTATTTTTCACAAATTTTTTTCCTCCTGATACTTAGAAGTACCGTCAGACTCCATGGACAGAATCACAACATGCGCAGAAAAATGCTCCAATTTTTATAAATTGTACTTTATTCCACATAAATATTAAATATTTTTACATTAGAATATTAATTAACAGAAATATGATATTTCTGAATTTTTTTTTAATTTCGCATAAATTTATTCTAGAGCAACTTCACAATACATAGTAACTTAGCTATACATTTTTGACAGTATATACATATCACATATTTAGTTATACTTCATGAAATTGTAGGAAACTTCTTTTTCTCATTGCAGCACAAGACATATACTACATTGGGAATGTGGTCTCGACTGAATTTTATTTTTCGCACACATTTCGCATCGTCCTCTTTTACAACTGAACACTACAAAATGGTTTCCTCGGTTGCCAAGACGTACATCCTTCGGAACAGAAAAGTTATCCTTCCTTCTCTTTGGGAGAGTTATTTCATCTTTACCAGAGTTTCTCTTTTTGAGATTTGGCACTTGCTGTTCATTAATTAGCCCTAGTGCCACAGCACGCCTGAATTCCAGCAGTGGCAGTGCCCCATGTAGATCACTGAAAATGACGTAAGCATTGACAAAAGCAATTTCCATTGCTCCCCAGAAGAGACGGTGCCAACATTTCTTTGATCGCTGGCCAAGACCATAAGTTGAACGTAATCTGTCTGCATGATCCACACCACCCATGTTTTTATTGTAATCACATACAATAACTGGATATGGTATAGTCATACTAGTTCCATCTTTCTGTTTTCTTGTCACTACTCTCTGCTCAGTGCCATGAAAGTTTGACGCAAAATACACTACTTTATTTTCCTTCCATTGAAATACTGTTAGGTCTAAAGATGAATCTCTGTGATTTGATTTACACATTTTTCTTTAGGTAAATTCCCCGGCAAACCTTTCCTGTTTGTTCTCATTGTTCCACAGGAAAATGTATTTACGGATTTTTGTGTGAGAAAAAGTGGACAGAACAACTAGTGAGAGGTAACGCACTGTTGCTACAATAAAGTGTTCGCACAACCTGACGGTACTAATAAGTCCGCCTTATATTTTCCACATTATCACATGCACTTGTGACGTAATGCTTCAAACTATTATAAAACAACAAAGAAGGTAAGTACATACAATGGAGAACTCAACGGGAGTTTCAATAAATTCCCCCAAATTCAGGCAATACCATGGAAACAAGCACATACAACCATCTGTTTTCACAGCAGCGCGCGAGAAACAGTTTCAAGCTCTGACTGCCAGAGAGATGTATGTATTGCACAATAACATCTATAAAACAGTAGAGCACAGTTACTGTTACATACCGACAGGCTCTCAGATCACGAAACTGCACCACGAGAAAATAATGAGAGTCAAAACTTACTGGTACTTTTAAGTACCGTCGGGCAACGAAGGGTTAAAGCATTAAGTGTGTGAATTATAAATTATGAAGGTCACCTTGGGAAGACATTTATCGGTAGTGTTACCAGACCAGACAAATCTTCGTGAGACACAGGAACCAGTAATGAACTGTAATTGGATACTGATTTTTGTAACATTTCAAAATGATACAGGCCATCACTAATGGTCCTCTTGGTTGGTTACAGTGGAATACTTCGTATAATACGCCTTAATGACTGCATCAACATCACAATATTCCATTATAATGTCGAAAGGAAGAGATAGAGTTCGGTCGAAAGACTGATGAAGAAGGAAAATGAAACAATCATTAGTAGGACGTGATATTTACACCTCAAACCAGTCAGAAAGGGCAATCACAAGGAAGCGAAAATGCAGGATTGTAGTTCACAAAGATTTATTACACATATCTACAAAAAAAAAGTTTTACATAATCTTTTACAATACCAGCCTTCCAAAAGCTACCAATAACAAATACCATTAAAAAGTTTATGTATTCTTTACGAAGGTGTATGGAATGAAATAAGTTAAGTAAAGATCCTTCCTTTTAACTAAATAACAAATAGCCCCAGATAAATATGGATGACAAGCATAATTGCCCACACATGTAACAGGAATTTACCGGGACTAAATACCCATTGGTAAAACAAGCAAGAGTATATAATATTAAATAAAATTTAAAGCAAAACAGTAAACTCCCCACGGGAGCCTTAGGCCAATACAGAGATCACAGAACAGCGGAATTCCACTGAACTCACTCGTGGAATCCCTTCCAAGTATGACAACAACATGTACGCAGAAATGACAGTTATCTTAATAGTCAGTTTAAGTTTCACGCAAGAGTGGGCACAGCCCAGTGGATGACCCACCCTAATACAAGAGTGACAAAACTACTAGGAACAGGAGATGCACTATGCGCAGCCCGAACACATTAACGAGAGGTCATTAATAATTACAAGAGACAATACTCAACTTCTGTCAACTACTGAGGCGAGCAGCGGCTCTGACAGGATACAGCCAAGTAGCGCCGAGCGTCACCAAAAACGTAGCTGGTCGAGCTAACGGCGTCAGAACATATTTCAATCAATGTGCCGCGTGGGTTAGCCGAGCGGTCTTGGGCATTTTGTCACGGTTCGCGCGGCTCTCCCGGTCGAAGGATCGAGTTCTCCTTCGGGCATGGGTGTGTGTGCTGTCCTTATCGTAAGTTAGTTTAAGTTAGATTAAGTAGTGCGTAAGCCTAGGGACCGATGAGCTCAGCAGTTTGGTCCCATAGTCCTTACCACTAATTTCCAAGGCCCTCCCCCCCCCCCCCCCCCCTCCACAACTGTGTTGGTCAATCCGGAGTAGGCTGTGCCCGTCGCTCGTGGTACACTGTAACATTTAAAGAAAAACAAAGGACAGACAACCAAACCGAAACACACAACACAAATCCTCTTATTTCAGAGATATTCCCCCACCCTTTAAATTTAATACCCCTGACGCATGCAAGAAGTCACAGAAATAGCACGGAAAATTATTGACTTCTTACAGCTCATAATTATTTACTCTCTCAGGCAGACCTCAATAACAAGTAGAAATTTTGGAGAAGTTAACGGCCTGCCGAACCAAGAGCATAAAACCCCTAATACAAGATACCAGAGTCACAGCCCCTTCAAACGAAACCACAGCATAAATAAGATACTCAAGTAACATCACAAGCACAGTGTCTTAACACCAAACATGGCCCGTGCACTATCCTATAATGACTTATACATCCTTCACACTACTCACATTTAGTGCTCCCGTCACTGTGTAGTGTATTACCCTATTAACACCATTACGCAACATACACCGGAACCCAGAGTGAATTCCTTATTCCCACCACGGCGGGGATGATCACATACAAATCACTGTTTCCGGCTGTGAACACAAATTACGATTGGATTGATCCCAAAACACAGCTTCAAAGAAATAGCACATGCCCAGCGTTAGTAGTAGCAAACAACGAAAATCGACATAGCATACATGGGCATCCAGCATGAGGTAGTACAAAGTACATACGTGCTAGTGCATTGGAGCTATCCACCACCAGTCCGCCGCCGACACACTCCTCAAATCATAACACAGCGCAGCGATCAACCAAGACCCGCCAACACAACATACGCCTAAACAACGGGCAAGCACGACCTCTAGGGGC
The DNA here is from genome assembly GCF_021461385.2 of Schistocerca piceifrons. Taxonomy (NCBI): domain Eukaryota; kingdom Metazoa; phylum Arthropoda; class Insecta; order Orthoptera; family Acrididae; genus Schistocerca; species Schistocerca piceifrons. The sequence continues at coordinate 434,425,269 of NC_060138.1, forward strand.
CTGGAGTGGAAAACAAAGAGAGCCATAGCCGAAAGGGCCGCGCTAAAATATCGGTAAGAAGAGGAAAACCAAAGAGGAAACGTGGAGGCCAGAGTGAGCGGGATTACTACCCCTATTAGATAGGAGAATCACGGGCACCAGCGACTCCACCACGGCGCAGTTAGGACGTTAAACGAAATAAGACTGCAATTGCAGTGCCTTTAAAACTGAGAAGTCTTTAAAGTATTTATTTCAGCTACAGAATGGGCTACTGATCCCTTGTTTGGAATCATTCAGAGACAATAGCAAAGCTATAATCTGTATACTTGAATTTTTTTCCCAACTAAAGAAAAAAGGTTGTATGATAATGTTCGCCTTTTCGAACCAAGGTGGACTGTGGAGCATCGTGCATGATACGTTATGGTGTTGGTGAACAGTTACCCCCAATAAGTATAATCAGTACAACAAAACAGGATTCGAACCAAGGCCTTCCTGCTATGAATCTAGCTTCTAAACCTCATCACCATAAATGTAAAATTGCCATCTTAAGCTTCTTCAGAAAATAAGGACTACTTTACACTCAATAATGAGGGTTACTTCAGATGTCACCATTTATCCTTTAAGAGGTATGTAAGAATAATTTTTTGTTGCATATACACGCGTACATCTATTCTCATCTGTTTGGACACCAGTAGATCAATATTGTCTTAAGTTTTCTATTATTTTTTTCGAAAATGCGATGTATAATTAGATAGTGGCTATTACATCTCTCAGTATCTTTAGTGATGTGATTTGTGTGTGAATGCTATAGAATAAGTCTAACTGTTAGAATTTTAGGTGAGGAAATTAATAATATGAAATAATTTGAATGGTACAAAGTCTTCGTTCACATCATTCTGCTCTCAATTTCATTCAGCTCTTTTGCTGTGGTGGGATGACAAAGAAAGTGAAACATAACAGAATTCTGTAAACGGATGGACAAGGTCTCGAGGAACTAAGTTCGTTACGATCACGTGCAGGAACTGAATGAAACTATTTTTCCTCGTTGGCAGCTACAGTTACATTCACATGTTGCAAAAAACACTTTACGGTGTCTGGTGGCGAACGTGTAGAACATAATCTTCCACGTTCTTTCTCCCACTCACGAATCGTGCACGATTTTATGGTCTCCGTCATTTCACGAAATGTATGTTGGACTCTTCTGGACAGCAGATCTCTGGAAATTTTACTGGTGGCGAACGAGCATCGCCATTGTGCTTTTTTGTGGTTACTATCGCATCTGCTTTCTTACGTGTACGATTTTCAAGCCCAAGCTTAATGCCTTCCTCTTGTAAAACTAATATTGCTTCTAGGAATACTTGAATACTTCCGTTATGAATTTATTAAAATAAATGGAACTGCAACAAAACTGTTCACATGTAAATAAGTCTGGCCGGCTTGATTCGGGTGTGGAAAGTGTAAACTCAACAAAAACAGTTGAGAACAATACGATTATTCGTTCAAGAGCTGAATTGAGCTTTCCATTGTTTTTGCCAAACATGCGAGGTGAAAACCTAATTTCAGCTTTACCGACATGGCAACGTTAAGTGCGAAGTACATTATTTTCGTGCATGATTTCTTTTATTATTATTGCTTTCATAGCTATTTTGTTATTGTAGCTCCTAACTTCCAAAATTTTCTGGACATGTTGTAACCTCCTATGACCACGTCTCCCATAAACACAGATAGAGACAGATAAGAACTGAACAATACTAAAGCACTTAGAACTGCTAGATTATAAGCACATTTGTGGACACAATTTTTGTTAAATAATTGCGAACCGGGTGGTATAGCACGAGAGCATACAGAAACAGCTATGGCGTGTATGTGCAGGGAAACTACGCGCATTTTATAAATAATTCATAATTGTTACAAGGGCAGAGAAGTACCATAAGATGACTGTTGGAACTTCTGCGTCTTTTCTCTAATATTTTAGGTAGTAACTTATTAAGTTAACGCTGTTACAAACGGATTGAGAATTTTACACTGTAAAGAGCATATACTCAAAGGAAGAACAATTGCGTTTAAGTCCTAAATAATTTTCGACGAAAATGGTGCGGTTGTTTTCTCTTGCCACAAACTGTCAAATGCGTTGTTGCCACTGTCTTCTACGAGACGACCTCATGAAGATGCTGACTTATAAAATATTTTGCTTTCCCTTTAAAAATATCCCCCGTTTTCAGCATATCTTTCCGATTTGTAGATTACCTGTGGTGCTGTGACGACGGTTAGTTGCCCAGTTGTACTCTCACTCTACTCACTTTTTACCTCTAAATTTTTCAGTGTATATTTTGAATTGTACTGTTGGCAATATAAAAATAGTGGAAATATACGAACAGCACCACCACATGGCGCAGCTAAGCACTCGAGCGAAAAACTGATCACTTGATTGAACGTATGCACGAGAGCGTTTTTAATCGTCTCCTCTAAAGGCTTCCACAAACAGAAAATGTAGCGATGAATGTGTAATTATCCCTGCTCTAAATAATGGAAATCACCGCTTTCATTGTCGAAATGTGAATTTGCCTAGCAGTGCTGATGTTTTTTTTAAGTACCATTATCCTTGGGTGTATAGTATTCTTTATCCTGTTTCACTGAAATGCTACGTAGAAAATACTGATTACAATTTAACCGTCATTTATGATGTTGCAGATTTTTTCTGGGAGACTTTATAAGTAGTACATAGTTTTTATTTGTTGCCCGAATATAATGCAATTAATCATTGGAACGCATGAGAATTAGACCACGGGAAACATTTATAACAAATTACACAAATGAAGGCTTTCGTAAAACGGAAGAGAATTAATATGGCACATTGTAGACCTAGTAAAAATTTACGCCAAACTCTTAAAATCGTAACTAGCGACGGAAGGAAACATCAGACACACAGGCGATTTTACAGTCTGTATTACACACAAAATATGATGTAGAAATGGACAGCAACTATTGAATAGAAATCACATACAAAAGTACGAATGTGGCATTCGATATTGTACTAGTGCAATCCGGACACACGGAAAATGATGCGATGCGTTCACACATTGCCCTTGTCAACTGAGCGATTTAGCTTACGTCGAAATGCGCATGATCGATGGCTTTCGACCAAGGGAAGAAGCATTAACGAAACAGCTACGTGTATAAACTGTTCGCGTGCATCCATGGCTAATGTATACCAAGCATGACAAAATGGCGCTATACAAAACCGACGGCACGCCGAAGCAATTGTGGTGCATCTCGGGCCATGGATGAGAGGGGTGAATGACGGCAGCGGAGATGTGTACGGGCGAATAAACGTGCAACTAATGAGCAGCTGATATCCAGGATGAAACAAGACTATACCAATAGTCTCTACTCGACGTGCGTTGAGCGGACGTTGCTGTAAAATGGATACCACAGCAGGAGCCCTGGTTCATGCACCCAAGCTGGCTACTGTTCACCGGCGACAAAGCCTGGACATTCGGCCGCGGTACGGCAACTGAACGTCCATTAAGGAGTGACGTCCATCGGACAGACCGCCATTGTCGTAAGCGGCGTGAAACGCAATCATCGGAAATGTTCAATTCGGAAGAGGCAGTGTTGCGGTCGTTTTCGTTGCATTCCATGGGTGATGGATCAAAACATGTATACAACAATCCTTGGGTTGCGTTTTATTTTTCCTCGGCACAACGGCGTCTGTCAGGAGCATAATGCCAAATGTCACACAACCAGCAGTGTACTTTCGTGCTTCGAAGAACACCTACTCGAGTGTAGCATTTTCCTGGCCACTGACCCTACCGCATCAAACCCAATCGATAAATGACATCAAATGAATTCGGAATTGCGAATAAGGGCTAACAACGGCTGTAGAGTGGAATAACGACAGTGAATACTTTTACCGGACCGAGAGTCGAACCAGGATTTCCGGCTTATCTCGAGCTACCCGTGCACGACTCACGGCCAGACACAAACTTCCATATGTCGTCAACCATGGTCGCCGAAGTGCCTCTTCATTTGGGCATGCATGCATGTCCAAATGAACTTTTCATCGTAATCAGAATAACACCGGTGCTGCAAAATCGCAACCGAGAATTTGTGGGACCACTTCGATCGGACTGTATGCCCCACAGATCCTCATCGAGAAAGCTACTGCAGTTTTCCACGGTGTTGTAGTCGGCACCGCTCCACTTCCCTGTCCATACCTACAAGACCAGCGTTGGCTCTTTTCCAGGACGTCTCGCAATGGTTTGTTTGCGTACTATATTTATTATTACTGGGTGGCCCAACCACGGAAATTGGAAAGTGTCTTGGAATGTATCTGAAGACACAATTCTCTGAAACTCAAATCAAATTACAAAATGACGCATACATTGTGTGGAGGTACCAAAAAGTGTGGAAGACTACGCGGAGAAAGCGCCGATCACGCCACGAGAAGGCAGGTAAAAGGAGAACTGAAAAGCCATAAAAGACTTTGAGTTCGAACCACCGTCAAATTTCGACGAATGGGTGTGAACACCCTCTAGTGGCTCCATTCTATATATCACAGCAAAAATTGCTGTCAAACTTCACTCACACGATATCATTAGAGACAGCTGAACGTTTCTGTAGTAACGAAGGTTGTTAAGAACGTCGTCTTGTTGCTCATAACAGAGAGGTCTGTCGTTTTCAATCTCGAAATATGAAGGAAAAGGAGTGGTTTTATTGGCGTTGTCTAGCGCACTCGTAGTCTATGGCTAACATCTTTAACAAATAATCAAAACGTCCTCGGTCCCGGGCTCGAACCCCGCCACTACTTACATTTTGAATGAAAATAATCAACAATGGCGACCGACGATGTCCGTCATCCTCTTTCTGTCAACGGCAGATGGTCGCAGAAAGCTTCAGGGCACTCGCTTCCCTTGGGGTGGCAAACTGCTACTGAAAGGCGAAGTAAAAAGTAATGATCAACGGCATTGAGGATACAGAAGGCAATATAAACCCCTGCGTTAAAGATACGTCCTGTATATCCACAGGACATGACAGCTGTAACTGAAAAAGTGCCATGATGATCTCACCAATGGCAAAAGACTCCGGACTAGACCCCCATTCGGATCTCGTGAAGGAACTGTCCAGAGGCAGGTGACCATGAGAAAAAGATCGTAGAACCAACGAAGGATAACAACGTTCTACGAGCCAGTGAATCGAATGTCAGAATTTGGAACCAAAGAAGGCAGCTAAAATATCTAAAAATGAAAATGCAAAGCCTCAATCTAGATATAGTGGGAGTCAGTGCAGTCAAATGGAAAGAAGACGAGGATTTCCGGTGAGATGAGTGTACATAGACATCTACATGGATACTCTGCAAACACTTTTAATTGCCTGACAGAGGGTTCATCGAACCACCTTCACACTTCTCTAATGTTCCTATCTCGTATAGCGCGCGGAAAGAACGAACATATGTATCTATCCGTACGAGCTCTGATTTCGCTTATTTTATCACGGTGATCTGTTTCTCACTATGTAGATCGGTGGCAACAAAATGTTTTCGCATTCGGAGGAGAGAGTTGGTGATTTTAGTTTCGTGAGAAGATTCCGAGCCGCGCGGGGTAGCCCAGCGGTCGAGGGCGTATTGTAACGATCCTCGTGGCTACCTCCGTCAGAGGTTCGAGTTCTCCCTCTGGCATGGGTGTGTGTGTGTGTGTGTGTGTTGTCCATAGCGTAAGTTAGTGTAAGTTAGATTAAATAGTGCTGATGACCTCAGCAGTTTGGTCCCATAAGACCTTACCACAAATTTCCAAATTTCCAAAAGAAGATTCCGCCTCAATGAAAAACGTATTTGTTTTAATCATGTCCATCCCAAATCCTGTATCATTTCGGTAACACTCTTCTCTATTTCGCCATAATATAAAACGTGCTACCCTTCTTTGAACTTTTTCGATATACTCCGTCAATCCTATCTTCTAAGGATCCCACACCACGCAGCACTATTCTGAAAGTGACGGTAGTCTCCGTAGTAGATCTCTTACATTTTCTAAACTTCCTGCCAATAAAACACAGTCTTTAGTTAGCCTTCCCCACAACATTTTCTACTTGTTCTTAATTGTAATTCCTAAGTAATTAGTTGAATTAGGGTAACATTGAACGGCATTACGTGTATTGGGTACCTTATGAAATGGAAGGTAGGGCAGAGAGTGAGCTACTACGAATAGTTCAGTGATAGAGTTGTTCTTATCAAAATCGACAGCAAACAAATACCGACAGCAGAAGTGCATATGGCAACGTCGCAAGCAGAAGATGAGGATACAGAGAAATTGTATATTGAAGGGGTAACTAAGTTTGTAAAGGGAGACGAAAATCTAAAAGTCATGGGGGACTGGAGTGCGGTTGTATTGGAAGGAATATGGGAAAGCGTTACGGAGGAATAAGGGCTTGGTAGCAGGAATGACAAAAGACGAAGATTAATAAAGATCTCCGACAAATTCCAAGTTAGTAATAGCGAATATTCTGTTCAAGAGTCACAAGAGAAGTAGGTATACTGAGAACAGAACGGGAGATAACGGAAGATTTCAATTAGGTGACATCATGTCAGAAATAGATACCGATATCAAGTATTGGATTGTAAGGTGTACTCAGGAGCAGCTGTAGACTCAGATCACACTTTTCTAATGAAGAAGAGTAAGCTGAAGAGGCGAGGTAATGAATAGTTCAGTAGGCAGTTCAGTTGAAGAGGAATGGCACATTTAATGATGGGCTGTCACAAAAGTTGGAAAGAAAAATGTGGGTAGAAGGAAAGTAACTACAGAAGAAGTACTTCAACTGATCGACGAAAGAAGAAAGTACAAAAATATTCCCAGAAATTCAGGAATACAGAAATACAAGTAACTTACGTACTAAAAAAATAGGAAGTACAGGAAAGCTACGGCGAAATTACTGCATGAACGACGTGAAGATATCGAAAAAGAATCGACTATCGGAAGGACTGTCTCGGCATACAGAAAAGCCAAATCAAACTCCGGTGAAATTAAAGGCAAGGGGTGTAATATGAAGAGGTCAATGGGAATGCCGCCGTTCAAGGCAGAGGAGAGAGCGGATAGGTGGCAAGAGTATACTGAACGTCTTTATGGGGGGGGGGGGGGGTAGTTCTTGTTTTATGACGTGATAGAACAAAAAACAGGAGTCAATAGGAAAGAAGTAGGTAGTCAGTATTTAAAAGAGCTCTGAAGGACTTAAGATCAAATAAAGCTGAAGGGATTTATAACTTTCCCTCGGAATTCCTAAAATCGATGGGTGACGTGACAAAAAAAGAATATTCGCTTTGGTATTTACATTGTTTGAGGCTTAACAGCCCGTCCATCAGAGTTGTTGACAAGAATAATATACAGAAAAATGGAAAAGACAATTGAGGATATGTTAGATAACAATCTGTTTGGCTTTAGGAAACGTGCAAACACCAGAGAGGTAGTTCTGACGTTGCGGTTAGTAAAGGAAGCAAGGCTGACGAAACCTAGAGACATTTCCACAGGATATGTCGACAAGGAAATAAGCGTTCGAGAATGTAAAATGTGCAAGATGTTCGATATTCTGAGAAAATTTGGATAAGACGGGTAATGTACTCTATAATATGTATAAGAATGAAGAGGGAACAACTAGAATTGGAGACCAAGGAGGAAGTGCTCGGATGTAAAGGATGTAAGACAAAGATGCAGTACTCCGCACTTAGTGTTCAATAATACGTCGAAGAAACAATGACGGAAACAGAAGGAAGCGCAAGGTTAACATTCAGGATGAAAGGATATCAGTGATAAGATTCGCTAATGACATTGCTATCCTCAGTGAAAGTAAAGAATTACAGGGTCCGTTGAATGGAATGCATAGTATAACGGCTACAGGGTATGGATTGAGCGCACATCGTAGAACGACTAAAGTAATGGGAAGTAGCAGCAATGAAAATGGCGAGAAACGTAACATTAGAATTGGTGATCCCGATGTAGACAAAGTCAAGCAGTTCTTCTGTCTTGGCAGTAAAATAAACTATGTTGGACGGAGAAAGGAGGACATGAGAAGGAGACTACCTCTGACAAAAAGAGCATTCCTGTGCATGACGAGTGAACTAATATCAAACGTGGGTCTTAATTTCTAGAACAAATTTCTGAGAATGTAGGTTTGGAGCACAGTATTGTATGGTAGTGAAACACTGACTATGAGAAATCGGGAAATCAAAGGAATCGAATCATTTGCAATGTGGTGCTACGAAAGAATTTTGACAATTAGGTCGCCTAATAAGGTACACAATAAGGAGGTTGTCTGCAGAGTCGGCAGGGAAATACTGAACATGGAATGGAAAACACTGACGAGAAGAAGGGACAGGATAATAGGACCCCTGTCAATTATCGAGGAACAACTTCCACGGTATTAGATAGAGCTGGAGAGGGTAAAAACTATGGTGGTAGACAGAGACTGGAATACATCCAGAAAACAACTGAGGACGATATTTCAAAGACTACTGGGAGCTGAAAGGTTGGCACAGGACAGGAAATCGTTGCGGGACTCGACAAAAGAGTGATCACTGGAAAAAAATTAAGACAAATGAAAACAAACGCATTCCTTGGGGGTTTTTCGGGTCGACTCTGATCCACAGGACATCTGAAATGTTTTTCCTCGACAACGCTTAAGAAAACGGTGTGACCTCCGCCGCAAAGGCATTGAAAGAAAGGTTGAAAAGGGGGTGAGGCAGGTGTGACACATCCACGGTGGTGCTGGAGAAAGCTGCTATGAAATTTGGTGCCAACGTCACAACATTACGCACCTTACACCTGATCGTCTGAGCTATGACGTGGTTTTCGCGTGTGTCGACACATTGCTGTTTGATGCGTCTCTGAGCCCGAGGACGACGTACAGGGTGCCACGTTTTTGCACCATTATAGTGGAAAGATATAGCCACCTTTCACCAAATTTGGAATTTCTGCTCCGGAATGGGAGACATTTACGATGTTTCGAAAAATTGACCCTTCAACTGAGTTGCGCAGTGCAAGTTACTTTCAATTGGAAATATCGTCGGGCCGCCGGAATGGCCGAGCGGTTCTATGCGCTTCAGTCAGAAACCGCGCGACCACTACGGTCGCAGGTTCGAATCCTGCCTCGTGCATGGATGTATGTGATGTCCTTAGGTTAGTTAGGTTTAAGTAGTTCTAAGTTCTAAGGGACTGATGACCTCAGAAGTAAAGTCATAGTGCTCAGAGCCATTTGAACCATTTTGAAATATCGTCGGTACTACTTCGTCACATTACAAATTTGCATTGATTCTTATTTGCTTTACTTCACTGATATTCCACACAGAATCTACATACACAAACACACACACACGCACATACACACGCATCTGGAATATTTCTCTCGTTAACTGAACAATGTTCTCGAAAAGATGGCTAAGATACCCACTTAAGATAAATTCTCATTATTAGACTACGTCAGTCCTAGAGTGAAAAGAGGTAGTCGTGTTTTGGAAAACATCACGGAAAAACAAGGCATGGGAATTGCGATACAAATGGTCTGATACTTCCTGGTCTTTGTACTCACTATCAGGCAGTTCCGCTTACCCAAACGTCATAAGACTAAATGGATGCATCTACGTTCCAAACGCTGGCAGCACATTTGACTACGTCATCATTCGGAGGATTGACAGGAGTGGACGTTCTCATCACCAAAACTGTTTGGAATGTCGATGACTGCTGGACTGATCACAAACTGCTAGTTAGCCATTTGACTATCCTCTTACAATATAAACTACGGTTCTACTTCTCAAACTCTTCGCGGATGAAATTCAGAATCAACAGCCAGCAGGGTAAAACTGTTTGGTGCCTCTTTCTCAGACAATCCTTCAGATCGAGTTAGAAAAACGCAACAGAAGTTGATCAGGATTGGCCCATTAAAAAAAAAGGGGGGGGGGGATCTGTAGTTGATGTCACTGCTTTCGGTGCAAAAAATGGAAGGGTTTTATGAGAATAATGATGCGATTAAGAACCTCATAAGTGTCAACCGGGATTCTTGTCCATATCATTCTGAAGATCCAGCCTCCATGGCAGGGAAAATATGATTGGAAGAGCACAAGCAATAATGTAAAACTCTAGTACGAACGATCAAGACAAAAAGCCGAGGAACCCCGAAGTCTGTCAGATGCCGTGTACTCGGGGAATATTTATTCAACAATAAAAGAGATATAAGGACCCGTTAGTTCGTCATAAGGAACCCTGAAAGGACATCTGAAGTGAGAACTTCAGATCAATCTTAAACAGTAGTACTATTGCTGCTGGCGACTTTCTAAACGTATCAGACGACGTCAAGAACGCTCTTGGAAAGCAGTTTCCCCGACGTTTCCTGAATTTAGCAACCTGCAGCTGGCGGACTGCGGTCCATGTCGGGACGACTGAAGGCTATTGATTAGATGGTACATTAAATCCACAACTGTTATGCTGTGTACCACTGAAGAGTGAGCTGGAGAGAGGGAGCAGAGGGGAACAAGATGGCCTACCGGCACGGCGTGTTATGTTGATCCACACAGAAGCTCTGTACACTCGAAGGCAACACAAGAATGTTATTTAATGAAATAGAAAATTTTATAAAACGATCTCTAACTCTGGCACCTTTGAAGCCTCTTTTAATCGGAGCAGGCATATTCATTTTCACACCATTTTTGTATGCCTAACTCTAATGGAAGATTAACACCGTGAAATTTTGATACGAATTGGCAATAAATTTTATCTTACTGGCAGGTGTACACGTTGGCGGCCACCTGTGACATGTAAGCGGTTCCTTTGAGGTGAGTCGACATATTTTACAAATAACCATCGCCTCTGCAGCGCGTCAGCACGCTCTTTGTGCCGGGCGGCAGCATTTTCATAAAGACCGAATTTAAATAGGTTAGATAAACTTTATCGTGACTTTGTCAGCAGCTGTTGCGATCACGTACGGAGCTGCTCTTAACTTGTTTTGTTATTTTCTGGGTTCATCACATTTTTTCAGCGATATGGATCTCAAAATTCACAAAGCTGATACTAAACATAGGAATTTTTTGACTGAGAGGACTCACCAATATTATTTTACACTGCCTGACGGGCCTGGAGCCGTCCCAGTTAGGCTCATAAGCAACAAAACTGTCGTTATAGAAATGCAATACTGCTAAACATCTCATGGGCATTTCCATAAAAATTTTCCTTTCGAGGGTGAAGCTCGTATGAAAAACTCTATAAATATCTATTGTCGTACACAAAAGTTACGGTCTTACTAAATCACTCTGCGGGCGAACAAAAACAGTCTGACTGAACAGCGTTGTGTGTGTGTGTGTGTGTGTGTGTGTGTGTGTGTGTGTGTGTGTGTTGGACACTTAATAAACACCAGAAGCCATTTTCACACTCTGAGATATTACAAGTATTTTTGGCTGCAGATGGTAAAAAGTAATTTGCTCGAACCTCTGCTGAAGACTCCTTGCCACGCCATAGCAATTGAGGAATCATGTGACATCATTCATGAAGAAAAAATGTATATTTTCGTGTGATATTTCGACACTGAAAGTAAAACATTTAGGCAAGAATTGTTATCAAGATTGCCATTTAAAGACAAGACTGGCGGAGAGAATTCATTCGAGGCTATTGATGACTTCATCAGATATTCGGCCATTAGTTACGATAATATGTCGTCTCTTTCAACAGATGGCGTCCCAACGTTGATCGGCAAAGAGAAGGTATTAGTAAAGAGGATCTAGGTTGAGAATATTGGACACTATCTTATCAGGACATAATTCACCAGCCAGCCCCTTGTAGAAAAGTTACTGCCACTCTCAAAGACGAAATGAACAACTTGGTTAAATTGATTAATTTTATGAGGTCTTGATTTGTTCTTCAATGCAGATAGTTCAAAGAGTTTCTGTCTACAATCAGATAGAAACTCTTTGAACTATCTGTATTGAAGAACCTTACCAAAATACATAAAGTCTGCAAAAAATTAATTTTACGTTTTTTTTTCCTTTATACACCCAGAGTTCTTTCCATAGTGAACTCATCCTAATCAAGGCTACTTTTTCATAAACAATATACAGATCTTATTCCTACCTAGGGGCCGGCTGGGGGGCCGATCGGTTCTAGGCGCTCCAGTCAGGAACCGGGCGACCGCTACGGTCTCCGGTTCGAATCCTGCCTCGGGCATGGATGTGTGTGATGTTCTTAGGTTAGTTAGGTTTAAGTAGTTCTAAGTTCTAGGGAACTGATGACCTCAGAAGTTAAGTCCCATAGTGCTCAGAGCAATTTGAACCATTTGAACCTAGCTAGGCATACATGACAATTCTGGTTCAAATGGCTCTGAGCACTATGGGACTTAACTTAGAACTACTTAAACCTAACTAACCTTAGGACATCACACGCATCCATGCCCGAGGCAGGATTGCAATCTGAGACCGTAGCGGACGCGCGGTTCCAGACTGTAGCGCCTATAGCCGCTCGGCCACTCCCGCCGGCGACAATTCTGTAACATATTCGATTTTAAAAAATTAAGATGTGTGTGAAATCTTACGGGACTTAACTACTAAGGTCATCAGTCCCTAAGCTTACCCACTTCTTAATCTAAATCATCCTAAGGACAATCACACACACCCATGCCCGAGGGAGGACTCGAACTTCACCCGCGACCAGCCACACAGTCCATGATTGTAGCCACTAGATCGCTCGGCCAATCCCGCGCGGCTATTCTATTTTATTTTTGGCTTGAGCATAGCTGCTCTAGACTCATACCATTGTTTTCTCGCAATGTAATTTTATGCTTTCTCAAAATTTCATTCTGTTGTAGACATCCTTAGTGGGTGTCGAGAACTAAGCCAATTCTACCAAAATATTATTTGCAACTGGTTGGCTGTATAATTCCTATGTTTGAAAATTATAATGCTGAGAAAGAACCTTGTTTGAAACTGTATGTTTCAGAATGTCTTTCAGGAAAGCCACAGCTTGCTTGGAACTCCGTATAATTCCTTGCTTCTTGTGTATCCAAGCTGTCTACGAAGGTGCTCTTTTATTTGCCAGAAAGGTTCAGTCACTTGACCCTCTCTTAGACAACGAACGTTATCGTTCTGCAGTGAATCAGAATGCGACGAATCACACAGAATGAAATTTTGGGTAAGCTTAAAATTACATTACGAGAAAGCAATGGTCTGAATTAAAAGCAGCTATGCTCAAGCCAAAAATAAAATAGAATATGTTCCACAACTGTCATGTATGCCTAGCTAGGAACTAAAATTCGTTTTTTTGCAGACTTTATGTATTTTGGTGAGGTTATCGTTCTTTTATTTTATATGTTTTACAACAAATTGCGTGATAAGGGTAACGCTCAAGGAACTATTCTTGTTGTTCCTAGCTACGCATAAGTGACAATTTGGAAACGTTTTTTAATTTTTACTTGAGCATAGCTGCTCTACATTCTTGCAATGCTTTCTCGCAATGTAATTTTACCGTTTTCAAAATATCATTCTGATGAAAACACCCCTAACAGGTGTCGAAACCTAGGTAAGTTGTACGAAACAGTTATTTGCAACTGGGTGACCGTTTAATTCATATGTCTGGATATTCTGAAATGCGCTCATTGCTGAGCTACAAGGAAATTAATATTTAATCTGATACATATGGTTCAAATGTCTCTGAGCACTATGGGACTCAACTGCTGAGGTCATTAGTCCCCTAGAACTTAGAACTAGTTAAACCTAGCTAACCTAAGGACATCACACACATCCATGCCCGAGGCAGGATTCGAACCTGCGACCGTAGCGGTCTCGCGGTTCCGGACTGCAGCGCCTAGAACCGCACGGCCAATTCGGCTGGCAATCTGATACAAAATGTGCCTTCTTTCCATCGCAGGCTGAATGTCTTTGAAAAAGTCAATGTAAGTCAGGAATTTATTCACAATGCCACATTTCTTGAACATAAAAGCTATTCTGAAAGAGACATTGCACGTTTTCAAATTTTACGATAGACCTTAGGAAGGAGTATGCAGCAAGTTTCCGAGACCTCGCAGAGGTACAGAAGTTGTCTTGATTCTTAAAATCACGTTTTATACATTCTCCAGGATCATAGGCTGCGAAGGAGTTCCACCTTTCAAAGCTTTTCCTCGAAATGGGGATTTTGGACTTGGAGGAAGACATTTACTTCCACACGTATAAAGCTGAACCCCTCGAAGAACTTTATGGTAAACAGGTCTCAGAAAAATATATGGAAATTTTAGAAGAAGCCATTTCCTAGGCTAATATATTTGGCTCCATGCATGTTTGCGAAACTTTATTCTCAAAAATGAGTTTTTTGAAGAGACAGTATCTACCGAGATTAAGGACCACTCACCTTGAAGACATTTCCCGCATAAGCTGCTACGCGCATAAAACCTAAACGGCTGAAGACCGCAAATGTAATTTCTGCCATTGATTTCTGAGTATAGGTAAACCTGCCTATACTTTCTGATATTATTTTGTGAGTGAAAATTGAAATAGAGATTACTAAGGACTATTACAGTCTTTTACGTAAGATCGTTGTCAGGTAATCAACAGAATAATGAGTTTGACAACAAACGAAAACATATTCATGCATCATGTAAGAAGAGAAGAAAAATGCAATTACAATTAATAATACGTAGAGTCACCCGCAGCGTCGATAATTGCTTCTCATCTTCGAGGCATGATTGAAACGATGTCTTCCGCGTATTCACGTGAAAAAGGCATACAAATGAGTATAATTCGCGTTGAAACCTGTTTCAAAGTTAATTTGGATTGCTCTTGTCGCAATGTTAAGAATGGGTATTCCTGAGAAAGGTGAATAATCATGTTTCCTACTTTTTGAGTCACTTTGCCGATGAGCCGCGTTCTTCAAACTCATTCATGTTTTGAACCATTTGTAGTGTATTACCCGGTTTTTGTACTAATATCTTTGATTTCTCCACATATTTAGACGCCTCGGCGTGAGTCATAACTAATCTTTAACCATGAAAGGCCTATGATGCGGTGCCCAAAGGACTATGCAGTAGCCATAAAAACCTTTCAGTTGCGCTGGACACTTTGTTTTCTTACTTAAGGCTAGATGACGACATTTCAGGGAAAGTGTTGTACCAGAATGAAACATCTGAGAAACGCACTATTATTAATTGGCTCATGGTATGACTTTTAATGGCACCAACATTGTTTGCGCTGAACATTGGAACCATGCTTTATGAGACATTATCTTGAAACAGTGCAGAGCATAATCTCAATATAAATTTGACAGAGGACAATTTAATGTCCAGACTCAATTCAAAAAGGTTCACAAGTCCAGCCCACGTAAATGAACTCAAACACTGACATCTACTTACGCTGCTTATTTCACTCCTGTCGGAAAGGGACGACAAAACGACATACAGACTTACACCATATGCCTACGATTTTCCGTTGGTTTCATAGGAAACAAAGAGTTCTCCCAAATCACTGGATTCTAGCATACAAATTTGACTGAAACAAGCGCAAGACGACTGCGTTACAAAAATATGTAATGTAAACCATACGTATTAGGAAAATGATGCATCGTTTTCGTTACTTCGTAACAAGTTGCATCATAACAGAAAAGAAATTTCATTGACACCGAGGTCATATGTGTGCTAAGTGTAAGACTTTTGCGATATCCTCGCAGATGAGCACTTCAGCCATCCTATCATAATGGAAACAAAACATCAGACAAATCTGGCAGTTGTCTCTAAAATGAATACGAAGAAATTCGGCAATTCCTTTGCATACAGTTTTTAGGAATTCACATCTGTCGGTGCATAATAAAATACGGAATCCTGATTGAATACGGAAGTTATAAACATTTCTGATAGCCGAATTTGGTAAGAGCAAAGAAGTATAGGCATACCCCTGATCGTTATCGGGTGTTAAATATTTGCTCTTTTCCGGACGTAAGTTGTGCCTCCGACAATTCTTTCCAATAAGTGTACAACTCCAAATTGCCTAGATGTTTCTTTTTTTGAGTGCAGGCCACATGTTGACCTGTAGATCTTTACGTACACCCCGTTTATTATTATTATCAGACATTACAACTGCGTCTTATGAACACAGTCGAATTTGTTCCTGCTAGAACCTTTCTGTGTTATGTACATATCATCCCCACTCAGAATATCTAAAAATTTTACTTGGACACCATGAACCCTTCTGTAATTTGAGTTTCATTATTACCATTTGAAAAGTGATTATGTGTGATTTTATTCACACTACCATGTTGATGTAGAGTGAGTCGTTAAATGTATTATTAATTAATTTCCAATAAATAGGTATGTGATAGCAACACCCACTCATGACTATGTCAGCAGAGGAATGGTTCAATAAGCGACCGGCTCTACTGAAATTATAAGACAGATTAGTACTGACCATCCACGTAATCGCAGATAATACCTCAATGAGATTTCATAGCTGTTGCATAGTACGCTGAATACTGCACAAATTTCTTTATGTTGGAGCAAAGCTTTGCTCAAAAAATGTCCGTGAAATCTTATGGGACTGAACGGCTAAGGTCATCAGTCCCTAAGCCTACACACTACTTAACCTAAATCATCCTAAGGACAAACAGACACACCCAGGTTCGAGGGAGGATTCGAACCTCCGCCAGGACCAGTCTCACAGTCCATGACTGCAGCGCCTAAGACCGCTCGGCTAATCCCACGCGGCTAGCAAATCTTTGAGTTTTTGTTCAAACACGGGTGCTTTGGAGACAAATCAAAATGTTTGATACAGCTCATGACTTTTTCGTATGATGCAGCTCAATTTTTAGCTCAGTGGAGTTGACAGCGTACCTCTACACAAGGTGCTATTTCTGGTCGTCGGAACAACGGCGAAAGCAATTTGTCTGGCACCCATGTGTTTTAAGGTAAATGTTACGTGATCCAAAAGCGCTCTCTAAGGGTAATAAAAATCTTAAACCACCATACAAGTTCGCCTTTCGCTGACCTTTCTCTGGCAAGTGCTCTATCTACTGAGCTACCCAACCACGACTTAAAATCAGTCCTCACAGCTTTATTTCCGCCAGTACCTTATCGTCTACATCCAGATTTTAAGAAATTCTTCTGCGAACATTGCACGACTAGCACCCCTGGAAGGAAGGATATTATTGAGACATAGCTTAGCCACAGCTTGGAGAATTGTTTCCAGAATGAATATTCGGAACTAGGATGTGAGAACTATGGTAGGGGACGTGAATGGTCGACTTCCGTTTGTTAGGAGAATTTTAGGAAAGTGTGGTTCACCCGTGAAGGAGACCACATATAGGACGCTGGTGCGATCTATACTTGAGTGCTGCTTGAAGTCTGCGACCCGTACCGGCTCGGATTGAAGGAAGACACAGAAACAATTCACAGATGGTTACTAGATTTGTTACTGGTAGATTCGAACAACACGTAAATGTTACGGAGGTGCTTCGGGAATCCCTGAAGGGAAGGGGACGTGCTTTTAAAGAACAGTCTTGAGAAAATTTAGAGAACCGGCATTTGAAGCAATTGCCCAACGATTCTTTTGCAACCAAAATACATAGCACGTAAGGACCATGAAGATATGATACGAGAAATTAGGGCTCATACGGAGGCATACAGACAACAGTTTTTCTCTCACTCCATTTGCGAGGCAAACGGGAAAGGAAATGTGAAGTATTGGTGCAGGGTACCTCCGCCAGGGTCGATTGCTGAATCTCTATGTATACGAGGTGTAGAAAAATTCCTCGGTGAATAGTTGACGGATAGGGGGATGAATGTTTACTTTTTGTGATAAATAACGAATGTTTTACTTTATAACATCCTTTGTGCTTGTCAGACCGCTTTCGCCGGAGACACGGGCGTTTTATATGTTTAGTCATAATGTTTATCTGACTTCTTGAATCACCAGTGCTGTTTTGACACTATAACTCGTAACTCATCAGTTCTCGTGGCACTGACTCGTGGCATGTCGGTTCTGCATTCTGTCTCTATTCACAGTCATTGCTAAAGAATTTAATCGCAAATGCTCCACTTGTCGGTTAGACGTTAGAAAATGGATAAAACTCTATAACAGATAAGGAATTCCAGTAATTTTAATATTTCCCTGAATTAGCTTCTAATTACGTATCATTTGCAATCTTCCTCTCTATTACTGCTTCAATATTGTGCTTTCGGTATTTTTTGCACAGTATTCTGGAGTGCATACATTGCAATTTTAAGAGGCTCCTAGATTTTGTCATTATTAACACCACAGAGAGTTTTTATGCATTTGGTGGTCGCACATATACACAGATCAGCCAGAATATTATGACCACCTACCAAATAGTCCGTATATTCAACTTTGGCACGGATAACAGAGTCAATGAGTCGTGGTATGGAACCAATGAGGCCTTGGTAGGTCGCTGGAAGGAGTTGCTACCACATCTGCACACTGTCACCTAATACCGTAAATTACGGGCTGGGGAGCAACGAGCTCTGACGCCATGTTCGGTCTCATCCAAGATGTGTTCGATTGGATCCATATGTGGCGAGCTGGGAGGCCAGGAAATCAATTGGAACTCGCCCTTGTACTCCTCGAACCACTCCATCACACCTCTGGCCTTGTGACATGGCGCATTATCTTGCTGAAAAATGCCAATGCCGTCAAGAAAAGTGATCGTCATGAAGGAGTGTACGTGGCGTACAACCAGCGCTTGATACTCTTTGGCCGTCTTGGTGCCTTGCGCAAGCTCTATTAGACTCATGGATGCCCATGTGCATATTCCCCAGAGAGTGATGCAGCCGCTGCCAGCTTGTCTCCGTCCCACAGCAGAGGTTTTGAAGGAGCTGTTGCCTGGAAGGTGACGATTTCGCGCACTCCTATTGGCATGATGGAGAAGATATCAGGATTGATATGATCATGCAAAGCCCTGCTACTGCACCAACGTCCAGTGCCGATGGTCGCGTGCCCATTTCAGTCGTAGTTGCCGATGTCGTGGTGTTAACATCGTCACATGCAGAGATCGTCGGCTGTGCAGGGCCATCACTAGGAGCGTTCGGTGCGTTGTGTAATCAGACACACTTGTATTCTGCCCAGCATTAATGTCTGATGTCAGCTCCGCCACAGTTCACCATCCGTCGTGTTTTACCAGTCTGCCCAGCCTAAGACATCCGCAATCCGCAACGAGTTGTGGCCACCCAATTATCTCACCTTCGTTTCGCCATGTGTGGAAAACACTCACTTCAGCTCTCCTAGAACACCCTACACGTCGTGCAGTTTCCGAAATGCTCTTGCCGAGCCTCTGGGCCATCACAATCTGCCCTCGGACAAACTCAGGTAGATATCGCCTTCCCCATTCCACACACGGTCACCACGCTCACTGATACTACATGCACCGCGTGTATGTGTAACAGTTTTTCCTCGCCAGGTGACACTGCTGGTGCCTGAATGGCTAAAATCTGGTGTCGCAGGATAGAGTGGATAAGGTTATGGTCGTGGAGGGGGCCATAATCAGTTACTGTTGCCCAAAACACAAAAACTTTTATGTTCCTAAGAACCACTTAATTACACATTGCCTGAAAAGGATCAAATTAAAACAATATGACTGAAGTACTAGTTAAGAAAACTTGCGATACCTCTTGGACTGAAGGGCCAAACCACAACAAAAACACTAAAGTCTGAAGGCCTGAACACCAGATACAAAAAATTTTTTTAAAGAATACACGCAGCTGAAGGCCTTATTTAAAAAAAATTACTTCACGTAAATAATCGGCTGAAGGCCACACACAAGACATTGAACAACACAAAGCTCAGGGCCTGGATAACAAGAATTTCAGATAGAATTTTAGTTATTAAACAAATGAATTTTCAAATTTTGATGTAAGTTGGCTGAAGGCCTCATTTTAAATTTAAAACAAACTAAATTAATAGAGAGCGGAAGGCCTCACACAATACACCAGACTAAAATTACAATCTAAAACCAAAAGAGCAGTGGTGCTCAGAAGCGTTCCAATGGTCGGCTTAAGGATGTAGCTCTAATGTAAAATGAGGTGAGATAAGCAGCCAAGAGAAAGGTTAAATAATCTGATGTCAACCCGACCCAGGGACGGCTGAAGGACAGACCAACAACCAATATAATAGTTGAAGACAATACAGGAAGACGGCTGCGAAATTTCGCCGATTCCAACACACCATACACTGCTGTTAGCCAGAACGGCCCAGGAAGCAACAACCAGAAATGAAGGAAGAGATGTCACAGCAGTTGAGGCTTCATAACAGGTTATCTGATCACTCAGCTTCAGTGTCCAGGTTCGGTGGGCAACGAACTTTGTAGCTCTCGGAGCTAGCGCCTCACAATCCGACAGCACGTGCACGCTGCCAGCGGTCCCCACCTGACCTCAGGCCATGGAGACTTCCTCTCTGCTCTGTCCCAACCGACCGACTACTGCAGCATGCAGACAGCATTAAAATAGCTGCTCAGTCAAAACCCTACAAGCTACACATGATTCCATGAAAACACTTCCGCAAACAACTCGAATAATAGTAAAACTAATGGCTGTGGAACAACAAGAACGAATCACAAGTCGACACACACGGACAACCCAGAAGCGGTCAGCGATCAAATACACGTCGTCCGATGAGACGACCGACGGAACGACCAACCCAGGTCGTCCTTACTAAAGTCATGTGTGTCGGCAACGGTCAGGTGAGTCATGGCTTTCCGGACCTCACAGCTGCTCCGTCCCCACTGAACTCCCGACACACGGCGACCCGGAAAATACTAGCGGTCGTGCCAAAGATAGTACGACAATGCTCTTATTGATAAGCGCTGCTGCTGCCACTCACAAGAAGGCGTGCCAGAAACTTAGTGACCCCAGTAAATTGAATAAGAAACGGGACGGTAGTACCGCAAAGACAAGATGTCAAGCAATAAACGGCACAAACACGAGCCGCGCGCTGCTCAACGGGTTTACATCGATAGTAGGCCGGTGGTCATAACGTGCTGGCTGATCAGTATACACAACATTGTACATCCACCAAGTACCCTGTTGGTGTGAAGTACTTTCCCAGTACTATGGACAGTGATATTAATCCATCTGCTTCGCGTTGTCATTGGGAAGGAGTGGTCTTGTTATGCGGATGTTGTTCATATTATAACCATTAAGTCTTGACTTATGCTGTTCTTTACTATTTTCATGATTCCTGAGCAAAAATATACTCTCTCTGATTTTAAAAAACGAATTTGGACGAAAATGTAGAATTACTACTCAAATCACCAGTTTTCTTTGTTACAAGTATATAAACACCGATTACACAAAATTTAAACTAAATATGAATATTTGCTTAGTATTCTTTATCATAACGCGAATCGCCTTCTGCCACTATTTTATATTCTTTGTTTAAATTACTTTTAACATACCTTTTCACCTCCAATTCCTTCTTCAGCACATTTTTCCTGAGCTGATAGTCCAGTAGTGGCGAAGGATTAACGTGCCTAACGTGTTTTGCTGAATCTCCTATTCGTTTTAAAAGTCTGTGCAAGTGCCCTCATAGGTCCGATCCTTTGTGTACGGAATACATGAGGTAATAAGTCAAGGTAGCTGCTTAACTAAATTTTTATTTGCAGACAAGACACGGGGTACAATAATGGAAAAGTCGTCATATTTTGAAAGCAGCACAATTAGAGATAGCAACGGGTAAGACCGAGAAATTGTGTGAATTTTTAGTAAAAGCTGAAGATATGAATAATGAAGAATGTAAGGGAGAATTAATGGAAAGGACACAATGATAATTGCCTAAAATCTTTGGTTGAACAAACAAATGAGTGCGGTAGACTTTTGAATAGTATTAGGCGTGAGAAGACACATCACAGATTAGGAAGACTGGCACGAAATTATAAGAGATGAAGGATGAAAACAAAATTTATGCAGTAGATCTTTCGTTTCCTCTTCCTATTGGCTTAAGTTACCTAGTCTTTGTAGAGGGAATACCCCTCCATCTTGCATTTCTTATATTCATCAACTCAATTTGTGAAATGAATGTTGTCGTCGTTGTGGTCTTCAGTTCGGCAACTGGTTTGATGTATCTCTTTACGTTACTTTATCCTGTACAAGAGTCTTAACCTCCAAATAACTAATGCAGTCTACATCCTTTACAACCTGTTTCCTGTTTTCATTTTCTGATTTTAATCCACAATATTTAGCCCCCACACGTGCCACCAGTGTTGAACTGGGTATCCCTCGATGTGTCTGAAGGTGGCCTACAATCGATCCTTTCTTCTAGTCACGTGTTCCACAAATTTATTTTCTCCACAGTTGTAATAAAATAAACAGCAGACAGTGACAAAAAGCATCATTGTGCAAAAAAAGTGACTTCTGTCGCCGCAAATAATATTGCTAATATCATCCGCGTATCGATGCAGGCCTGGATAAAGTTTCTTTCCCTTAAATGTTTGGCTTTAGTTTGGCGTTCTTGAAAACGCATTCCGTGAAACTGCAACTGCAGATAAATCTTCCTAAGTTAGTGTAAACTTCTCTTCTTAGTGATTCTATGGTAGCCAGTTTGTGTGCTAAAGCCTCATTATGAAATCCTCATCACCATCATTCAGCCTTAACAACTGTAAACAGGCCACAAGATACGTAAACGACGTCGAAGTTCACCTGTGATCTTGGTGACCAAGTCATTACATTGTCATAGTAATCACCTTAGCCGCAGAACGGGGGTCATGTCTAAAAATTTTGTAGCTTAATGCGATGATTTTAACAATCGATCATGGAATCCAACGTTGACGTTCATTACCTTATTTTCTGACCATTTAACAATTGTTAAGGCTGCTTAAAACTGACGACTGCGATGGTTTTAACAGGCATATGCAATTTTTACCTTCATTTCCCCATTGTATTATCTGCTTTCAATATTTTTAAGGCTTGTTAAAGATGACGAGAACTTAGTAATAGAGATTTACACTTAAATCTGGTTATTACTATACGACCAATCAAAGAAGTAAACTTTGGATTTAGAAGGTTTCTTTCATGAAATATAGTTCTCAGGTGTGAGCCCATTATGTTCGTTCCTGCCGGCAGGTGTGGCCGAGTGGTTCTAGGCGCTTCAGTCTGAAACCGCGCGACCGCTACGGTCGAAGGTTCGAATCCTGCCTCCGGCATGGATGTGTGTGCTGTCTTTAGGTTAGTTAGGTTTAAATAGTTCTAAGTTCTAGGGGACTGATGACCTCAGCTGTTAAGTCCCACAGTGCTCAGAGCCATTAGGAACAATTTGTTCTTCCCTGCAAGAATGGAGAAGATAAGTGAAAAAATGTCCTGTCCCTCTCGCAGTTAAGGAATGGAACTGATTCAAGTAAAAATTCGCGAGTAACTGAAATACGTCAACTAAAGATAGCTTACTAACGACTGCTACCTACGCATCACTGTGAAAATAAGTCAAGAAACTTTTGCTTGATTCGCTGTTAAGTATTTAGAGTAAAAGAGGAGTCTTAAGGGCGGTGGGAAGGCCTGGGTTTTTCTCGAACGCTTTGCGCATTGCTTTTCAGGCTGATGGTATTTGCATTAATTGGCCAACGCAGCAGACGAGAACTTTACCTCGGCAGCAAGAAAAGTTACAAATTTCGTTTGCCGGGTGCAAAAACGGATCACTGTGGAAGCCGCGTTTTGTTTCCATAAATTGTGAGCGGTAGAAATTAATCTCCAAGTCCAGATCTGGAAGTTACCGGCAACTGCTGTCACACAGCGGCGACAAAAAGCAACTCCTGTGTGCGGCGAGAACGATAAACATTAACCACCGCAGCAGACAGGTCGCCTGTCCCTTCTCAGACAGGCGAGATAACGGAACAGTATTTGCAACCTGTCTTCTACGGTGTAACAAACGGCGACTGGACACTCTTTAGAGCCTTTTTCCAGTTAATGAATCATTGAATAAAAGGTAGTCTAAGTTACTGTCCGAACACCTACATATCATTTTCATGCACATCGCTCTTTCTCACCGGGCTTATTTGAAAATAAGACACAATATAATCCAAAGTATCCGGACACCTATTAGGGGGTATGAATATGAAGTGCGACCACACAGTTTGAACTCTGCTGATGACACTTCCAGTGAGGTGTCTGATTGACTGTGGAGGAACGGCAGCTCATTCTTGCTCAAGAACCGAAATTAGAGAAGGTAGTGTTTTTGGGCACTGGGGTTTGCAGCGAAGTTGGCTTTCTAACTCACCCGAAAGACGCTCCACAGAATTCACGTCGGGACTTTCTAACACACCACTCGGTTTCAGGAATTTTACTGCCCTCACAGATGATCCTTTATGATGGGTGCATTGTCACGCTGATACCATCATCTTTTCTCAACTGTTCGCATACTGTATGCAGTAGAAAGTGCTCTGAAATACATTCGTACCTTTCAACATTAAGTCTTTCCTTAAGCACAATACCGGTAGCACACCAAACCAAGAAAAACACTCTCCATATTAACACCACCTCCTCCGTACTACACATGACAGCAGGTAAGATTATCTTAGTATTCAAACCCAAACTCTCCCATAGATTTCCAAAAGAGAATAGGGCGGTTCATCTTTTCAAACCGTTCGTTTCCAGTCATTGACTGGCAAGCAGCGTCTTTTTTTTCCTTTATTGCAGTTTTATACCTGTACATATAACAGGTTGGCTGACAGCAGCATTCAACGCCATTCGTCAGCTGAGGAGTCAATGGTAAAGACAGAAAGAATACTCAGAAATGACAGAATGGTGAGTAAAAAACCGGTAGACATAGAATACAAAACATGGAGCCGTTCACACTCGACGATAAATCACACTACAAACTGTTGACACGACACACAGACACTGATAATTGCGATGGCACACGTGACAATGAACACAAAACACGACGGCAAACACGAGAAACGGATGGCGATGATCTCTGGCGCGCGAATGTCCACGTAATGTGTGCGGGTCTGGGGACCTGCCAAGAGGGGTAGAGGGGGAGGGGAGAGCAAAGATGCCAATGTCAGAGGAGATGGGAGGAGGAGTAGAGGGACAGGGGTAGGGGAAGCCCAGGGGAGGACTGGGGAGAAAGGGAGGAGGGAGGGAAGGGGGAGAGAAGAGAGAGAGGGTGCCCAAAGGAACAAACACAGGAAGAGGGAGGGAGGATCAAAGTTGGTAGGAGGGGTAGATGGAGGGAAGGAGGGCGTCGTCAGAGAGGGGGAGCTGGCGGAAGCCACCTTGGGAGGTTGTGTGGAGAGTGGAGAGATGGAGAGCAGCTGGGATGTGGAAGTACAGGCACAGCAGCAGAAGAGGGTGGGAGAGGATGGGAGAGACCAGTGGGTGAGGAGGATCGAGTTAACGGGAGGTGTAGAGGATCCGTATCCGTTCAAGGAAGAGGAGGAGGTAAGGGAAGGGAATTAGTTCCTACAGGATCCGCGTGGGGGAGGGGAGACGGATGCGATAGGCGAGACGAAGAGCATGGCACTCCGGCATCTGAAGGGATTTGTAAAAGGTAGGGGGAGCGGAGATATATGCGGGGTGGGTGTAGCAAAGGATAAGGTGAATAAGGGATTTATAGGTATGGAGGATGGTGGAGGGGTCGAGACCCCAAGTACAGCCGGAAAGGAACTTGTGGAGACCGAGTCGGTAGCGTGCCTTGGCTTGGATCGTCCGGAGGTGGGGGGTCCAGGAGAGGCGACGGTCGAGGGTGACACCAAGCTACTTAAGGGTGGGGGTGAGGGCGACAGAATGGCCATACATGGTGAAGTAGAAATCGAGGAGACGGAAGGAAGGGGTGGTTTTGCCTACAATGAGCGCCTGGGATTTGGAAGGATTAACCTTAAGCAATCACTGGTTGCACCAAGCGATGAAGCGGTCAATATGGGATTGGAGAAGGTGTTGGGAGCGCTGCAAGGTGGGGGTAAGGACAAGGAATGCGGTGTCATCGGCGTACTGGAGAAGGTGGATAGGGGGAGTGAAGGCGGAGGCATGTCCGCCGTATACAAGAGGTACAGAAGAGGAGAGAGGACGGAACCCTGGGGCACACCGGTGGAGGGGTAAAAGGTGTAGGAATCCGTGTTGTGGATGGTGACGTAGGAAGGACGTTGAGAAAGAAAGGAGCCGATCAGACGGACGTAGTTGATAGGAAGGGCGAAGGTTTGGAGGTTGTAGAGGAGACCGGAATGCCACACGCGGTCATAGGCTCGTTCAAGGTCAAGGGAGAGGAAGATAGCTGAATCCAGCAGCGTTTCTCTTTGCGCCACTTCAAACGTCGATTAGGACTAACTACACACGTTTGGATTCTGAGGAACTGCTCGAACATTTTACCCCGCTCCATAAAGTTTCAGGACTGTAGTCAAGTCTGGTCAATTTATTGCTACGATATTTCAGCTGACAATCATTCAGCCATCTGCAAATAAGTGTTTTGCACTGGACATTGCTAGTTCACGTCTCTAGCTGTTTACCAAAAATTGCCTCGAAAACGCATGCGCAGATGTAGCCGTTACGCGAGTGGCCTCTGTAGAGTTTCGCGCCCTCTTCGTGTGTTGCTCCATCTACGGCACGCAGGCGCATGCGTAATTTGATACTAAATGCCCGCTCTCTGTCGGAATGCATATGCGCGGAGTTAAAATTCAGATTTCAGAATTAATAAAATTAAATATATGTAGACGTGTCGTTCGTCATAAAATGTTTTCTTTCTGCAGAAATGAAACAAATCATAGGATCCCGGTTAAAGATTAATAACATCTTTCCTTAATGAATGAATCCCAGAAGCATGGCGTCAGGTCAAGATTTCCAGGGCACAATAATCCACGGAATGTCCTGCGGAGACACATGTTCAACAGCAGAAACGATCACTCAGGAGAGCTCAGTGACTTCCAACGTGGACTAGAAGCAACAGAAGCAATTATTCGTGAGTTTCAAAGCTCTACCTGCAGTCTAGCTAACACAATGACCGTGCAGGGAGTTGAAAACAATAGGTTACGGCAGTCAAAGAGCTCCTCATAAGAAACAAAGTTTTTATAGTCACTGTTAAGCGATGCTTAAGGCTGTGTAAACAGGGACGTCATAGAAGAGTGCTTGAGTGGAAAGGAGCGATGTGGAGTGATTAATAACGCTTTCAGCCGGCCGGGGTGGCCGAGCGGTTCTAGGCACTACAGTCTGGAACCGCGCGACCGCTACGGTCGCAGGTTCGAATCCTGCCTCGGGCACGGATGTGTATGATGTCGTTATGTTAGTTAGGTTTAAATAGTTCTAAGTTTTAGGGGACTGATGACCTCAGAAGTGAAGTCTCATAGTGCCCAGAGGCATTTGAATTACACTTTCTCGTGAAGCAGCGTTAGGGTTTGACGACCGCCTGGAGAACGTCGTGTGCCACCATGAGTAACACCAACAGTGAAGTACGGAGGAGGTGATATTTGGGAACGTTTTCGTGGTCAGGGCCGCGCCGTACCCTTACCGTTCTATAGCAAACGCTATCTGCGGAAGGCTATACTTTTCACAGCATTGTCTACTGCGTACAGCAAAGGAACAGTTCGGACATTATGATTGTATCAGGATGACAATGCAGCATGAAACAAAGCAGCGTCTGTGATACAATGGTCTGTGGACTGTGGAATCCGTATCTGGTTTGGCCCTTGAGGACCTGCATTTCTCTACACAAACATGCATATACCTCATTGTCATCAAATGTATTTTTGTATTTTTGTGGGAACAACGTGATTTCGGCTTTGTTGATATGAAAAATCAGAAGTATTCACAGCAGTGTTCGAACTATCATGGAGGGCGGACACACTCCGTATTACCGTCCACTATATCTAGACCGACACATTTCATTTTCCATTTTAGATATTCTGTCCTCCCTATCACACTTAGACTTCAACATTACACTCCCCGACTCATGCAATATTATCCTTTAGTTGGTTATTCAACCTTCTTCTCACGGTCATCTCTCCGTTGCCAGTCCACTCCTGGAGATCGGAATAGGAGGTTTTCCGGAATATTTTGCTATTGGTGAGATCATCAAAGCACTGTATCGATTATAGGCCACATGTCCTGTGGGTACACATTATGTCTTCAACGCAGAGTTTGTTTCACTGCCCTCCGCATCCTCATGCCGTTAATCGTTGGCGATTCTTCTGCCTTTAGAGGCAGTTTCCCACCCCAAGGGTAAGACAGTGCCCTCTTGGAGAAGGCCGTTGGCAGATTGAGGATGGCTTCTTATGCTGGAAGTCTTCGGCCGCCAATTCTGTCGACTTATATTAAAAATTTAAGGGGGAGGGCGGTTTCGAGCCTGGGACCGAGGACGTTTAGATTACTAATCAAAGACTCTTTTTTTTCATACACATGATTTCTATGTGTCATGGTTAGTGCTACTTGAAATTTTGTTTGGAACCACGTACATTTTCTGTACATGCAAAAGAAAATGTTTCAACTGTTGTGAAATTGCTTTGAAATTTTGAACCAAAGAACAAAAATTTAGATAGGATTGGTAAGTTAATTATCCCTGTAAATAATTCATATATCAGTGAAATACTAGCTATCAGTAGCTAAAATTTGATTCTGGAATTTCCCCCTTGGTTCAGTCTGTCAGTGTTCTCAAACTGATGAAAGTGTGGAGAGTAACAAAACTTCAATCTTTTACAACTGTTAACTCGAGGAAAAATCTTTAATTAACTAGACTTAGGTCTACATAACATTATACTGTCAATCTAAAATTATATAATAACAATTAAAGCAATTAAAGAATTAGTCACTACATAAATCAGTGAATCATAAGTGGCTGTAAGCATCACATACTTTTATGTTCATCAGGCTAGCATTTAGCCAGTTTTAAACCACTCATTCAAGATTAAATTCTCTTATATTCATTATCTGTGGCACAATAAGCAATTACACTCAAGTAATATACATATGGACTACATCACATGGTAATGCTTTTCCTGTACTTGTTTTCTTAAATTAAAAGTCTTTACAGAGGGTGGTTAAATGTTGACACACACACGCAAAACAACTCATTAGTAGATCATCGGACTTCTGTTTGCAGGATAGCACACTAGAGCTTGTAACTTTGAAATGACAAACTGTATCAATTCTATTATTAACCAAAGAAAAAGTGAAAATGAAATTTCAGTATTAGACATACATATTTAAATATTACCCAATCCGGATCTTTTCTGCGACATTTTTTTTATCATAAACTGTTTCCTGCAAGAACATGTGAAGACATCGCTCATTTTGCGAAAGAGGATGCCCTGCAATCTTGCTTACAAAGCTTTCCAGTCCTTTTCTTCTGTTCTTTAAAAAATCTTCTTCAAATGTACAAGTATCCCCTCTGAACGGTTTCCGATGCCACAAAGCTTCGTCTGGCAAAGGAGGCACAACGATCTTACTATCTCTTTCAAGTTGATTTCTGAGCCATTCGAAATCACTGCAACTCCGGCGAACGCTCAGTTCCTTCACTCTGAAAAGAGACAGATGCGTTCTCATTCTAATTTCATAGTCAGTGTATCTTTATCTTTCCAACAGTATGAGTAATAGGATTTATTACGTCGATTTCAAGAAAACTATCTAGCGGCGCAAAAACATCATCTAATTTTTCGTTTCGTGACATTGAGGAGTCACGTTATGTCCACCAAGGTAACAAATAGTGGAGGGTATATAAAGCCTTAGGTGTAATTTGGAAACTGAACGATTTATCTGACGTTCAAAAGGGCATCATTATTGGCTTTCGGGCCAAGGGTGGAAAAATTTCCGAAAAGCAAAGGGTGGAGGAAACTTTTCGCGTGCCGCCATTCACTGCGCATGGCAAAACTGCGCTATCCAAAACCGGCGACAATGCGTCTGTGGCGCATCACAAGCTATGAATGACAGAGGGCAACGACGGTTGCGGAGATGTGTACCGGTGAACAGACGTGCAACTTCAAATTGGATTCCATTAGGAAGTTTGAGCACCGCGATCACACAAATATTATTGCAAACATGTGAAACTCCAGCATTGGTCGTACAGATTTCAAACCGTTCATTTACTTTGGCAAATAGGTTTCAATCTCAGAGTTACCATCTTCAGTGCAAGATTAAGTCTAGTGGGCTCATATAATCATGCACAAAGTATAACTTCAAACATTGAAGTTTATGTTGATGAACATGTTACCTAGCTTGAAAAATTCAAGCTGCAGAGTTTTAATTTTTATTGATCACGATTTTCTAGTGTAAGGTATAATATAAACTGGAAATCTGGATCGTCGGAAGGGTTCAGGCAGCTGCAGGGAGCCTTACGATCTGAAAAATGTTTTCATGGCATTACCTGGATGATGTCATTATAGAAGACACAGTCGACCAACTCAAGTATACGTCTATCCTTAGGGGCCACGCCCACCGCTACCTGCACTCCCCCAAGCAGGATGGCATCTATCAGAAGGACAATACAACGTGTCACACAGATCGCAGCTTACGTGCGTGGTTCGGGGAGCCCCTGAATGAGTTTATCGTACTCGTCTGGTCACCAGACACCCCGAGTTTACAAGCAGTCGGGAATCTTTGGGGCCACTTCGATCAGGATGTACGCGCCATCGATCCTCAACCGCCAAACCTAGTGGCAGTACGTCAGCGTACTGGAGTCGGCATGACTCCATATCCATGTCGCTATTGACACTCTTTACTACAAGTCTCGCAGTGGACCGTGCTGCAAAAGGTAGTTATTCATGCCAGGTGATCACACTAATGTGACTCGACAGTGTATAAATTTACATACGCATTTTTCACACACAGCTGCCCGGAGTGGCCACGTTGTTTACGGCGTCACTCCACGGATTGCGTGGCCTCTCCTCCCGAAGTTTCGAATCCTCCCTCGGGCATGGGTGTGTGTGTGTGTGTGTGTGTTGTTCTTAACATAGCTTAGGTAGTGTATAATTCTAGAGACCGATGACATCAGCAGGTTGGTTCCTTAGGAATTCAGACGCATTTGAACATTTGACTCACGTTCCCGTTCAGATATCGGTATAGTTGACGAAATACTTGAGTCATCTTCCAAATATTTGAGAAGTGGGGGACAAGTGATTATACTACACAGAAGGTGTTCGGAGTACGTTAGGGTAAAGTATTGATTTTTCTCACTTACCACTCGTACCATACGTACTGATCATCGCTGTACCGTATCAACGTCAATAGTAGTCCACTCATAGCCGTCCGCCTTAGCCTGTAATTTCACTTCATTAGGGAAGCACAGCTTACGGGAATCCACTGCTCTCAGGACGTCCAATACTGGTTGACGCTTGAGAGGTGCAGCTACCGTAGCGGTAAGCAGCCTCTAATCAGATCGCTGCCTGTCGATACGGTGCAGTGCTGTGAATAGAGCTGCACAAACTCAGCCCTAATGGATGACACAGTACTATGGCTAACAGTGATTATTAGTAACAAATGTTCCCTGATCATTTCACTGACATACAGTAGTTAGAACTTCCAAATAATGTAGTGTAAAACCTATCCTAATCCAGCAACGTTAAATAATTTGCGAGGGAATTGCTCTTTGTACTAATTCTCAAGAAAGATCGTATCGTCTGAGGTAAAACTACATATTTGATCCAAACGCTTAATGAAGCAATGAAAGTGACACATTCCAGACGTCTGTCTTTTTCCGCCGGTAATAGCTATTTTTGACGCCATAAAATGAGATCCAGTAGATATTGTCGCTTGCTGTTTTGTCACAGTGTACCACAGATTTCGGCTTTTATGCGTCAAAATGAGAAATCCTAGACACTGAATAGGTAACTAATTAATGTTTAGGTAGCTGTAAGCAGCATATACTATCTCAAGGAGGTGAAAAACTAAGTCTGCTCGATGAGGCCAAGAGGTGCTATTGAGAGATGGGTAATCCGTATGGAAGCTACCAATTTTGGCGATAAGCGAAGTCCTCTGGTAAGCAGCTTGGTCATTATGGACAATGATTCTAGTTGTGTCGTAGGATTAACGGAGCATCAGAAATACAACTCAATACCGATCGTCATGCATTTGACACATTTACATTACTCCAAAAATACGAGTGAAACGTAAACTTGTTCAACTATTCTGCTTCCAAGGAAACACTGACATTAAACGAAATATGATGGTAGATCAATTACTTAGAACTTGCGTAGTCGAAGATCTTCCCCGACATTTACAAGTCGCCACGTAGCGACTAACTAGAGAACATTGCCAAGTGTCAATAAACGATCTTTATGAAACTTGGCGGCTGTGTAGTGTGGGGCAAAATAGTGTAGCACGTATTTCTTGTTTGTTTCCAATTTCACTTTTAAGGGGCAATACATACTCCAAAAGATAATTTTGCATTTCGGGTTTATAGGGAATAACTTCGAAACGATGTTATATAAAAATAGCTTTCACATGAAAATTAATACGTAATTAATGATCTTGAAAACAGTGTAATCAACTCTCGTAATAATTTGAAATTTTGCGAAATACTCCATCACAATCAGTGAATTTTGAAAAACTAAAACTTTTGTTACAACATAAATCGAGGAATCTTCCAAGCCACGTACTAACTTCTGTGATAAAGCTGATTTCTGGAATACCATTTTTGGAAAATAAGCTGTACACAATGTGCTGTCGGAGTATTTTCAACATACATAATTAAAATATCCAAACGTTCATTATTATTCTATTGATTTTTCTTATATTTGTTTAATGTTTTAAATTCTTGTTTTACGTTTGACATTCACGGTTTCATGTACGTAAATTGAATGAAATCTCTTCAGGTAACATACACAACGAAGAATACAATATGAAACAAAATCCCACGATTCCAGATTGTCAGTGGAGATCCTGCAAATACCCTAGTTTCTATAAGTCAAATTTCAGTACATTTGTAATCCTTGACAAAGAGAACTGATTATGGTCTAGTGACTGCAACTTGACTGTATTGTTTCTCAACTGGAGATCGAGAGAGTAATCGTTCTAAGAACGAAATCTGAAAATCTTCTCACAAATTCCTCCAGTATCGAAAGCCGTATATGTTCCATGTTCCACGTTTGCCACCGAACTCCTTGGGAACATTAGATGTTTCCTGTCCTCGCGTATCTCGCTTACAACGGCTTCGTCACACAATGACCACCCGCCTTTGCAGGTCAAAAGATATTCGCAACTTGTATTACTTCTCAGAGAGGGAGAATTATCTGTATTACTGTTAGATTATTGCCGTGGCCAGTGTGAAAGAATTGTTTCGAGCACCGAGCCTGAGGACAAGTAACTTTTTCATTTGGTGATCTCAAAGGGCTCGACAGCAAATCTACAGTCATATATCAAGTACAGTTTTCAATGTTGGAAGAACTTTGTGGGAAGACTTTCAGAT
This sequence comes from Schistocerca piceifrons, assembly GCF_021461385.2. Taxonomy (NCBI): domain Eukaryota; kingdom Metazoa; phylum Arthropoda; class Insecta; order Orthoptera; family Acrididae; genus Schistocerca; species Schistocerca piceifrons. Next base: position 434,458,564 of record NC_060138.1, read on the forward strand.
CTAGTTCTGCTGAATGATTATGATGTCAGGATCCACTTATGAAACAATATAATCTACCCGCAGCTGTAAGTACAGAATCAATTCTCTTCGCGAAAGCTTACCAAAGCACTCAAATACGCCTAATATATATCAGAATATTTAAAAGATCATACGTGTAAATTTGAAATTCTAATGACTTTTGTTTTATATTCTCTCCTCCGTTGTGTACATTACATAAGGGACTTTCGTTCATTTTATGTACATGATCGAAAAATGCTACGTTTTAAGCACTTCTTTACAGATTACCATTATCTTAATTACTTTCAGTCATAAAAATTATTTCCTTATTATTTTCAATTAACAAATTACACTTACGTGAAACAGTAAACTAAAAATTAAAGAAAAGCATGCTGAAAATACCCAGACAGCACGTTCTGTACTGGTTATTTTTCGTGAATGGTGTTTCGGAAGACAGCTTCATTCCACAAGAATGTACGTGACTTGAGAACTTCCTTAAATTATGTTGTAGCAAAAGTTTTCATTTTCTAAATTAATTAGCGAGCGTGGGGTAGCCTGAAATTTTTTTAAATTATTGCAAAAGTTGGTTGAAACTGGGCACAAACAAAAAAAAACTAAAAAAGTACGTTTCCCATTATTTTACCCCTCTACACACTCGCCATTTCATCAAGATCGTTTACTGACACATGCATATGTTCCCTTTTAAGACAGATGATGTTTTTAGATTATCAAATTTTGTATATACATAATAGAAGCTTTCGTTACTCCGACAAAGTTTTAACAATGTTATAGCTTTAAAAAGCTTGAAAGTAATTGGAAACGGAAGTGCTTAAAGTTAACAGTTTATGTATGAAGAAGATAGGAACTCAAGTAGATAGAAACGAGTTTAGAATTACATAATGCCACCACCGATTCTCTCCAGGAGAGAAATTCTCAGAAACCCACCGAGCCTCTCGCTCCCGGGCAGTCACTGCCCGAACTACTGCTACTCGTAATCCGATGGCTACGACCTCAGCAATGCTTTGAGCCTCCCAGCTTCAGATGGCGCGATCCCACATATAGATTAGGTAGCTTTTACGTTTACTAGCGTAAAATAAGGTGTGCTTGCTTGTGTATTGGTTTCTATTACATGTTAACTTTCACTGCGTATGACAAGTTTTGAGTGCTTTGCCTCTATGTCTACATCTACTACATCTACATGGCTACTCTACAACTCTCACATAAGTGCCTGGCAGAGGGTTCATGAACCACCTTTACATTAATTCTTGGTATTTCCATTCTCTAACAGTGCACGGAAAAAGCAACACCTGTATCGTTCCGTGCGAGCTCTGATATCCCTTATTTTATTATGACGATTGTTCCTCCATATGAAAGTCGGCGTCAGCAAAATATTTACGCATTCGACTAGAAAGCTGGTCATCGAAATTTCGTTAGAACATCCCGCCTCAACGAGAAACGCCTTTCTTTTAATGATTTTCACCCGAAATCCTGTACCATGTCCGTGACACTCCGTTCCCTATTTTTCGATAGTACGAAAAAGTGCTGCCCTTCTTTGAACTTTCTCGATGTGCACTGCGCATCAACACTCCATAAGCGGACTGGCAAGCGTAGTGTAGGCAGTCTCTAATAGATCTGTTGCATCTATCAATAAAACGCAGTCTGTGGTTCGCCTTCCTCATAACATATACCAATTAATGTTGTTCGTAATTGTAATTCCTAAGTATTTTTTTGAAATTACGGCCTTTAGATTTGATTGACTTGTGCAGTCGAACCGTAATGGATTCCTCTAAGCACTCATGTGGATGACTCACACTTTTCGTTATTTAGGGTCAATTCCAGTTTTCGAGCCATACAGATATCTTATTTAAATCGTTTTGGAATTGATTTTGATCCCCTGATTAGTACTAGATGACGACGGCAGCCAATGCACTGTTCGTGTTGCTATAACTACTCTTTACTCTATATGTAATGTGTGTCTTGTTTATGTTCTATTTTCAACTAAACTGATAGTATCTTTCTTCTTGTACGTTATAAAATTGTTACAGAGGAAGTTGCTATACAGATACAATAATGATTTTTATAAATCTATAGCTCTTAATATTACCAAATGGTTCAAATGGCTCCGAGCACTATGGGACTTAACATCTGAGGTCATCAGTCCCCTAGAACTTAGAACTAATTAAACGTAACTAACCTAAGGACATCACGCACATCCATGCCCGAGGCAGAATTCGAACCTGCGACCGTAGCGGTCTCGCGGTTCCAGACTGAAGCTGCTAGAACCGCTCGGCCACAGCAGCCGCCCTTAATATTATCATTTTAGATCTTTGTGTGTATATATCACTGTCATGACTTAACACTGAATTTATCTCCACATTGAGAAGTCACGTCTTAAGGGAACGAGTACTATGTAAAATACTGCAACATATTCCATAAATCACATTACTCTGAACCGCGCGAGATTAGCCGAGCGGTCTATGGCGCTGCAGTCATGGACTGTGCGGCTGGTCCTGGCGGAGGTTCGAGTCCTCCCTCGGGCATGTGTGTGTGTGTGTTTGTCTTTAGGATAATTTAAGTTAAGTAGTGTATAAGCTTAGGGACTGATGACCTTAGCAGGTAAGTCCCATAAAATTTCACACACATTTGAACATTTGAACGTTAGTCTTAGATACAACTGTTGCCTATAAAATCCCTCATGAGGCTGGGACACGCATGTCACCCATCACGTTTGCGCAGGATAAAAGGAATGACTTTTTGCTTCTCCATTTCGTGTTCCGTGAAATGAAAGTGAGGATCTCAACGTCTTGTAACCAGGATGTTCAAGACTTTATTGGCAACGCTAATGAATCTATAGACATTAACTAAAACATGAATACTTCTACCAACAAGTATTCTAAAGTTTCGTCAGGTCCGCACGGCGCACGGCGCACGGCGCACTACTGCTTGGTAGCTACATATTTGTAATAAGCTCTGAACTTGTTTTATGAAAACTTATAAATTAGTCAACCTTTAACTCTTCCGTTTCAATAAAATCTGGCAGTTTTACTGTAACATCGCAAACGCCCACATAAACAGTCCAAAGTTGTGCAACAATTAATAATCAGTTCGTATGAGAACGAGTGAGCCTTGCGTGAAATGTGAATGTTTCATGAAAAGGGTCTTAGGCTGGTAGCTCAAAAAAAGATTCAGTGCTAGATTAGGCATATAAGTACATTGAATACCGTGCTTCTTTTAAATTTCAGTGTGAACTTTGACAACCGGGACGAAAGTTCTAAATATACCATGGCTTGTGTAAACTTCGGAGCGAAAAAATCGTAACATAAATGAAAAACACAAACAACCATAAGAATTCCGATACTGATACCGATGATGGAGTGTGTGTTCTTTATGAGGATTTTTCTGATATATGATGGAACAGAAACAGATGGTTGAAATGGCTCTGAGTACTATGGGACTTAACTTCTGAGGTCATCAGTCCCCTAGAACTTAGAACTATTTAAACCTAACTAATCTAAAGACATCACACACATCCATGTCCGAGGCAGGATTCGAGCCTGCGACCGTAGCGGGTATAACAGAATTTTGATCTAAAGGTATCACACGTGCATGGTTTAATTTTACGCCTTATTCATAACTGTTAAAACTACCTCTAGTTGTATATATACAGTTAATATCCGCACTGGGCAACGAGAGGCATCGTGTCATATTAAAACACTGCTAGTGTAAGGTGGGATGGCTGGGAATAAGTTATGAAAGCGCTGTAATATATGAACACGAAACTGGTACAGCAGGTGATAACATACGAAAAATGTTGTAATTGTTTAACATTGACTAAGTGTCGATATTATTTCATCTGTTTCAATAATACGCACGCGTTACGCGCTCTTGTTCAGTTACTGATGCAATTGAAACCAACTACGGTGGAAACATCTTTAACAGTAATGAAGTGAGCACTAGACTAAATGGTGTGCTTGACACTGTTACGACGGAGTCTGGTTGTATCTTTTCAAACAAACCATAATTATTCAATTGTTATTGGTGGAAAATTCCTAGCTCTAATAATGCTGTACTAATAATAGCAGGTCAACGTCATATACGGAGAGTATCTTTAATTAGTATTCGGTAGGGCGTTTCGAAATCACTCACAGCTTAAACTCTAAATAAAAATTGTCAACAATGGCGGCCGAAGACTTCTGGCATAGGTAGTTACTCTCGCCCTGTCAACGGTGTTGTCAAAGAAGACGGAGGAGCAGAAAGAGGTTTAATACACCATTCCGTTCTTGAGGTGGGGAGCTGCACGTAAAAGACGGAAGAATCAGCGTTGACCAACGGTATCGGGGTTGCATAAGGCAAAGGAAACCGCTGCGTTAAAGACACATAATGTACACTGATGAGCCAGACCATTACGACGACTGCCCACCGCGTAGGTGTAAGCCACCTGGTGGAGCTGAGGGCACTTGATGTGGTAAGAGAAGTACATGAGCGGAGCAGAGACCAATAGGGAATCATTCTGTAGTGTCGGTAGCTGGACCGACACCGTGAAGTGGATTGCTGAAAAGGAATGCTAGACTAACGCTGTAGCCGATAGTGCACGCACGGCATAAAGCAGACGGGCGTGAAGTCTGGAACATGAGAACTTATAAATGAATAAGAAGAAAAGTATGTAGATGCTTAGTACTTATCTTTTATTTAGTTCGTGGAATACATCTCTCTTGAATACTCGTAAGCTATAGGCACTGATACAAATGGCTCCTTGCTAGTTCGTAGCCATTAACTTAGCTGATGGCTATTCTGTCTCTCGGCTAATGAGAGAGAAAGGCTTCGTACAACTGGGCGGTAGCTAGGTTCGCGTACAACTGGGCGATAGCTAGGTTCGCGTACAACTGGGCGGTAGCTAGGTTCTCGTACAACTGGGCGGTAGCTAGGTTCTCGTACAACTGGGGCGAGTGCTCTCTCGTATCACGAGACCTGCCTTGGTGGTGGCGCTAGGTCTGCGATTACACAGTGGCGACACGCGGGTCCGACATGTACTAAATGGACCGCGGCCGATTTAAGCTACCACCTAGCAAGTGTGGTGTCTAGCGGTGACACCACACATTCTAGCTACGATAAATGGCGTAAATGAGGAGATCAACCGACTTAAGGGACTTCAACAAAAGCCAGGTTATTGTGGCCCAATGTCTGGGAGCGAGCATCTCGAAAACGGTGAAGCTGATCGGCTGTTTGCGTGCTACTCTCGTGATAATCTATGGAAAGTGATTGCAGAATGCTGAAACCACGAGTAGGGGACAAGAAGCTGGACGTCCGTACCTCATCACAAGACATAGGGATCGGATGCTTGCCCGCTATCTAAACCAGAATATTCGGCAATCTGTGGCAGAATGAAGTGCTGAAACTGGCACAAGTGGTCCGGAGCATAATGTTTAGTGCACAGTGTTGAACATGGTGTTCCGCAGCAAAGGGGCTCCTGCGCGTTCCCATGTCGACCTAACAACCATGTCAATTATGATTACAGTGAACTCGGGATCATCGTGATTGGTCCGCAGGTCAGTGAAATCGTGTCGCCTGGTCGGTTGAATCCCGTTCATTGTTAAACCAGTTCAATGGTCGTGTGCAGATACGCCGTCATCCAGGAGAACTGCTGCACGAAACATGCTGAGCGCCGCTTACGCAGGCCGGTGGGAACAGTAGCATGTTGTGGGAAACATTTACCTAGGTTTCCATGGAACCTGTGGCAGTAATCGAAGGAAACGTAACAGCTATGGACTACGTGAATATTATCACGGGCCAGCTGTAACCGCTTATGCTTGATGTCTTCCTCAGCAGCGATGGCACATTCCAGAAGAAAAAAATGTCCGTGTATCAGAAGGCCAGAATTGTGCTGCAATGGTTTGAGGAGCATGATGGTGAGCACACGTTGACGTCTTGGCCATAAAATTGGCATATCTCAATCTGATGACGCAATCGGCCGCAAACTCCACACCAAAAAGTAACCACCGTAAATTACTGGAACTTTGTGTCCTGTGCGTAAACATCTGGTGTCACAAAGTTCTGGAGACCCACCAAGTACTTGTAGAATTCGTGGTACGCAGATTCATTGCTGAATTGCGTTCCAAACGTGGACTAACACACTTTTAAGTACGTGGTCGTAATGTTTTGGCCCATCAGTGTATGCCCACAGGACGTGTCATGTTATTGGAAAAATGTCGTGATGGTCTCTCCATTGTTAAAAGTTTCCGGACCAGTCCCCCAATCGAATTTCTTGGAGGGAACAGCCAAGAAGGAGGTGACCAACAGAAAACTGTGAAATAACCAACGATGGGATGACATTTTACGGTTCGGAGCATGGCTTGGCAGTCCAATGGTAAGGAAGCTCGCAAATATCAAAAGGGCAATACCGAGGTTTAATTTACATATAGTGGGGGTCAGTGAAGTGAAATGGAAGAAAGACACTGATTTCTCGTGAGAGGAATATAGGGAAATAATTACAGCAGCAGAAAATAGTACAACGGGAGTGGGATTCTTTAATAATAGTAAAGTAGGAAGAGAGTAACCCACTGTGAACGGTTCATTGATAGGTTTTGCTTCATCATATTCGACAGAAAAACCAGAACCGACAACGATAGTTCAGATATACACGCCGAGGTCCGAAGCAGAAGATAAAGAGATATGGAAATTATATGAAGATATTGAATGGGTAATTTAGGTTGTAGAGGGAGAGAAAATTTTATAATTATGGGAGACTTTAACGGGGTTGTAGGGGAAGGAATACAAGAAATGATTACGAGAGAATGCGAACTAGGAAGTAAGAATGAAAGAGGAGGAAGACTAACAGAGCTCTGCAATACATTTCAGATGGTAATAGTGAACACTCAGTCCAGCAATCACAAAAGGATGACGTATACTTGGAAAATACCCGGAGACAGGGGAAAATTCCAGCAGAATTTTATCACGGTCAGACAGAGATTTCAAAACCAGATACTGGATTGGACATATAATCGTAATTCAGCGATGATGAGCAGACTGAAGTTAAGGAAAATCGTCCGAAAGAATCAAGATGGAACTAAGTGAGGTACTGAAGTACTGAGGAATGATGAGACGCGCTAAAAGTTCGCTAAGGACGAGGATACTGCAGTAAGGAATATCACTGTAGGCAGCTCTGTTGCAGAGGAATGGACATCCTTAAAAAACCGGAGTCATAAGTGTGGGACTGACAATCTTAAGTAACTCAGAAGAAACTTAGGGTATCAGAAGAAATACTTCAATTTATCGGCGAAAGGAGGAAGTGCAAAAATGTTCAGCGAAAGACTGAACTACAGCTATATAAATAACTTACGCATAAAATGAACAGACATTACAAGGAAGTGAAGGAGAAAAAAACTGCTCTTCGGAAGGACTGACAAAGCAAGTAGGAAACTCAGTACAACCGTTGATAAAATTAAAAGCAAGGGTTTAACATTAAGAGTGTGGTGGAACTGCGCTGTTAGACATAGATGAAAGAGTGGATAGATAGAAATAGTATGCTGGAGCCCTTTATGAAAGGTCTGATGACCTGATAGGACAGGAAAGAGGACTGTGGAACAGTTGAGGTCAAATAAAGTAGAATGGATTGACAACACTCCATCGGAATTTTTAAAGTCACTGCGGGAAGTGGCAACAAAACGACTAATCACGTCGGTCTGTAGACCGGCGACTTATCTTCGGATCTTTGTAAGATACCATACACGCTGTTGCGAAGATAGCAAGGTGAAAACTATCGAATAATCAGATTATGCTCTCCATGCATTGAAAGCTGTTGACAAGGAAATTGAAAATGGGGATGGACCTAGAATGAAATTTTCACTCTGCAGCGGAGTGTGCGCTGATATGGAACTATCTGGCAGATTAAAACTGTGTGCCGCAGCTGGACTTCAACTCGGGACCTTTGCCTTTCGCGGGCAAGTGCTCTACCATCTGAGCTATCCAAGCACGACTCACGCCCCCTCCTCAGCCAGGAAGTTTCAAAAATGGGGATACGTTAGATGACGATCAGTTTGGCTTTGAGAGACATACCGCCATCAAAGAAGCAATTTTGACCCTGCGCTTAGTAAGGGAATCAAAACCGAAGAATAATCACGATGAGCCCCTCACGATTTCTCGATCGAAAAGAGGAGTTCGACAATTTAAAATGATGTTCGATGTTCGGAGTCTGAGGAAAATACAAGTAGGCTAAAGGGAATGGCGGGTGATGTGCAGTATGTACAAGATCCTACATGGAGAACAAAGAGTAGAATACGGCCAACGTAGTGCTCAGATTAAAGAGGATGTAAGACAAGGATGCAATGCTCCGCCCCCACTGTTTAATATAGACATCGAAGAAGTAATGACGAAAAATAAATAAATGTTAGCTAATGGGATTGACATTTAGAATGAAAGGGTATCAATGATAATGGCATTTCTATCCTCAGTGAAAGTTAAGATTTACAGTATCTGTTAAATGGAATGAGCAGTATAATAAATACAGAATATAGATTGAGAGCGAATCATAAAAAGGCAAGTGTAATGAAAATAGCGAGAAATTAATATAAATTTTAGTGGTCACGATGTAAACGAAAGTAAGGCGCTCTTATACTTCGGAAGCAAAATAACCCACGACGGTCGAAGCAAGGAGGACATAAAAAGCAAACTAGCAAATTCAAAGAGGGCTTGAAGGACGTAGGGCGCAAGTGCCACTCCGAGATGAAGAGGTTGGAGCAGGAGAGGAATTCGCGGCTGGCAGCATCAGACCAGTCATAAACGTGAGTTTACACCTGTGCGCCTCGCGGCTACTCGCTGTGCTCCTACAGTTTTCCCCACACGGAAGTAGAGCCGTCCAGTGTGAACACCGGTGTGGATGGAATCAAAGCACGCACATGCTGAAGATGAGGCATACAACTTACCCGCGGGCTTCTGTTTGTCAGTGAAGCAAATACACTACTGGCCATTAAAATACCTACACCACGAAGATGACGTGCTACAGACGCGAAATTTAACCGACAGGACGAAGATGCTGTGATATGCAAATGATTAGCTTTTCAGAGCATTCACACAAGGTTGGCGCCGGTGGCGACACCTACAACGCACTGACATGAGGAAAGTTTCCACCCGATTTCTCATACACAAACAGCAGTTGACCGGCGTTGACTGGTGAAACGTTGTTGTGATGCCTCGTGTAAGGAGGAGAAATGCGTACCATCACGTTTCCGACTTTTATAAACGTCGGATTGTAGCCTACCGCGATTGCGGTTTATCCTTTCGCGACATTGCTGCTCGCGTTGATCGAGATCCAATGACTGTTAGCAGAATATGGAATCGTTGGGTTCAGGAGGGTAATACGGAACGCCGTGCTGGATCCCAACGACCTCGTGTCACTAACAGCCAACAGATGAGGACGTTTTCAAGACAACAACCATTTGCACGAACAGTAAGATGACGTTTGCAGCAGCATGGACTATCACCTCGGAGACCATGGCTGCGGTTACCCTTGACGCTGCATCACAGACAGGAGCGCCTGCGATGGTGTACTCAACAACGAACCTGGGAGCACGAATGGCATAACGTCATTTTTTTCGGATGAATCCAGGTTATGTTTACAGCATCATGATGGTTGCATCCGTGTTTTGCGACATCACGGTGAACGCACATTGGATGCGTGTATTCGTCATCGCCATACTGGCGTATCACCCGGCGTGATTGCATGGAGTGCGATTGGTTACACGTCTCGGTCACCTCTTGTCCGTATTGACGGCACTTGGAACAGTGAAAGCTACATTTCAGATGTGTTACGTCCCGTGGCTCTACCCTTAACTCGATCCCTGCCAAACCCTACATTTCAGCAGGATAATGCACGACCGCATGTTGCAGGTCCTGTACGGGCCTTTCTGGATGCAGAAAATGTTCGACTGCTACCCTGGCCAGCACATTCTCCAGATCTCTCAACAATGGAAAGCGTCTGGTCAATGGCGGCCGAGCAACTGGCTCGTCACAATACCCGAGTCACTACTCTTGATGAATTGTCGTATCGTGTTGAAGCTGCATGGGCGTTGTACTTGTACACGCCATCAAAGCTCTGTTTGACTCAATGCCCAGGCGTATCAAGGCCGTTATTACGGCCGGATGTGGTTGATGTGGGTACTGCTTTCTCAGGATCTATGCACCCAAATTGCGTGAAAATGTAATCACATGTCAGTTCTAGTATAATATATTTGTCCAATGAATGCTCGTTTATCATCTGCATTTCTTCTTGGTGTAGCAATTTTAACGGCCAGTAGTGTACGTAGTGGTGTCGAATAGCCGCAAGCGTTCAGGTGTAGACGCACCTGATGATTATGAAAAAGTCGAGAACCTCGCTCATTGATACCTGTCGACGGCTGAGAAGCTTGAATTAAAAATTCATCTATAAAGACAGTTAGAAGCCGTGCTGTTGTAGAGGACACAGCGGCAGTCCAACGCACCCACGGGGTGTTCTACAACACAGGTTCTGCTAAGCTCTGCTAAGACTTTACTGCAGATTTTTCTAAGGGTACAAAGGTGATTTCTACGCATTTGTCCAAGTTCCTGAGTAGTATATTAGCAAGATGTATTAGGCCGCAGTGGCTCTAAGGTCATCTCGAAAAAATTATGAATTGTAACGCTAAGAAGGGAACATTTGCTTAGATAGGACTGTTGATGTACCTTCTGTTGAATCCTTAAATTCTAAGCAAAGTGATACTCAATAGGTCTAACTGTGAAACACAATGTCTCATTGTTAATCATTTAGAGAACAGCAAGTTGAAACAATAGCTTTATGAGTTAAGTACGAATATTAATCTGCTAGGGGAAATATAAATGATTATTTTAGAGGTATTTCGCTCCTGGAGCGTGAACTGTGGATTCGACGTGATCTCAGATGCATTGCGATGATTGCTTTGGTAATGATTGTTTCTTTCCGGATAACTGTGTCACTCTGGAGAGTCCACCTCATCTTTCCAGAAAACGGTTAGCAAATTGATTGTGGCTGTAGTCTTTTCTTCCATTTATCGTGCCGGCCGCGGTGGTCTCGCGGTTCTAGGCGCGCAGTCCGGAACAGCGCGGCTGCTACGGTCGCAGGTTCGAATCCTGCCTCGGGCATGGATGTATTAGATGTCCTTAGGTTAGTTAGGTTTAAGTAGTTCTAAGTTCTAGGGGACTGATGACCACAGCTGTTAAGTCCCATAGTGCTCAGAGCCATTTGAACCATTTTGAATCCATTTATCGTGATTGGCATTATAACGCATCGCTTCTAAACGGAAATAAAGTCTACGTAGTACTATGGACAGAACATTAGCTGAGGATCGATGTAAACAGCAATAAAATTCTTAACTCTGATTGGAACGTACATGGACTTCTGTTTATAGTCATAACAATACGATAATTCCAATAATATTGTTCAGATTAAAATGGTTCAAATGGCTCTGAGTACTATGGGACTTAACAACTGAGGTCATCCGTCCTCTAGAACTTAGAACTACTTAAACCTAACTAACCTAAGGACGTCACACGCATCCATGCCCGAGGCAGGATTCGAACCTGCGACCGTAGCGGTCCCGCGGTTCCAGACTGAGGCGCCTAGAACCGCACGGCCACAGCGGCCGGCAGTACAGATTAAGAATGCCAAATAAACTTGCTGACGATAAGTGTTGTAATTGGATTAGACATGGTGATCGGATGTTGTTATAGATCCGATGCCTCAGCACCCATAACGGCAGAACATTTGAAGGGAAACAGAATATTTAGTGTGAATTTCCTGGTAATTTTATAGTTAAAGTAGAGATTTCAACTTACCTGTTATGAACTGGGAGATTCGAGTCGTTAGGGCGGGTTGGTAGGGACAGAGAATCATGCACAATTAATCTAGGTGCCTTATGCGAAAATTACCTTGACCTGTTAATTAGAGAACCAGTTCGTGGAGGTAGCACCTTAGACCTGCCGGTGACAAATAGACCTAAACTTTCCGGCTCAGTTAATGTAGAACCTGGAATCAGTGATCACAAGAGCTTTACATCATCACAGGATAATGCTTTAAATGGGAATACTAAGAAACTTAGGGATATCGTTCTGTTTAGGAAGAGCAACAAGAATAGGTCTAATTGTGAAATACAAGGCGATTTTCTGGCTCAGGAGAGTTACAGTCTTGCTTCCATTAAACATGTTCACCAGCCGTTCTATCTGTATCGTCCCAGCTTGTAACATGAGGTGGTACCGAGTTTTTTGAACTTGCTACCGTTTACACTTACACTTAGGCTCAGTTTACAGCAGTCTCTCTCAAGCGCCTTCCTCTATCCACATTTCGCCAATTGGCCATCTTCACGACAGCCTGCCGTCGGGCCCAGGTAGAATGTTTTGTGGTTCAAATGGCTCTCTGCACTGTAGGACGTAACTGCTGTGGTTATTAGTCACCTAGAACTTAGAACTACTTAAACCTAACCAAAGGACATCACACAAATCCATGCCCGAGGCGGGATTCGAAATTGCGACCGTAGCAGTCGCGCTGCTCCAGGCTGTAGCGCCTAGAACCACTCGGCCACCCCGGCCGCAAAATGTTTTGTGAACCGGCGCCCCCACCCTCCTCCCGCCCTAAGTGGTAGGAGGACAGACGTGCGGCCCGAAGCACGATCCTCTGAGAGCTGTTTCCCAGAATCACTCACACATCGTGGTCGCTGCACTCAGAATATTATGTCCCTCAATCGATCTCTCTTCCTGTTTTCCGTCGCCTTCATTACAGTCCTTCGAGTAGAAGTTCTCTACAGGTTTCACATGCGATTATAAGAACATTCTGCCCACAATTTACTCATGTAAGGAAGTCATAAACCACACACACCAAATATAGTACTGGTGGACACCGACATCATGACCTAAAATATGATGATGATGTTTGGTTTGTGGCTCGCTCAAGTGTGCGGTCATCAGCTCTTGTACAAAGTCCCAATATTTACACCTTCCAATCCAGCAACTGTCACAAATGATGATGATGATTAAATGATGAGAACAACGCAAAAACGCAGAACCCGGGCAGAGAAAATCCCCAACGTGGCCGGGAATCGAATCTGGGTCCCCATGATCCAGAGGCAGCAATGCTAGATCCTTTATTTTCTTTTTACCAGGAGCAGGGTAAGTAAACTAAATACCTTTATTTGTACAAGCATAAACATAACAGAAATGGCATCCTACCGGCTGATTCAACAGGAGATGTTACAATCTCACAAGGCGAGCAGAAGTCTTTATTAGCAAGATGTCCGAAAAATAAAAACAATAATACACGAAGTATGCTAAGAGGTGTGAGGCAATATACAAAAAGGGAAGAAGGTGCGGGGGTATGATAAGACTCGCAGGCAACTGCCCGGAAGATGGAGCGTGGAGGCAGAGTGGACAGGGGTCAGCACGCCAGGCATGGCCACTATGTCCCCCGCACCCCTACCGGGAAGAAACGCCCGCAAGGAGGGTAGAAGCTAAAGAGGAGGGGCAGTAGAGTTGAATGACCAGCGTGATGTGTTATAGTGCGTAAAAGAAATGGGGCACGTGTCCATGCGCCTACTCCACTGTGGGTTACGCGGAGAGACGCAGATGTCAGCAGGAGAAAGGGGGGGGGGGTTGAGTGTCGTCCGCATGTGGCACCACCCAGCTGAGCGGTGGTGACGTAAAGATCACCTGCAGGTGATAGGCGAAGAAAGCGCGGTCGGTGCTCGACTTCACTGTGGGCGGTTTGTAAGTACTGTCAAAAGTCAAGGCGTGATTTGTCGTTATCATTATACATGTAGGTGATCGTCCACACAATCGCGTGATTTTTGGCGGCAGGGAAATAAATGTCCTCAGAATGGATAATAATTCATGGGTCAATCGAATCCGGCGGAATGCGGAGCTAACAGGCAACGAACTGTCGACCAAGTTTCCAGACGTCACTGGTAGCAGCGAAACTCAGCTGGTGGACTTGGTTAACAATGAGGGTGGCAAATTGAACAAAGCGGAGAGTCCGTTAGTACGTTGTCGTGAAGACATTGATTTGTGACGAATTTTCTACATGCGACGTGGTACCATGTTGTCCGGACGTTGGATGGAAAGGAAAGCTGGTGGAGATGACGCTAATTAGTAGGCCACCTCATCGGTGGATGTCTGAGTTCGATGTTGTTGCTGGGTATGTAATGAAGCAGTGAAGCATAAAAATCTTTCGGTCGAGGAGACGGTGTGTTCGGTAAGTGTGTGTGAGCGTAACTGAAGTCGACAATGAAATCAAAAATCTGTGTCAGCTGGTGCTTGATATGTCCGACTGGTACTGGTAGCGTTATGGTCGCGGACACAAGAATTTCCAGCAAGCTGCACGTAAGGGAGGTGCCCCCGTTCCACTGCTTGTGCATGGTGGGCATGTACAAGGACGCCTCTCGGAGTCGCACACTGACAAGGCCGAGACCTCACGCTCGCGGGGTGAGGGTGAGTCTTTCGTAACGGACCTTAAAGAGCATACCGGCCGAAAGGAAGTATCCGAAAGTAGCCTGGAGGCTGCGTCCAATAGTTGATGGCAGCGGGAGTATCTGTGCTACGAGGACACATCTGGACGCCACATGTTGATTGAGGTACTGATCACATTGTGAAGAATCGAGTCGGCGGAGGAGATTTTGTCGCACCGCCGTGAGGACAATTTGGAGTGCACGCCGAAAACTGATGTCAGCGGATTGGCGCAATGTGGAGGTGAAAATAATACCAAGTTTTCGTAGTTCTTGTTCACACGGGAGAGGTGCTAAGTTGTCGTGTGAGAGGCCGCGTCCAATGGACATCACCGTGGATTTAGCCACATTCATGTTACTGCCCTATTCAGTTCCGTACGTTAACATCAAATCAAGCACCGTTTGTGTTTCATTCCGTGAGCGGACCAAGAAGAGGAGGTAGTCCGCATACGCAGGACACTTAAAACTGTGCTCTCGCAAAGTGAGACCAGAAAGGTGGCTCATCAGACACCCTATAAGTGGTTCCAGGTTTATGGCATAGAGTAAGATCGAAAAGATTGAATAATCAAAGAACTAATGACATTCTATGAGTCAGGGCGGGGAATGACACTAGCTTGAACGTGGTAGGGAAATTAGAAAAACTGAAAAGGGAAACACAAAGGCTCAGTCTACATATAGTGTGGGACAGTGAAGTAAAGTTGGTATAACAGGAGTAGGATTAGTTATGAATAGGAAGATAGGGAAAAGAGCATGTTACTGGGAAGAGTTTCGTGATAAGGTTATTCTTATCAGAATCTATAGCAAACCTACACCGACAGCCATAGTTCAGGTATACACAACGACGTCGCAAGCTGAAGATGAAGAGATAGAGAAATTGTATGGAGATATTGAAAGTGTAATATAGTATGTAAAGGAAAATGAAAAAATAATAGTCATGGGGGACTGAAATGCAGTTGTAGGGGAAAGAGGAGAAGAAAAGTTTACATGAGAATATGGGCTATGCAAGGAATGAGAGAGCAGAAAGATAAATTGAGGTCTGTAATGAACTTCAGCTAGTAATAGCGAATACTCTATTCAGGAATCACAAGACGAGGAGGTACACTTAGAAAAGGCCGGGTGATACGAGAAGATTTCTAATAGATAACTTCATAATCAGACAGAGATTTCGAAATCGGATACTGGATTGCAAGTCGTACCAAGGAGCAACCATCAGATCACAACACAGTACTGATGAAGAGTAGACTGAAGTTTAAGACATTAGTCAGGAAGAATCAATACGCAAAGAAGTGAAATACGGAAGTACTTAGGAATGACGAGATACGGTTGATTTTCTCTAAGGCTGTAGATACAGCAATAAGGAATAGCTCAGTAGGCAGTACAGTTGAAGAGGAATGGACATCCTTAAAAAGGGCGGTAACAGAAGTTGGGAAGGAAAGCATAGTTACAAAGAAGGTAACTGCGAATAAACCATGGATAACGGAAGAAGTACTTCAATTCATTGATGAATGGAGGAAATATAAAAATATTCCGGGAGACTCAGGAATACAGAAATACAAGTCGCTGAGTAATGAAATAAATAGGAAGTGCAGGGAACCTAAGACGAAATGGCTGCAAGAAAAATGTGAAGAAATCTAAAAATAAATGATTGTCGGTAGGACTAACTTAGCATAGAGGAAAGTCAAAACAAAGTTCGGTGACATTAAAAGCATGGTTGATAACATTAAGAGTGCAAGGGGAAATCCACTGTTAAATGGAGAGGAGAGAGCGGATAGGTGGAAAGAATACACTGAAAGCCTCTATGAGGGGGAAGATTTCTCTGATGTGATAGAAGAAGAAACATGAGTCGATTTTGGAGAGATAGGTGACCTGTTATTAGAATGAGAATTTAAAAGAGCTTTAGAGGACGTAAGACCAAATAACTTATTGATAACATTCCATCAGAATTTCTAAAATCTTTGGGGGAAGTGGCAACAAATCGACTATTCACTCTGATGTGTAAAATGTAATGCGACATATCATTTTACTTTCGAAAAAAAACATCATCTTCACAATTCCGAAGGCGGCAAGAGCTGACAATTGTGAGAATTATCGCACGGTAAGCTTATCAGCTCACGCATAGATGTTGCTGACAAGAATAATATACAGAAGAATGGAAAAAAAATTGAGGATGTGTAGATGACGATCAGTTTGCTTTAGGAAAGGTAAAGGTGTTAGAGGAGCGATTCTGAAGGCTGTGGAAGCTAAACTAAAGAAAAATCAATACACGTTCATACGATTTGTTGACCGAGAAAAAGCGTTCGATAATGTAAAATGTTGCAAGCTGTTAGAAATTCTGCAGAAATAGCGGTAAGCTATAGGGAGAGACTGGTTGTATACAATTTGTACAACAGCAAGAGGGAATAATAAGAGTGGTTAACCAAGAACGAAGTGCTTCGTAGTGAAACATGGACTGTGGAAAATCCGGAATAGATGAGAATCGAAGAATTTGACATGAGATGCTACAGACAAATGTTGAAAATTGAGTGGACTGATAAGGTAAGCATTAGGAGGTTCTGTGCAGAATCGGAGAGGAAAGCAATATGTGAAAAACACCGATAAGGAGAAGGGACGGAACGATAAGATATCTGTTACCACATGAAGGAATGATTTCCATGGTGCTAGAGGGAGCTGTAGAAGGCAGAAACTGTAGAGGAAGGCAGGGATTGGAATACAGCCAGCAAATAATAGATGATCTAGTTTGCAAGTGCTACTCTGAGATGAAGAGAGTTTGTCACAGGAGAGGAATTCGTGGCCGGCAGCATCAAACTAGTCAGAAGACTGATGACCCACCCCATAAAGTAGGGTCGAAAGTGGGCGACCTTGCCTTGTGGAACGCCGGATCGTCACTGATTCCGCCACACGGCCATTGACCTGAATCAGCGATTCGGCGGATGACATCGATGAAGGCGGGTGGAAAACAAATTCGTCTCGATTCGGAGAACAGAAAACGATACCGCACCCTGTCGAAAGCGCTGTCAAAATCAATGGCAACCACCGTGGCAAGCCGCTTCCAGTGCAATTAAATGACAACATTCTCCTGTTGTCGTTTATATACACTACTGGCCATTAAAATTGCTACACCACGAAAATGACGTGCTACAGACGCGAAATTTAACCGACGGGAAGACGATTTCGTGATATGCAAATGATTAGCTTTTAAGGGCATTCACACAAGGTTGGCGCCAGTGGCGACACTTACAACGTGCTGACATGAGGAAAGTTTCCAACCGATTTCGCATACACAAACAGCAGTTGACTTGCGTTTCCTGGTGAAACGTTCTTGTGGCACCTCGTGTAAGCAGGAGAAATGCGTACCATCACGTTTCCGACTATGATAAAGGTCGGTTTGTAGCCTATCGCCATTGTTGTTTATCGTATCGTGACATTGCTGCTCGCGTTGGTCGAGATCCAGTGACTGATTGCAGAATATGGAATCGGTGGGTTCAGGAGGGTAATACGGAACGCCGTGCTGGATCCCAACGGCCTCGTATCACTAGCAGTCGAGATGACGGGCATCTTATCCACATGGCTGTAACGGATTGTGCATCCACGTTCGATCCCTGAGTCAACAGATAGGGACATTTGCAAGACAACAACCATCTGCACGAACAGATCGACGACGTTTGCCGCAGCATCGACTATCAGCTCGGAGACCATGGCTGCGGTTACCCTTGACGCTGCATCACAGACAGGAGCACCAGCGATGGTGAACTGAACGACGAACCGGGGTGCACGAATGGCAAAACGTCATTTTTTCCTATGAATCCAGGTTCTGTTTACCGCATCATGATGATCGCATCCGTGTTTGGCGACATCGTGGTGAACGCACATTGGAAGCGTGTATTCGTCATCGTCATACTGGCGTATCACCCGGCGTGATGGTATGGGGTTCCATTGGGTACACGTCTCGGTCATCTCTTGTTCGCATTGACGACACTTTGAACAGTGGACGTTACATTTCAGACGTGTTACGTCCCGTGGCTCTACCCTTCATTCGATCCCTGCGAGACCCTACATTTCAGCAGGATAATGCACGACCGCATGTTACAGGTCCTGTACGGGCCTTTCTGGATACAGAAAATGTTCGACTGCTGCCCTGGCCAGCACATCTCCAACTGAAAACTTCTGGTCAATGGTAGCCGAGGAACTGGCTCGTCACAATACGCCAGTTACTATTCTCGATGAACTGTGGTATCATGTTGAAGCTTCATGGGCAGCTGTACCTGTAGACGCCATCCAAGCTCTGTTTGATTCAATGCCCAGGTGTACCAAGGCCTTTATTACGGCCAGAGGTGGTTGTTCTGGGAACTGAATTCTCAGGATCTATGCACCCAAATTATGTGAAAATGTAATCACATGACGGTTCTAGTATAAAATTTTTGTCCAATGAATACCCGTTTATCATCTGCATTTCTTCTTGGTGTAGTGGCCAGTAGTTTATTAACTGAGCCACGCGGAGTTGTCTGTTCCGGGAATAGAATGCTAGGCAGGATCTTGCGGCCTCGAGTCGCCAGGAGTCGTGTAAAAATTCTATAGTCTGCGTTACGGAGAGTCTGGTGATGGTAACGTGCAGTCTTCATTCCCGGTGTCGGCTTGTGGAGGGTATAAAAATTCCCGTCAGAAAGGACGGCGGTACGGCGTTCCCTATCGTCACCAGCTCATGGAACATCGTCGTCCACCGTGGCGCCATTAGCGCAAGCAAAGAGCGATAAAATTCTATCGGCAATCCGTCGACACCAGGTGACTTATTCAGAGCACCTTTCTTGATTGCTTCGCGGACTTCGACGCGCGTAACTGGTTTCATCAGCTTGCGAGAGTGCGAGTTACGTGTGGTAACAAAAACTCCCTAGCGCGGTTGTTGATAGTGTCCTCCCGTTACATTGTGCGGTAGTGGTCTACAAAGGCCTTGCCGATTTCGGCATGACAAGTTACTTGCTGGGCGCGTCAGGTGCAGATCTCGCTGATGAGTCGTTGTCGTCGGTGTTTCCCATCGGAGGTGATACGACGCATCGTGGGATGTTCTTGTTCCACCAAATCTTGAGTTCGGGCCCGCTCCATTGTTCCCGGCAGTCTTCGGCGGGTCAACGTTACAATTTGTGCCTTAATCCATATGGGTTCCCTCGGGGCGTCAGGGGTGGGCGGCTGGGCATTCAGGTCGCGGAGAACTTCATAGTAATGGTCAGTGGTGTGCCGGCGCCACGCAGCTACTTCCTTGCCATACTGAACCAAGGTACATCGAATAGTAGTTTTGGCACATTCAAGCCACCAAGTCAAGGTTTTGCAATACTTAGGTAAGCGACGTTCACACGTGATCCACGTCTCGGTAACACGCTGAAGACATTCGGAAACAGGAAGATGGGAGGTGTTTAGCTTCCACGGTGCACCACTGCGCCAGACCAGTATTTTGCAGAAGGAGCATGTTTCAGATATAGGCACAGTGGTCCGAAAAGGCCAAGGGCCAACGTTCTGCACCTTGGACTGCAGGTGTGAGTTCCCGAGAGACGTAGATCCTATCAAGGTGGATCGCGGTGTGACTCGTCTGGTAAATACACTCCTGGAAATGGAAAAAGAACACATTGACACCGGTGTGTCAGACCCACCACACTTGCTCCGGACACTGCGAGAGGGCTGTACAAGCAATGATCACACGCACGGCACAGCGGACACACCAGGAACCGCGGTGTTGGCCGTCGAATGGCGCTAGCTGCGCAGCATTTGTGCACCGCCGCCGTCAGTGTCAGCCAGTTTGCCGTGGCATACGGAGCTCCATCGCAGTCTTTAACACTGGTAGCATGCCGCGACAGCGTGGACGTGAACCGTATGTGCAGTTGACGGACTTTGAGCGAGGGCGTATAGTGGGCATGCGGGAGGCCGGGTGGACGTACCGGCGAATTGCTCAACACGTGGGGCGTGAGGTCTCCACAGTACATCGATGTTGTCGCCAGTGGTCGGCGGAAGGTGCACGTGCCCATCGACCTGGGACCGGACCGCAGCGACGCACGGATGCACGCCAAGACCGTAGGATCCTACGCAGTGCCGTAGGGGACCGCACCGCCACTTCCCAGCAAATTAGGGACACTGTTGCTCCTGGGGTATCGGCGAGGACCTTTCGCAACCGTCTCCATGAAGCTGGGCTACGGTCCCGCACACCGTTAGGCCGTCTTCCGCTCACGCCCCAACATCGTGCAGCCCGCCTCCAGTGGTGTCGCGACAGGCGTGAATGGAGGGACGAATGGAGACGTGTCGTCTTCAGCGATGAGAGTCGCTTCTGCCTTGGTGCCAATGATGGTCGTATGCGTGTTTGGCGCCGTGCAGGTGAGCGCCACAATCAGGACTGCATACGACCAAGGCACACAGGGCCAACACCCGGCATCATGGTGTGGGGAGCGATCTCCTACACTGGCCGTACACCACTGGTGATCGTCGAGGGGACACTGAATAGTGCACGGTACATCCAAACCGTCATCGAACCCATCGTTCTACCATTCCTAGACTGGCAAGGGAACTTGCTGTTCCAACAGGACAATGCACGTCCGCATGTATCCCGTGCCACCCAACGTGCTCTAGAAGGTGGAAGTCAACTACCCTGGCCAGCAAGATCTCCGGATCTGTCCCCCATTGAGCATGTTTGGGACTGGATGAAGCGTCGTCTCACGCGGTCTGCAATTCCAGCACGAACGCTGGTCCAACTGAGGCGCCGGGTGGAAATGGCATGGCAAGCCGTTCCACAGGACTACATCCAGCATCTCTACGATCGTCTCCATGGGAGAATAGCAGCCTGCATTGCTGCGAAAGGTGGATATACACTGTACTAGTGCCGACATTGTGGATACTCTGTAGCCTGTGTCTATGTGCCTGTGATTCTGTCAGTGTGATCATGTGATGTATCTGACCCCAGGAATGTGTCAATAAAGTTTCCCCTTCCTGGGACAATGAATTCACGGTGTTCTTATTTCAATTTCCAGGAGTGTATGTCCAGGTGCGTCGCCATGGCGAACTTCCCATGTGTCGCGGAGTAACAGGTCACGAACGACAAGGAGCAGTTCTTGAGAGGTATTGTAGTGGGGCATTTGATCCTTAGGGTGCATAACACAATTAAAATCACCCCCAAGCTTCTGAATAGAAGTCTGCCCTGTCGCGTCTGCGGGTGGTGCCTGACGGAGCGTAAATGTTGACAATAATCGTCCCCATGACAGTGACGGTCATGCCTCTGGCGGATGGAAGGTATGTGATATCAGCCACCGGAATGCCTTCTCGGGCGTAGATGGCTAAGCCACGACCCAGGTGCCCACCAGGAGAAGGCCAAGTGTACTTTCTGTAGTAGTGCGATGTCGACGTCCGATGCCCATCTCTCGCAGCAGTTATATTTTCATGGGGGAGCTACTTGTGTTAGTGTTGATCGTCATTATTCAGTAGGTTTGCAGTCGTACCCCGCCGTGGAGGGTAACTCCATCAGTGTAAGATGAAGAGGGGCGAATCAAAGACGAGTCATGGCGTACACCACCTGACGGCGTTATCGGCGGCGTAACTAAGCTTCCCTTTGGGGTAATTCTGTCCCCAGCGTGTGGTTCGGGCCTTCGTCGACGTCGTCACTCCATGCCATTGAAGGTGCTGTGGCTGTGATGTTCTTACGTTCCACTTCTTTCGTAGGAACGGGGGACGTCTCGGCTGCAGTCGCAACGGTGGAATCTATTGGTTCAGGTGTACCTGGGCGAGCCAGTAGAGTAGGCAAAGGCACAGCCACAGTCGGCGTCATGTTGTCATCATTCGTGTCGTCGTGCAGGTTCTCCGAGGTCACGTCACGCCGGACGGCCTCTGGAGTCTCAGGGGGAGGTGATCTGTCTCGTTCCGAGACCATACGGCGCCTCCTCTTGCACCTTTCAGGTGAACGTTTTTGCGTGTTCGTCCCTCTGTGTCAGAAGATTGGAAGGAATCGCGGCTGTCAGGAAGGAAGGCTGTCAGTGGAACGATGTCCATATAATCTGCCGGGGTGATTGGAAGTCGTCGCTGTTGATAGAGGCGCGGGAGTAGCGTCAGGATGTGATCGCGACGCATCGACCCCGGCGGCATCCGTAGCAGCGGGAAGGGTCACCGGTACATGGTCCGACGGACGGCGGACTATGAGAGGAGAAGGGAGCGCCGATGCTTAGGTGATCTGTAAAACTGTCATCGGAGTCGGAGGCTCCACGGTAGCTGCTGAGAATTGGGTGATACGTTGCCGAAGACACTCAGACCTGAGGCGGCATTCTTTGCCTCATCCGGAACAGGCCTTTGGTTTGCCGTCGTACATGAGGACCGCGCGGTACCCGCTGATTTGCAGGTAAGTGAAACGTGGCGATGGAGATCGATTGTGATCTGTCGTAACACCGTTAAGAACGGGGTACGTTTGGAATTGCGCCCATCGTTCGGCAGTGTGGCCATGTACAGTGCCATAGGGGTGGAAAGCCGCGATAACATCTTCCGCCGGGAGCTCGAACGGGAGTTCGATAACTCGTATGGTGCGCATTCCCAAGCCTGCGTGGTCGACAGTAACCACACCGACATTTCCGTGGGGCGTGGCAAAAGCGTAGTCCGTTTTTGGTGCCACGAAGTATTCTTTCGCACACCGCGTCATTGACGAATTTGACGTACACCGCACTGCTTAATGTGCAAAAATGAATTCCGAAGATGTCGGAAGTGAAATCTTAGCAACGTCGCGTAGGAAGCATTCCACTTCCAAGCCCTTTGGTCGTGTATAGTCGTTGCAGAAGCTGAATCGTAGTGTTGATTTCCTAAAAAGGTTGGTCGTGGTTCTACAACACGTAAGCGACACGTAAGTGACGGTCGCTGAAAAGTAAACAACAGCGAGCGCGAGCGCTCCGCAGGCTGAAACAACAGCACGTCCGCACTGCGAAAGCTGGACTGTTACTATACTACGAGCTGCGGACGGCCTAAAATGTATTAATCTGACCCACAATACTGTTATAGTGAGAGAGTGGCATTCCAGCTTTCAAATTTACGTAGTTGGGTCATTTTATATCATGAACATATCATACTCGTATCCTGAGCTGATCTTTTTATGTACTCTTGCCTAATACAACAAACGATCATACTGGTTTGAATATTCTGGTTTTTGCTTGTCCCTATAGTATTGTATTGCTCCTTCGAGCCACGTAGTTTCGAAGACTGCAGCCTCTCCACTCAGCATGTTATCTGCTCACTTGTAAGTTATCAGCTTATCTTTGGCGCCTTCGAAAGTATTAGTAGCAAACAGCACAGAGGTGGGGAGCACAGGAGAGCTCTCTTGCAGCGTTGCCATACACAGAGTGGTGACTAACGTTCCACGCAGACTGAATTAAAATTGCTTCATAAATTCAGAGATTTTGTGTGTCGTGTGACTACGGCCTCGCCGGCCGAGGTGGCCGAGCGGTTCTAGGCGCTACAATCTGGAACCGCGTGACCGCTACGGTCGCAGGTTCGAATCCTGCCTCGGGCATGGATGTGTGTGATGTCCTAAGGTTAGTTAGGTTTAAGTAGTTCTAAGTTGTAGGGGACTGATGACCTCAGCAGTTCAGTCCCATAGTGCTCAGAGCCATTTGAGCCACTACGGTCTCCCGTCGGGTAGACCTTTTCGCCGGGTGCAAGTCTTTCGATTTGACCCCAGTTCGGTGACTTGCGCTTTGATGGAGATGAAATGATGATGATTAGGACAACACCCAGTTCCTGAGCGGAGAAAATCTCCGACCCAGCTGGGAATCGAACCCGGGCCCTTAGGATTGACATTCTGTCGCGCTGACCAATCAACTACTGGGGGCGGACAGAGACTTAGTTAAACGTATATAAACATCATTTTATATCGAAAATACCAAAACAGTATCCATTAAATAAAGCAGTTCACTTCGGAACTCGTAAATTTTGTTTCATTGTGGCTTTGCTGAGCACCTTCAAAATTTTCTGCCTTTTAATCGATGCACTGGTCGTACTTGTTATCAGCTTCACTGCTTGGGTATTACCGTTCAAGTTAGTAACAATTAGTACCAAAGCTACATAATTCCGTCGTAGATGCAGCTTCGAAGAACGCGAAAGATGTCTCACAATAGCGTAAGTTTAACGAAACTGGTTGCGAATAAAAATAATTTCCTATTTCGACTCTCTCCAATCAAAGGTTTTATTTGAAATAATCACTGAATGTTCCGAAAGGCATTACGTCTCGATCTGTTAATAAGAATAAAACCTTGGAAGCCAGCACTGATGTTTGATTTCCAAATCTGATAGTTGCTAATGGTGATACACTGCTTGTCAAAAATCGTCTGACCTCCATTGACGGAAACGGAGGTAAGAGGCAACGGATAGGAAAACGTTAGCCTCCTACACAACAGTGACAGCAAAAGAGTCGACTGTGACAATTTTTGCGACAATACTCTAATGCTCACAAGATTGGACATAACGTCAGGTGACGGTTTAGGTCTTTAGTGTCAGGATCTGTCTGGACCGTCACGCCTTGAGCATGGGCGAGCCGGGTCTTAGTAGGAGACAGCCCGCTCGGCTCCCGAAGGCGCTACTAAAACTTCATTAACCAAAAAGCATTTATTGTTCCATATATACAGTTGTCTTTCTCGGATGCCAGTGGTAACGACGGGCAGAAGGGGCGCTGGACTCAGCAGAATGCTCTGACGCTCATGAGCGCAAGTCCATCTTGGCCGCTGTAGTGGTGGAGGTCCAGACTCAGCGTCCACCGACGTCACGGGACACTAGGTCGGTGTGCCCGCGCTGCCTCTGGCGTTACAGCTCGAAGCAGTGGGTAAACAAGTCACTCTCGATGACATCGTTGACAGCACCCCGGTAAGCATCCACAGTCACACAATAGCCTCCGACAGGAGATAGGAGAAAAGCCCTCAGCATCGGAGTACATCCACAGAGAAGGAACATGGTTCAAATGGCTCTGAGCACTATGGGACTTAACATCTGAGCTCATCAGTCCCCTAGAACTTAGAACTACTTAAATCTAACTAAAGGACATGACGCATAGCCATGCCCAAGGCTGGATTCGAACCTGTGAGCGTAGCGGTCGCGTGGTTGCAGACTTAAGAGCCTAAAACCGCTGAGCCACACCGGCGGGCCACAGAAAAGGAAGACAGGAAACAGCTACGGCACGTCCCCTATGATGACAAATTTTGACTGGTCGCTGGACCCAACGTCCTGGTGGTGGATGTCGCCCATACCTCCCCTTTAGTATTGACTCGAAAGGCAACAATCCAATTGCCATGTCCTACAGGCTAGACGCTCTCCCATCATAAAAAAGATGGTCTCGACGAGCAGATGAGAGAGGGAAATAGGTCCAACTTCAAGACTGGTTGGCTGTGGATTGGTTACAATTAGATCAAGCCACCTGGACAAGACTAATATTTATACAGAAGTGTCTCACGCGCGTTTCAGTTGTGTGGTGATGATAACTTCACTTGGCTTGCTTTTATTGACTAATAAACTTTCTGGACACTCCGTTTCCAGCTGAAATGTGTCTCCACTCTGACTTTCAAAATCATTGGGAGACGTATTTTGCAGCCAAAGTACTCTGAATAACCGTTCTTATGTTCAACTTACATGTCATGCTTCGAGGGGCGTTCAATAAATAACACTTTTTTTTCTGAAAACCGGATGGTTTTATTCAAAGTTTTAATACAACGTATTATTCCCAGCTCTTTTGGCTACAGATACCTATATTTAAAAATAATATCCGTTCAATACGATGGCCTCACACTATCTTACAGTATGCCATTATGGTACTACTCTGCTGCCGACGTCAGAGCCGACTTCTTGCTCCACGAATAACCTCATCATCATCGTCGACGTACTGCTTCCACTGGAGTGCATCCTTCATTCAGCCAAGCAGATGGATGGTGCGAGATCCGGGCTGTAGGGTGGATGAGAACTTTTGTGAGCTCCGCTTGGGGCGCAGACTTGTGCAAGGCTTTGCGTTCACATGGAGAGGGAGAAGATCGTTTGCATTTATGTGGAGACGAACATGCTGAGTTCGTTACTTCAGTTACCTAAGAGTAGCAGAATACACTTCAGAGTTGATCGTTGCACCTTGCGGGAGGACATCAAACAAAATAACCCTTCAGAGCCAAGAATCTTGCCCGCATTACTTTAACGGCTTTGAACTTTTTTGAGAGGAGAGGTGATGTGTCGCCACTCCATTGATTCCAGTTATGTTTCCAGTTCCAAGTGATGAACTCACGTTTCGTCGACTGTGACAATGTGAGACAAAAAATTGTCACGATCAAATTTGCAACGTGCAGGCAGTTCCGCCCAGATAGGTATTCGTTGCTTTTAACGGGTTTCTCTTAGGCGGTTAGGACACACTCCTTTGAGCATCTCAACTGGTGGACGAGTGTGTCAGCGCTACCATGATTCCAGTTGAGCAGCGAAGTGCCTGATCGTTATCCGTCGATCACCCCGAATGACAGTGTGGCAAGATTCACAGCTGTGTGGAGCCGACTGGGACGCAGTAGATAGGACAGGTTTGTGCGACCTTGTTGCGGTGATGAAAAAAATGCCTCTCTCACTCAACGACTCACGATACTTTTGTTCAGTGCCAGGTCTCCATAGATGTTATGCAAGTGCCTATGAATATTTGCGGTGCTCTGGATTTCCGAAAACAAAACAACATCACTGAGAGGCCTCTGCTCTTGGAACAGCACCTTCGTTACAGACGCCAGCTATCGGAACTTTATGAAACTATAGGGGCTAAAGCGGAAATATTCCTCGAAGTTCCACACAAAATTCTGCATTTATTCCACCGAAATTGGCTGAGAAAAAGAAGGTCTTGTGTTACTTATTGAAGGCCCTCGTACTTCACTTTGCGTGGTGAACACAATGGTTACATCCACCTCTCTATGATGGCATTCTGCTGCATTGTACTTTCGAGTACCTAGCTCTTCACTATTCAGCATTTAGTTCTGCCTTGATTGCGTTCCGTCTGGCTGTTGCGCACCGATCTGCTTTGCTTGCCTGATGCGTTGTCAAGTGAAGATCTAATGTTCTACTCAATTGCCAAGCAAGCTATTTCTGGGCACTTCAGTACAATAACAATACTGGTTACAACTAACACAAGACGAAAATGAAGTCAGTAAGAGAAATTCTTTCTATAAATATAGTGAGTCTTTAGACTAGTGATTATGGCAGCTCGTCTAATTCAAGAATTTCAGCAAAAAGGGAAAACTAGAGCAGAAAGTTACTGAGCTAGTACCCAAAAATAGTTCAGAGAGACAGGTTTTGGCAGAACGAGAGTATGTAACGAAATGTCCGATGACAGACGCATGCGATTCTACGACGCTACTATAGTGAACTTCTGCGGTAAGGTAGCTCCGCCCCTCGGCGGCGGGAATAAAATTCGAGCGACCCCCTCCTACCGAGGACGAGCACGTCAGCGGGGGTGCCCCGGGTCAGGCATTATTCCCTACCGCAGCCGCTAGATGTCTCACCAGGCCGGCCCGACCCAGAGCTTTAGCTCGAGCCACACCAGCTCGCTAGAGCGCGGCTTGCCTCCTTGAAGTGGCCGCAGTTTGCATAATGCCCGCGGGAGCACGAACAAGCGCTGCTCCGTATCTACCGTGGCCGTTCCTGTCTGTACCTGCCCGAGGCAAGCCGCCTTCACCTCCCAGTCTGCTCTATCCCCTGTTGTATTCTGTCTGATAACACTTGCGCCGATCTGAATCAAAATTTGACTCTTCAGCAGATCATCAGCAACGAGAAGTTAGGAGCCAACGCCACCGTAGGTACAACATGACCCTCGAAATTTCCATCGTTAATACAGTATTTATCCTTTTATCATAGGCTTTTGGGAACGCAACATACTATCAGTATTCTGATCAATTATGGGTGGAAATTACTTTCAACAATCAGGGGACCACTGTGAAACTTTCGCACTTTCATAATTGTAAAGCATGAGAGCATTTGGAACAAGCGTAGTCGTTTGGATAAGGGTAGTTGAGGGTATGAAGAGAAACTATCTTTAATAATTAAACGAACGACGTGAAATAATAATCAAGAGTTTGTGATACGTCCTTGTACATAAATTTCCATGTGTTCAAAAACGTGTTTTGCATTGAGAATGTTTGTCCCAGCTTGTACAACGGGCAGAGATCAGGGACTGTCAGTAAATTTAACTCGACAGACACTCTCAGAAATAGTAAGCACATTAGGCCGTAGTAGCAAACGGTAAATGACAATTCAAGGCCGCAGTAATACACACGTTTCTATTTTCGGAAAGTATATTCATATAGAAAAGTCGACTTGTACTACAGGCAGAGATAATGGAGTACCACAGTGGTCACGGTTATTAGCTCTGAAGGCGCTATTTACAAATTATCCAGATAATGTGGTATTTATAATAAGATGATATGAAACGGGAGTCTGTTATTCGCGATTAATAAGTTGACTTCATAGAACAAAGGTATGAAGCCTGACATTCATGATTCCCTTTTATGTTACAATTATCCACAAGTAGTAAGTTTAAGCCAAAATCGGTATGCAGTGTTAGAAGTGGGTTAAAAAACATTTCTAACGATACCTCATTGATCCCTGTGCGATCAATAAGCGTTGACTCGAGAAATAGTATGTATGAAAACACAGAAGAGGAAATCAAGTCCTGCAACCTAGAATAAAAACGAAATCCACTCCTTTTCAGTCTGTCGATATCTGTTTCTGGATCGCTGTTTTATCATCTCAAGATGAGCAGATTCATGCACTGTCGCCGATCTTCACAACATATGTTTAATAACACAGTAACTTGCCTTACGGAAACACTGCAGTTGCATTGTCAGATACATGGTGTTTGAGAAAACGAGCAGGAGTTTGTAACTTACGAAACTGTAAGAGGAAGGAATATTCATTCAGATACGTAAACGTAAGATTTGTTACTCTTTCTACTGAGTAATGAACACCGTTTACTTAGTTATTTTACAAAGCCTTACAGCAACGCCATGTAATTTCTTAAGGAGAACACTATTAATGGCTTACTTTCGGGTTTACAGAGCAGTTATTGTTTCCGTAGTATGAACATTTCGACGACGAGTGCGTCTTCTTAACTCTAGAATACTGAAGGAGAGAAAATGTTACATTACTAATAAACCATCATAAATTGCAGGGCTCCAAATTTAGTCGAAGTAAGGCGTAATTTTGTGTTATGCATTAGTTAATCAGAATTAGTAGATCGTCCATGGCACGTTACATACCAAATTAAGTGCAAAATTTACCGTTTTGTATCCTACTGCAAACATAGCAAACATATATTTTACGAGGCTTTAGTAATCTACGGTTAAGGTACAGTGATATCAGTGTTACGTCACTCGCTGCATAGGCTCCAGCAAGCAGCTTGGTTGGAGTCCAAGCAGCGAGTACACTTAACAGCAGAGGTAGCAGCACCTCAAGAATAGCTGTAAACTACTTTTCATCGTGTCAGTTAGACCATTTATAATGTGAAGAGTAAGAGTGATCCTTTCACATTTCCCTGGGGCGCTCCTGACTATACCCTTGTCTCTGATAAGCAGTCGCCGTCGACGTCGACGTAGTGGGTTTTATTATCTAAAAAGTCTTTGAGCCACACACGTATCTGGCAACCTAGTCCCTGTACTCGCACCTTTGCTAACAGTCTGCAGTAGGGCACCGTGTCAAACGTTCTCCGGAATTCCAGAATGTGGGATCTGCCTGATACCCTCCATCCATGGTTCGCGCAATATAATGCGAGAAAAGAGCAAGCTTTCCGCACGAGCGATGCTTTCTAAATCCGTGCCGATATGTGGAGAGAAGAGTTTCTGCCTCAAGAAAATTTATTATATTCGAGTTCAGAATGTGCAGCAGAATTCTGCAGCATATAAAGAGTGGTCCATAGATAGTGACCTGGCCAAATATCTCACGAAATAAGCATCAAACGAAAAAACTACAATGAACGAAACTCGTCTAGCTTGAAGGGGGAAACCAGATGGGGCTATGGTTGGCCCGCTAGATGGCGCTGCCATAGGTCAAACGGATATCAACTGTGTGTTTTTAAATAGGAACCCCCATTTTTATTACATATTCGTGTAGTACTTAAAGAAATATGAATGTTTTAGTTGGACCATTCTTTTCGCTTTGTGATAGATTTCTGTAATCATTGGGGAAAACGGCAACGGAACGACTATTCACGTTGGTGTGTAGAATACGCGAGCGGTTCTAGGCGCTACAGTCTGGAACCGCGCGACTGCTACGGTCGCAGGTTCGAATCCTGCCTCGGGCATGGATGTGGGTGACGTCCTTAGGTTAGTTAGGTTTAAGTAGTTCTAAGTTCTAGGAGACTGATGACCTCAGATGTTAAGTCCCATAGTGCTCAGAGCCATTTTTTGTAGAACACGTGAGTCTGCGATATACCATCTGATTTCTGGAAGAACATCATTCACTCAATTCCGAAGATTACAAGAGCTGACAAGTGCAACTGTCGCACAGTCAGCTTAACAACTAATGCATCGAAGTTGCTGATAAGAATAACATACAGTACAAGTGAGCTATACGGAAAGACGGGTACAAAAATATGTATAAGAAACAAGAGGGAAGAGTAAGAGTGGAAAGAGGACGAATGCATGACTGGGAATGAAAAGGATGTAAGATAGGGATATAGTCTTTCGACCCTACTGTTGAATCTAGACATCGAAGAAGTAATTACTGAAGAAAAAGAAAGGTTCAAGAGTGGAATTAAAATTCAGGGTGAAATGATTTCAACGATGCATTTTGCTGTTGACATTGATATCCCGAGTGAAAGTGAAGAAGAGTTGCACAATCTGCTGAAAGAAATGAACAGTCTAAAGAATACTGAATATGGATTGAGTGTAAATCGAAGGAAGACGAAGGTAATGAGAACTAGCAGAAATGAGAATAGTGAGAAACTTAAGATGACGGCAGGTGGTCACAAAGTAAATGATCTTAAGAAATTCTGCCACGTAGGCAGCAAAATAATCCATGACAAACGGGACATCAAGAACAGCCGAGCGCTAGCAAAAAGCGTATTCCTTACCAAGAGATATCAACTAGTATCAACAAACATAGGTCTTAATTTGAGGAGGAAACTTCTGACGATTTACGTTTATAAGACAAGAGGATAGCAGAGGAGAGGAATTCGTAACGGTCCGCATCCAACCAGTCAGAAGACTAATGAGTCAAAAAGACAAAAAAATTGAAGGCTATTTTGTTTACAAACTTGGGACTTATGTATCGTAAGAGAACAGCATGTATAGTTGCTAGGAATGAATCTTTTCCACTTCGTGCACAATTATACGTCCCTAAGAACGCTGAGCGGAACACAGGCAAACTAGTTTCTAAATTTCGTTATGGCGCCTGTTACGTAGGTGGCTCTAGGTTTTGTGGAAGGGTGTTGTTAGCCTTTATAAGTTTGAAAGGCTCTACACAATCATTTGATCAACAAACATTATCGTATTTGGTAGAAGATCGACTGCGTTGCCTCTCAACCATATTCACTATAGTAAGCATAAGAACCTATGTTGAAAATCGATGCTTTCATACATATTGACTCTTCCTTTTTTTCAAATTAGCTATCGTTATTGTTTTACCAGGATATGTGATCTGGAATTGTGGCCAGTTCTGTATGTTTCCTTAACACAGCAGACAAGTTTCTGTGTGCGTAAGGAGCAAACTTGTTTGTGATCGAAAACGATGTAAGAATTTAACGTGGGGTCTCGAAACATTCGTTGACTTCTGTACATCAAGTCCCCTCAAATCTAACCAGGATAAAAAGCAAATTGATCAATTCTATCTCAAGAACAGGGACATATAATGGTGCAATGATGCTGATTTAGTTTGTCATTCAGTTCTCTGCCTTCCCGAAAATGGCGGACACTGTACTTCACTCTGGCAAGATAGCGCGCAGTAACAGTGTTGTGGCATACTCTACTGGAGCACATCCTTGTCAATAATTCACGCACAGTCGATCGCCGCGTATAGGAGGACTGGATATGATCTGTGTTAAATTCCCTTCAGAATCAGACCCTACTACCGTAATTACCAAGAGACAAAAGCCATATTTAAAAATAAACTGATATTTAAACATAAAAATGAAACGAAATTAAATTAAAATGTTGCTGTCTATTATCACTTCACAAAGCAGAAGCGCACTCCTCACTTAAAAAGTCGTATCTTTCACAATCTGAGCGGATGCTATGGCGACCAAGGATGGAACGACTTAGAAGCGGATATAACTTAGAAGTGGACTGTAAGACATAGCTACAGTGGACTAAATTGTGGTAACTTTCGTCACTTCCGACTCAATAACCTCAGTTTATTATTTTAATTTTCACGATTAACTAACAAATATGACATCAATATTTAACTACATTATTGTCAAGGGAAATTTCAGTGATTACATTTGTTGGGAGTCCCTTGATTCTTGGTTATGTTTGGTATGCCAACAGTATAATACCTTCGCTTGTCTACAGTAAATCTTGGCTCCATACGGCAACCTGATTAAACTATTCCCCAGCCCAATCCACAAGAAGCGATGCACGCATAGAAACTGCCTCCGAAACACTTCATGACAATGTGTTTGGCAGATCTACTTGTCATTTTTGTTTACCTATTTATCTGCTATTTAGCCGGCCGAAGTGGCAAGACCGCTACGGTCGCAGGTTCGAACCCTGCCGCGGGCATGGTTGTTTGTGATGTCCTTAGGTTAGTTAGGTTTAACTAGTTCTAAGTTCTAGGGGACTAATGACCTCAGCAGTTGAGTCCCAAAGTGCTCAGAGCCATTTGAACCATTTTTTTTTATCTGCTATTTGCGATTAACTGCAAGCAAAACGTTTATAGAACAGCGACAATTCTTAAATATGACAGTTCCTAAGGTTATCTGATCTTCGCATTAACACACTGTGTGTATCTGAGAGCATGAGTATAAATGAACTATTACATATGGAAATCACCCGTGCAGTTGGAATCTTCCATGCAATGCACGCGTGTGGGTAATCTGTATAACGTAGCACAGGGACATGTACAGCTGTAAAAAAGCGGATAGCGTAGTGGCATAGCTATAGCTATAGCGGAATACTTAAAGCCAGAAGGCTCAGTGTGGTGTAAACGTGTGAAGCAAGCAGGCAATCATGCCACGGAGAAGCACTCATGTTTCCTACAGCCAATCGAGCGAGTTTGAAAGGGGCATTCCTAGTGTCGGGGTGGTCATTTCAGGGAATTGCTACGCAAGTTGGACGTGCTTCGTCAGTTGTGCAACTATGAAGGATCAGTGATCTATTTTACTCGTGAAGTCATAAAACCCGCCCCCTTCACCGCCACCGCCTTTATGTTGAAGAAAAGCAGTAGTAATTTTAAATAAAGTAAACGCATTATTGAGGACGAGACTTTTTGCAATCCACTTTAAAAGTACTTTTAGCCAGACTGCTGTTTCTCCGCAAGATATGTTCTCAAAAATTACATCGCCTTCGCGCAGAACTGACGTAAACGTTCCCCACAGGAATCGATCAACCAACTGTCAATTGGACGCGCTCCTCTGGGGACACTTTATTGAACAGCAGTAGATAATAAACGACACTGTGTTTTGTACCAGTTCCAATTTTCAAATCAATTAATGTTCAGTTTATAGTAATACTCCCGTTTTCCTTCAAAAACTATTCCAGGAGCGGCAACGTTTTTGTTTGTCGCACCGCGTCACTACGCTGTGAACATGGGCCAAACATGGATCGTTATCCCTAGAAATCACGCCCGTTTAAATCTTTCTACAGCAGCCGCAAAGTTGCTTCAGGGACATACAACGTTTTGCGCTGTCATTCTGCGATGCACTGGTACAAATTCAATAGCTTCAGTACTCTAAAGACGCGTCCCACGTCACAACTCCAACGCCTATCAAATCGACAACGGGGTGGCCATCGTTGCACTGACACAGCTTCCTTTCCTATGCTGCAACAATAGGCTAACAAATGTCGGTCATTTGTCGAAACACAAGGAAAACTGCCAATTGTCAAATCGATAGTAGGAATTTTATTGCACTTCAAAAGATTTCATATGAGATATCCTCGCACATGAAAATAGTTACCGTTACAAGGCGTAGTGTAAAATTTTCCATCGAGTCAGTGACCTACTGTGGTGACGTACGCCCTGCCAAACACGTACGTGGTCACACAGACGTAATGCGTCAGCCCAGCACTGGGTTATTCTGTTATTTAGAGAGCGGACGCGCGGCGGCAAACACACGCGTCGTGTTAGCAGTGGCAGTAATTTCACCGTTGATGCACAGCAACTGGGGGACGCCCAGTTAACAGTGTCGCCAGATCGCAATGAACTGCTCGCACTGCAGAAAATGGACAGCGTAATTGACTCCGCTGCAGTAATGGCGTGCCTGTCAAGGAATTTAGACTGCCCATTAATTTAAAATATAGTGTTGTGACCGGCTAACGATATCTGACCCAGAAGCGGGATTAATGTCGCAGCGGCGTCCCTAAATAGCACTCGGAATCCGGATTGCCGGCGAAATCTCTTTTCTTTTCTTCAGAAATTATTCCCTTGTCCTCTGCTATTCAAGTTAAATGGCCCGACGTTTCATGGTCCGCTGTGTCCGCCTGGCCTCGTTTTACGCTCAGGTTGAAGCAAATGGGGAGGTCAAATTGAGATGGTCGCCCTCCGTATATCGTCACTCCTCTTCCGTTTCGTGAATGAAGGCCTTTCCTAACCAAATTATTTTTGGAAGAAGTTAAAGAAGATACTGGAGTGTAACTCCACGTAACAGCATATTAGCTGCAGATTAGTTAACATTCTCGGAGTAGAAATTTCCTTCGTCCACAGTAACAATGTTGACTGCAATCAGTGATGTCTCGTGAAAGAACGGTTGGCTCTAAGGGCTAAAGTACCGAGTAAGTTCTCTCTTGCCTATTTGAGGGTCTCATAAGAAGGCAAGAGGGAACGACGAAAATCTGGATGTCTAGCGTGGCGATAATGTTGATGAACATTAGTATTCTTTTTTTTTATTTTGGTAGCTATGCCTAGTTATTTGTAGTGAGTATAGGGTACATGAAATGCTGATACCTCCTATTCTGCGATATTTTGCTCTCTATTCACGCCTATGTGATCTGGGCTTATACCTGTATCTACTGTCTGATAATTCAACCTCTTGCTATATGATAAAGTACTTGGTACAGTAATTTAAATTAACAACAACGTCCCGCCTACAATTACGTTTGGTGTTTCTGTACAGAGATTGAAATATAATCTATTTAACAAAGCAATGAATAACGGTAACCGGCGGCCGCTAAGGTCACAGGTTCGAATCCTGCCTCGGGCATGGATGTGTGTGTTGTTCTTAGGTTAGTTAGGTTTAAGTGGGTCTAAGTTCTAGGGGACTGGTGACCTCAGATGTTAAGTCCCATAGTGCTCAGAGCCATTTGAACTATTTTGATAACGCTAACCGCACCTCGAACCAAAACATTCAGTTCTGAGGGTGGTAACCGTTTGTTTTAACACGACCGTAACTAAACTACTGCTGAATTCTGTCCCATTAAAGCATTAATCATTCTTCCTGCATATCGTTTAATTCATATTTCAAATCATTCTTTGCAGTGGGGCTCAACACAACCCGTATTTTTTAAAAAAAGGTTCAAAAATGGCTCTGAGCACTATGGGACTTAACTTCTGAAGTCATCAGTCCCTTAGAACTTAGAACTACTTAAAGCTAACTAACCTAAAGACATCACACACAACCATGCCTGAGGCAGGATTCGAACCTGCGACCGTAGCGGTCGCGCGGTTCCAGACTGTGGCGTCTAGAACCGCTCAGCCACCCCGGCCGGCTACTAAAGAAAGGGAATGGTGATGTTATTATATCGATCGTAGAATGTGGTTCTTTAAAATTATCAACATTTAGTGTTCTTAAACTCTGTTTTTGACATGAAGTTGTGTATAACATTGAATCTGGATATAGTAATCATGTTTCAGTTAACGACACATGTTAAGAATTTGACCTTGTTTGCTCTCTTAAGCGTAAAAGGAAGGTCAGTCACACTGTGGGTTGCAGGCATGGATTAATTTCAGTGTCGGTCAACTTAGCAGCATGCTACATAGCATTCACAAATGAACGCGAAACAATTACCGGAAAAGGGGGGACGGGCCACCTCGAAAAATGGAAATTATTGAGAGGCTTTGTATAACTGCACATATCCAGGTTATGTTATACACGATCAGAATAGTCACCGTATCTGATACCGTTTACCAAATTCGTCTGGACTGAGTCAACAAATAAAATCCACCGCGAAGTTTAAAATTTGAAATAAATTAATATTTCAAGGCAATCTCTCCTAAAACGTGAGAAAGTGTCATTTTCATACTACTTGAGTCACCTCCATGTCTCAGTTCGGCTGCTGGGCAGGTCCCACAAGCAAAAGGCACAATAGCCTGCTACCCCCTACGGCTAACCCGGCACCTTGACACCTGCGGCTCATGTCTGCTCTTACAGCAAGTGGTGGAGGCTCTATTCTACGACCTGTCTGTCCCAATGGACTGCACCTTCCCATACGCAAAGTATTATCCAGAAAACAAGGACGTGCCACCTTATGGTAAATGAAGAGAAATGAAGCTAGAAAGTCAGTGTGTACAGTTACTGTGATCCATCCTACTTTAATAAAACATTTATGTTGGAATCCACACCGTTATTTTCCTGCAGTTGCTGAATGATCTTCATGTTCAACGATAAGGCTTCCAGATTGCCTGTTGAATTTCGACAACATATCACTATGTTATTTAAAGACCCAATGAGGTCAACCGGTGTGGCCGAGCGGTTCTATGTGCTTCAGTTTGGAACCGCGCGATCGCTACGGTCGCAGGTTCGAATCCTGCCTCGGGAATGGATGTGTTTAATGTCCTTAGGTTAGTTAGGTTTAAGTAGTTCTAAGTTCTAGGGGACTGATGACCTCAGATGTTAAGTGCCATAGTGCTCAGATCCATTTGAACCATTTGAAACCGAATGAGCTTCAGTGATAGTAATTGAAATGGAAATTGAGAGCCGGCCGCAGTGGCCGTGCGTTTCTAGGCGCTGCAGTCTGTAACCGTGAGACCCCTACGGTCGCAGGTTCGAATCCTGCCTCGGGCATGGATGTGTTTGATGTCCTTCGGTTAGTTAGGTTTAAGTAGTTCTAAGTTCTAGGGGACTGATGACCTCAGAAGTTGAGTCCCATAGTGCTCAGGGCCATTTGAACCATTCTTTTTTTTTTTGGAAATTGAGACTTAAACAAGAAAGGATAAGTTTTGAAAACTGGTTCATCATTCCCTGGTAACTTGACAAAAATGCATTCATTATAGCAAATAATATTTACTTTTGAACGGTGACCGTGAATTTTGAAATATTCTTTCATAATGGGCAGTCAAATGGAAACTAGATAGATGGAAAACGGAAAGTAATCCGTTTATTACTTCAAAAGTAGTCGGTACAGTTTTTAATACATTTATCCCTTTCCGAGACAAGATTGTCAACGCCTTCATGAAAAAATGTTTGCAGTTGTCTTCTGAACCATGATTGTACCCAGGAGTGGAATTGATTGTCTGAAGCACGGCCACGAATGTCTTTCTCGAGAAAAGTATGGAACTCACGTGGAAGGAGATTGGGACTGTAAGAGAGACGTGTGAGGGCTTCCTTGCGAAGTCAAAACAAGAAGCACACCAGCTCTGAGACAGTCATAATGACTTTTGAAATTTCACTGCAAGGGCCCACTGCCAATTGGCTCTTTTTAACATGATGCCACAATTAGTACACGGCAATAATCGGACACTTTGCAAATATTGCAAATACTGAAGCGCGCCATCAGTTCCAATCGCCAAGGAATGTTAATGGATGGTGTCATTCTATTGCAGGATAACTATCGTCCACATGTCGACAAGTTGTCAAGGCTGTTTCGAATCGCTCCAGAAGTTTCGCTGTAAACCCGTTACACATACTCCATACAGTCAAGACCTCTCCCTGTGTGATTTCCACAATTTTGGAGCCCCGAAGAAATAAATTTGTCGTCTTCTGTTTGCTTCGGAATAAACCTGCATGCCTCGGTACACTCATTATTTCCTCAGGCAACTGCAAACATTTCTGCATGAAGGCATTAATCATCCTGTATCAAAGTCGGATAAATATATTAACAGTTCTGGCGATTAGTTTTGAAATAATAAAGACATCATTTAGTTTTGTTTTTCATCTGTCTCGTTTCCATTTGACTCCATACGAAATATCTTAATCAGTGTTGCGATATTTTGGTACATTAAAGTGTCATGGAAAAGAATACTATCTGTGGTAACACGAAATTGGGGCAATCGTAGGCTGCACATACGTAATTGAAATTTCGCATGTAACTTGTTAAGTTGAAACATACACATGTTATTCCTTGAATTTAGAGTTCTAAGGAATGCTGTGCATACGAGCAGCGATATGCTGTGTTCAGCAGGAAGCCTTCGTTCTCATCGTCAGCTTCTCTCTAAACGTTGATTGAACATATCATATTAACTGGGACTTGCGCTTTTCTTGGCAGTCCATCATCTGGCAACGTCCTACGGAACCTTGCGTGTCCCTCTTCTACATATCTGACACACAGGCAACGACCTCCGGCGCTGTCTGATCCTTGAACTATGCTAACCAGTGTTCATTGGTCTGGCTTCCTAACTGACCTCTGCCCGATTTGGTGCGGTTCTTAGTTAACATACGGCGCTGCGGATCTCATGGAGAAACAGTGTGATTTGAATTTAGCAGGATCCCTGTTTGCAGAATCCATGTTGATTTTTGTTGTGGATTGGCAGGAGACCAACCCACTAAATTGAGAGGAAGCCGAAAGGCACGCGTTTAAGCTCACGCAGGCCGGCGTAAGGTCTGGAACAGAGCAAGGAAATTAAAACTTAGAAAAAAGGAGGTAATTGGTAGAATACTTAACTTTAATCCATTAATGTTGAACGTAGCTCTTGTCTGTACATTCTTCACAATATCAATAGCAACTGATAATGGCGCCTTGCTAGGTCGTAGCAAATGACGTAGCTGAAGGCTATGCTAACTATCGTCTCGGCAAATGAGAACGTATTTTGTCGGTGAACCATCGCTACCAAAGTCGGTTGTACAACTGGGGCGAGTGCTAGGAAGTCTCTCTAGACCTGCCGTGTGGCAGCGCTCGGTCTGCAATCACTGATAGTGGCGACACGCGGGTCCGACGTATACTAACGTACCGTGGCCGATTTAAAGGCTACCACTTAGCAAGTGTGGTGTCTGGCGGTGACACCACAATTTTTATAGAGTAGATTTTCCTTCTCGATGAACGTCATAATTTATGAACATAAAATATGTTCCATAACTCTAAACCTGATTGACGTCAACGATATAGGTCTATAATTGTGTTCGTCTGTCATACGGACCTGCTTAAAAACGGGAGTGACCTGCGCTTTGCTCCAGTTGTAGGTACCCTTCGAGGCTCCAGCGATCTATGATAAATTATTGGTAGAAGGGGAGAAAGTTATTTCGCATAACTTTTCTAAAATCTTATAGGTATCTCATCTGTTCCTGAGTAAGGGGTTGTGGATGTTTTTCTATTCCGCTATCGGTTGTCTCAATATCTGCCTTTTCGACGTTAGAACGGCGATTGAAAGGGGGCACAATCTTCCGCAGTGAAACAATTTCGGAAGTGCGAGTTCTGTATTTCAGTCTCCTCTCTGTTATCTTTTGTTTCGGTACCATTATTGTCAGTGAGTGAATGAATACAGCCGGCCGCTGTGGCTGAGCGGTTCTAGGAGCTTCAGTCCGGAACCACGCTGCTGTTACGGTTGCAGGTTCGAATCCTTGCTCGGGCATGGATGTGTGTGGTGTCCCTTTGGTTAGTTAGGTTTAAGTAGTTCTAAGTCTAAGAGACTGATGACCTCAGATCTTAAGTCCCATAGTGCTTACAACCATTTGAACCGTTTGTTTTTTGAAGGAATACATGATTTTGAGCCACTTACTTATTTTCCATACGACCAAAACCTCACGATTTTTACTCAGATCGGTTGACAAAGTTTTACTTTAAAAGTCATTAATCGCTTCTCTCATTGCTCTCATTACGCTCATTTTCGCTTCGTTCAGCTTCTGTTTGTCAGCTAGGTTTTTGCTTCTCTTGAAACTGAGATGAAGTTCTCTTTGTTTACGTAGCAGTTTTCTAACAACGACGATGGATCTTTCCCATCTGTTGAGACCTTATTCGGAACATTCCTGTCTGGTGCATATTTCACGAGTTCTTTGAATTCTTATTCCATTCTTTTTCCACATCTTCATCCTCATCACCGAACATTTGATGCCGACTGGTCAGATACTATGAAATTTGTATTCTTTCACTCTTGCTAAGCAAAAATATCTTCCTACCTTTCTTAACACTTTTTGTCAGACCCGTAGTCATAGATGCTACCGCTGTCTTATGATCATTGGTACCTCCCTATACGTTTACTGATTCGATACGGTTGTTGCCAGGGGATCTAAGACGTTACCCTGACGACTTGGTTCTCTATCTGCCCAAAGTAATATTCGGACAAGACATCTAGAACAATGTCACACGAATCGCTCTCTGTGGCACAAGTTTTGACAGCACGACATTCGCAACCTACACCTGAGAAGTTGATATTACCCCCTATTGCAACAGCATGATCAGGAAAATTATTAATGATATTTTGCACGTTCTGTCTGAAGGTCTCTGCCACTAGGGCTCCTCACCCAGGATGTCTATAGAGGCATCTGACTGTATTTGAAATACAAAAAAAACTAGTTTTGTTGTTACTTGCGTTTTATTATATTGTATTTCTCTAAAAAAATGATTATAGCTACAATATGTTATATTTCAAAGTGCAGTAGGAAAGAGTATTCAATCTTGTAACACTTTTCAGACGATCGGTTGCAGCGAGTCCTATAAAAAATATTAATGTATGCTGTCAATTCATTTTGAAATGATTGCATTCACCTAATGTATACCACAATCTTTTTCTCAAATTGTAAAACTTACTCTGACAAAGTTTTTCCATATGTAAGAAACTGTTCCAAGGTACAAAATGGTCATGTACCAAGGAATAAGTATTCTATTCAAATTTAAAACTTTTAAAATCGGAAGAATATTTTCACTATTGTATTTAAGAATCCCTGTGTGACATTATTACTCTAATACACAACAGGAATGAGTAAGTCAAATCAAGTTCAGAATAAATTATCAAAAACCAGTTTCAAGTTAAACATATACTACCGTTTGTGGAAATTGCAACACACAAGAAGGAAACGTATGAATTCAATTCATTTAGTAACACAAGTTAGGTATACGACAGGAAAAAATGATTATCTTTTCAAATCTGTACGTATCTCTTGAGCCCTACTATTCAATATGACGTGTGGCCACCATGCGCTGCGATTTCCGCTGCTATACGCCGTAACATTGAATCAATAAGGTTCTGAATACGTTCCTCAGGGATTTCCCTCCACGCTGTTTGTATCCGAGCCCACAAATCCGTGGCACCAGTCCCTGTAAAACCGTGACGCACAAGGTGCCGACCAACGGTATCCCAGATATGATGGGCGTCATATCTGGCGAACGTGCAGGCCAGCGAAGCAATGGTACCGGTCGCTCTTCGAAGGAGGCCTGTTCATTCCTCGTAATACGTGGCTAGGCGTTGTCCTGTTGAAATGTGGCCTGTGGAGATGCCTGAAGCAGGGGGAATACCTCAGGGTCCACAACCTCCGTTAGGTACCGGCTGCTGTTCTAAGTGCCCGCAATACGTACGAGGCGATATCGGTTGTTGTAGCCAATAGCACCCCAAAACATCACAGCTGGTGTTTATGCACTATGCCGCTCCACAATGGAGCCATCCAGGTGGCGCTCACCACGGTACCGTCGGACACGTATGCGGCCATCACTGTAGGACACGTTGAAGCAGGACTCATCCCAAAAGATTACATGTTGCCATTCAGCACCCCAGTGACGGTGTTCACATGTCCATTGCAGTCGGAGGAGGTTTTGGTTCCTGGACAATGGAACCCGACGGAATGGAATGATTGCAACCAGTCCAACCTGCTGCAGACGGCTACGAACCGTCGATACACACAAGTTCACACCTGTTACAGTGTTCCAGCGACGAGCCAGCACTGTGGATGACGCTGTACGGTTCGTAATGGCCATGCGGACAAGATGACGGCCATCCCGTGCTGTGGTCATGTTCTGTGGTCCATTCCCCCCGCCCCCCTCCCCCCACGACTTCTCTCCAATACTGAACTCACGATTCCTTTATCTCTCAGAATGTTTCCCATGAACCGATCTTTTCATTTTTTTATTTAGTCAAGCTGTGCAACAAATTTCCTATCTTACGGTCTCTGTTCAATACCTCCTTATGAGTGACGGTATCTACCCAGCTAATCTTCTTCTGTAGCACCTAGTTTCTGAAGCTTCTATTCTCTTCTTATCTCAATTGCTTACCGCCCACGAGTCACACCTCTAAAAGGTGAGGTCAGATAATTTTAACACTACATTTTTTTAGGAAAAAGAACCAAAAATTGTTATAATTAACTATGTGTGTGAGCTACAAGTTATAAAAGTATTACACCCTTCTTATTATTGGCACTGGTCGCAACTGTGGATAAACTTGGAGCTGGCAATGTAAAGTTTCATTCGCTCTACTGCATCAGTTTTTATCTTCAGAAGTGGAATGTTCACAACAACCGACACACAAGTAGACAGCTTCATTAGATGGCTGTTTTTGGTGACTGTCGTGGTATACTGTTAAGCGAAAGGAGCATTGTCTTCATAAAGCACCTACGAGGGCAGTTCAATAAGTAATGCAACACATTTTTTTTCTGAAACAGGGGTTGTTTTATTCAGCATTGAAATACACCAGGTTATTCCCCAATCTTTTAGCTACACAACACTATTTTTCAACGTAATCTCCATTCAATGCTACGGCCTTACGCCACCTTGAAATGAGGGCCTGTATGCCTGCACGGTACCATTCCGCTGGTCGATGTCGGAGCCAACGTCGTACTGCATCAATAACTTCTTCATCATCCGCGTAGTGCCTCCCACGGATTGCGTCCTTCATTGGGCCAAACATATGGAAATCCGACGGTGCGAGATCGGGGCTGTAGGGTGCATGAGGAAGAACAGTCCACTGAAGTTTTGTGAGCTCCTCTCGGGTGCGAAGACTTGTGTGAGGTCTTGCGTTGTCATGAAGAAGGAGAAGTTCGTTCAGATTTTTGTCCCTACGAACACGCTGAAGCCGTTTCTTCAATTTCTGAAGAGTAGCACAATACACTTCAGAGTTGATCGTTTGACCATGGGGAAGGACACCGAACAGAATAACCCCTTCAGCGTCTCAGAAGACTATAACCATGACTTTACCGGCTGAGGGTATGGTTTTAAACTTTTTCTTGGTAGGGGAGTGGGTGTGGCGCCACTCCATTGATTGCCGTTTTGTTTCAGGTTCGAAGTGATGAACCCATGTTTCATCGCCTGTAACAATCTTTGACGAGAAATTTTCACCCTCAGCCACATGACGAGCAAGCAATTCCGCACAGATGGTTCTCCTTTGCTCTTTATGGTGTTCGGTTAGACAACGAGGGACCCAGCGGGAACAAACCTTTAAATATCCCAACTGGTGAACAATTGTGACAGCACTACCAACAGAGATGTCAAGTTGAGCACTGAGTTGTTTGATGGTGATCCGTCGATCATCTCGAACGAGTGTGTTCGCACGCTCCGCCATTGCAGGAGTCACAGCTGTGCACGGCCGGCACGCACGCGGGAGATCAGACAGTCTTGCTTGACCTTGCGGCGATGATGACACACGCTTTGCCCAACGACTCACCGTGCTTTTGTCCACTGCCAGATCACCGTAGACATTCTGCAAGCGACTATGAATATCTGAGATGCCCTGGATTTCCGCCAAAAGAAACTCGATCACTGCCCGTTGTTTACAACGCACATCCGTTACAGACGCCATTTTAACAGCTCCGTACAGCGCTGCCACCTGTCGGAAGTCAATGAAACTATACGAGACGAAGCGGGAATGTTTGAAAATATTCCACAAGAAATTTCCGGTTTTTTCAACCAAAATTGGCCGAGAAAAAAAAATGTGTTGCATTACTTATTGAACTGCCCTCGTATTTTTTTTTTTTTCTTCAAGCAGACGCAACACATGCCAACGTCACCTTTCCTGTTGCGTGTAAATTGTTTTCTGGATGCACTGCTGCAACTTTTCGACACTGCTTACAGTTGTGGAATTCGATGTTGATAGACTAGAATCTTGGTTGCTTTCAGCTACATCGAGCGACTTTACTAAGGGACCCTTT
This sequence comes from Schistocerca piceifrons, assembly GCF_021461385.2. Classification (NCBI taxonomy): domain Eukaryota; kingdom Metazoa; phylum Arthropoda; class Insecta; order Orthoptera; family Acrididae; genus Schistocerca; species Schistocerca piceifrons. The sequence goes on from NC_060138.1 coordinate 434,503,399, forward strand.
CTCCTCGTTTTTCACCAGTGTTGACTCCTTAGGTGGAGTGGATACGTTCAACAGATCTTCATAAGCAGCTTTCCTGGTCAAATGTAGGTGTCATTGAATGCTTGCGTGCTACTGCCTCTTTTGAAACAGCATCAAAATTCAGGAAACAATACGCCGATAGATTGTCTGGAGCCCTGGAGCTCAAATCAGAACGATCTTTGAATTTAGACCACCACCACTTACTACCCATCTCTTTTGCAGAATTAAACTTATGCTCTTTTACTTCGATTGCGGCTAAATGCTACACCAATAGATGCTCTGTCACCCTGGAACTCAAACCATAACGTTCTTTGAATTTAGACCACCACCACTTACTATCCACTTGTTTTACTGGATTAAACTTGTGATCTCTTACTTGGGTTGCAGCTAAATTCTACGCAATTTTTCTGACTTGGACCACGGTTAATCCAAAATCCAGTTTCGGTTGGTACTGCTGATGACCCGAAAAAAAACCTCCCTTAGAGTGTTGTAGAATACATCATGTTATTTCGATCCCTTTAATGAAGTCATCTTCATATTTCGCACGCGTAGCTACAGCGGACAGATACGACGCTTTGTAGTTTTTATTATTCATTTTTTTGTCTTAATTTTACACGCTTTCCTTAATTTTTTTGTCTTAATTTTACACGCTTTCCTTGATTATTAGTAAATGTCCTTATAGGTGCCATGTGGAACCACATACTGGAAATTTCGAAATAGCGTTTGTTAAGAAAAACGCTTAAAATAACTTTTCAACAGCTGTGTATATTACAGTTCTAAGGTTTAAAGGGAAGGTGATTTAGCAACAACAAGAAAAGGTAGGTTAGGTTATTTGGCAATAGCCTGCAATTCAAATTTGTTTATAGCTATGTGTGTGAACTGCTTGCCTCCTGTAATATTTGTAGTAGACGTCTTCCAGAAATGCTTAGTACTAGTGTAAGAGCAACGTCAACAGTCGTCCAACTGAGTGACACAAGATGGAGTCAGATAACCGCAACACCAAGCGCTGACTTCCTAAGATCCCTTGTCTTTACGTATTTCACAAAATAAATTAACTAAATTTATTATGTAAGTAACAGTATAGGCTTCATAAGGTGCGCTGTGTGCAAATAAAATGTATGTTACTTGTTTTCTCCTACCCTAAATATTATATACAGCTACGAAGGGACAAAAAGCCCTGCTTCCACGGTGAATTACGCCGTACAACAGTAAATGGTTTGCTCAGTCTTATTGCAGTAAAAGCAGTCGTAGTGAAACTTGGGACGTCATTGTCATGCCGATTATTTCCAAAATAGGGAAACTATCTTAATTTACTCAAAACAGACTTGCAAACACTCAAATTTATATTCGATACTAACGACTTTCTCCTGTTCAAATAATAATTTCTTGTCATTGTCAATCTACACTTCATATCCTCTCTACTTTATTTTACTCCTCAAATGGCAAAACTCGAATACTAATTTTAGTGTCTCATTTCCTAATCCAATTCCCTCAGCATCGCCTAATTTAAGTCTACTACACTGAGTCATTATGCTTGGGATTTTACTGGTTTTCATCTTATATCTTCCTTTCGAGACACTGTCCATTCCGTTCAGCTGCTCTTCCAAGGCCTTCGCTGTCTCTGACAGAAATACAATGTCATCGGCTCACCCCAGGTGCCGAACCGCACTGGTACGCAATCTCCGATTCATCTCGGGAATGGCGGACGTACCATTGGCGGCACAGCACGTAAACAGGCAATAAAGAATGTGATAAACGCCGAGATTGGCACCGAACTGGGGCTTTCCATTTCCGCCTCGTGGCGACAGTCGCACACTGAACTGTGTCTGAAGGATTCAATTTGACGACTGCCTTCGGAGTCCCCGTCGCCTCGTAGCCAGCTTTATGACGTCACAGTCACCGTCTCTGGCGAGTTCGCTGTCCTGCAGAGAGCGCTGCCATCACCATTTTCTGGAGTATGCTACACGTAGGTATTCGTGATCTCGTACTTTGGGTCTCTTGTTATTTCTCCAGTTATAATTTGCGGAGTTGTTGGGTCAGTGCTGGAAATCTGTGCCTTACTTTTCTTACGGTTAAACGCCATATAAACGTCAGTTCTCTGATGAAAAATAGCATGATATTGCGTAAAGCGGATGGTAAAATGTTTTTCTACTTATTACTATATTTACAATCGAATATTATTTTGACAGTTCAATTCATGCTCCGTTATAAACATTCTAATACTTTTTATTCCGTATCATTAACCCTTAGGGAAATATGCCAAGTTTCCTTTGATTAATCTTGAAGCACAATTACTGCTACTACTCAAATAGCATTTTTATGGAAGACGAATATGATATACAAGATAAAAGAGCACCTTGCTGAAAACCGAAAGCATACAAAGCGATAATAAGGGTGTACAAAAGCAGTGTAGCTTCTGCACATGCTTAAAAAGCACGAGCAGTGGCTGTTATTGGCATGAATTTGGTGAATGTATGTACTTCTGTGTATTACTCTTAGAGTGATGATTTAGGAACTGTTCTGAGCCTTAATAATCGTGCTTAACGTAGTGAATCTCTGCCTTCACTATTTGTATGAGAACATTTATCGAAGTTCATAGAGTTGTCTGGAGATTTTAACATAACAAGTTCCAGTACGGATTCCAAAACTGTTTAATTGCAGGCATCATTTCGTATTAGAAATGCATCCTGTAGGCTGTAAACATATCTAACGTACTAATTACACAAAGAGAAACAAACACCTCCAGGTTTCTCTGTACCAAAATACGGACTGACGGAATGAGGTTAGTAGCAGCAGTAGTCTGAGAGTTAAGGCCTTGACTCACACAAATATTTATTAAACACACGCCAGTGACTTAAACTCACACAAATATCCGCTAAACACACGCTAGTGACTTACTGACATATTATCATCTCGTGGCTTATAGTTTGTGAGATATTCTCTGGTAAATTCGTCAGAAAAACGAGCCAGGCCAACGGGAAAATACCAAAATCGTTGCCCTTTTGGTATTTTTCTAGACCCCTTTGGACTACAGTACTTGAACAATTAGAGGGGTGGTTTATTAGTGTTCTTTCAGTTATAGTACCGATAGTTACTGGCCGTACCTGCTACATCCCTGAACGCTGAAGTATCAACAGAAGAAAAGTACACATTGTGGAGCCGAAGACGTGCTGCCGGCAGCATGACTGCTTGTTGTATAATCCGACGAATTAGCCACAGGCGCTGTGCCTAAGAGCTGTTGCCTCCTGTTCAACTGGAACATTAGATTACTTGATGAATTTTTCACAGACAGTGCAGACTGGAACATCTCTGTCAGTTTTTATGCGGGTTCCCGGGTTCGATTCCCGGCGGGGTCAGGGATTTTCTCTGCCTCGTGATGGCTGGGTGTTGTGTGATGTCCTTAGGTTAGTTAGGTTTAAGTAGTTCTAAGTTATAGGGGAATGATGACCATAGATGTTAAGTCCTATAGAGCTCAGAGCCATTTGAACCAATTTTTTTCAGTTTTTATGCTAAACATTCACTCAAATGAGCGTTTCGCCATTTTGATACAGACAGAAACTCTTCCATTAACGAAACGCACTATCCATAAAAACAGACGACTATCTCAAATAACAGCTACTTAGTCGCACTAAATGAAGGATAATATCGGAACAACAATAACAGCGAGAATAGGCGATAACAGAGTGCACTCAATAATAATTGTTTAATGATATCAAAACGATCGAATATTTCTGCTCAGAACTGAATCAGGCTACTGTAGTTGTCGCTTCCAGCGTTACGGGGTTCGCATTTGCTTACAGGCTGTTTACAGTGTAGACTGGGGATCAGCTTAACTGTTAAACTGAAGTACCAATGCAAATCTGAATTCGTCGCACGTGGTACCTTACACACGCTGCAAAATGTAGACTAATTTGTGTGCATGGGTTTGATTTGCACGTACATTGCCAGTGACATACTTTCCTTCAGAAATAGACGGCAGAATGAGTGTTCAAGGGTTAAATTCAAATGATTTTTAAAAGCATAACGGAATGTAAACTGACGGTAAAATTTGCAATGTGGCTTTCTTCTTTATGTCTTGCTAAGCGAACTTCTACGCTCAGCTTTTACCACCAGCGACACATCAAATTTATTAATTATACATTAATTAAATCGGTAATAGCTTAAGTCACAGCAGTATATTAATCAGTTGAAAATGATAAAAAGAATAAATAGACTACATTTCTCAATGGACGTGAATAGTGCTTTATTTTAACTTTCGCCTGCTCCTTAAGACGTCTCGCGTACCAATAGGGGAGTAGGAAGACCTTCTGTGCCATTCATACCCCGGTAGTGAACCACTGTTTTAGTTGAGTCAGGAGAGTGAATGTGTAGCTTATACATCCAAAATATTAGAGAGATGTTTCAGTAGAAAGAACTAATATGTCGTTCATCTGACGAAAAGAGTACATATGAGTTTCAACTGAAAAGGAAAGAAAATGAATAATGCATTCATTGTACAAAACTACAATGGATGGAATCGATTGGTTTCATTCGATTGCTCCCAAAGGCTGATTTCACTAGAAAGAAAGGCAGGAATTATAGTACAGACAATTCGTAAAACAACAACCAACTGACGCTATTGTTTTCATTCGGTTGTTTCACTGAAAGAATCAATGAATAATTGAACCAATACGTTGAACTACAACCGAATGACTCGAATGTTTACCAAAAACCGAACAAATTGATTGTTTTCACTCGGTTATTCCCATCACTAGCAGTCGATATGACGTCGCTCTGGTGCCTCAACATAAGCAACCGTCTATCTCTACTCGAGCTTTTCAATTAATAGCTGAATTGTCGACGTATCCGGTAAATTTTGACTGTCGAAAATTGTATTGCAATTTCGAAGTGTTTCTAAAGAACTTTTCCCACATTTTCCAATCAGTTTTTGATAATGGAAACACATGTAAAGTAAAAGTTATTCATTTTCACTAACTGCAATGTCTATTGACGACAACTGCCACGTGAACAATAGCGAGCATTGCCACCCGATCGGAACAAAAACGGCACACAATTCAAATGGTGCCCTCGCGATGGAACGTCCTACGTTATGCTGAAGTATCTACCGCACACAGTCTGCACTATCCCGTCGAATCGATTCCCTGCTCCATATACAATTCTTGATAGTCGAGCATACTTACCTGAGGAGTCTTTTTTAGTAACATTCTACCTTCGGAATTGGGCAAACCTGTATAACTCTCGCAATAAGTTTGAAATGTAAAATTATACGATGAAAGGTCATTTCTGCCTTGAAATACCATGCAAGAAAAATTAAATGTAACAAAACATCCAAATATCTGGTCTGTAAAAATCAGCTGCAGAAATAATTCACGTTACTGTGCGAGTACCCAGTTTTCAACGCTGTCTTTCATAATAACGAAACCTGTAATCAGCTTACAAATTACGGAATTTAAAGCGAATGTAAAGAACACAGCCAATCAATAGGAAACACTATAGTCATTGTTATCCATTTATCGTTAAATCCGTTATAAATCTAATACAAACGGGGCGCAGTGTGAATGGAACGATAATGTAAATGCTTTAACAATACACGCTATACACACTGAACTGCTTCACTGAACTAAACAAACATAGGCTAGCAATGCGATCCCGTTTACGCCGGATGGAGTGTAACTAAGATAAATCGCAATTACTTTATGATTCATCCATCACGTCAACATATCGTGAGACAAACTAAACATCAATCAAATTTATTTGTTTACCTTAAAGTTTGGTAATTTAGTATTTTCAACTTCAGTTTCAACTGATGAAATTAGAGACCAGTTTTTAAATAGATTGTTTCGGGTACGCTTAAGACTTCCCAAGTACAAATGTGGTTGTGTAATTTCTTCGAATCAAAACACACATCAGTAATTTACTATTTTTCTCCTTACATCATCGATTGAACCAGGTATGAGTCAAGCAAATGAAAGCACTGGAGCTTTCCTGTGCCTTACGGTCGCATTACATACGCATTTACCAATAGCGGTGCAAGAAAAGTAGTTCTATCATGTGAACTAAAATGATTTTACAGAAAACTCTATTTTTAAACATGTTGTAAGACATTAAAATGTTAATTTCTTCCTTTGTGTCTATCACGTTTCTAAGAAATATTGTTCATCACGCCTCACACCACTCCACAACAAATCATACACAAAGGGACAGTCAGATGAAAAATAGACAAACGGAAGAAAGTAACTGATTTGTTCATTACTTCATCTACCTCTACATCTACACACGTACTCTGGAAGCCACCATATGGTGCACGCCGGAGAGTACCTGTACCACTAAAGTCATTTCCATTTCTGTTTCACCCGCAGAGCGAGGGGAAAACTTCTGTCCGTAGGCCTCCGGACGAGTCCTGATCCCTCTAACCTTACCTCCATGGTCCATAAGCGAGATGTACGTTGGCGGCAGTAGAATCGTTCTGCTGTCAGCCTCAAATGCCGGTTCTCTAAATCTTCTCAGTAGTGCTCTTCGAAATGAAAGTCGCCTCCCTCCAGTTGCCAAAGTATGTCTGTAGTACTTGCGTGTTATTCGAACCTATCGGTAACAATTCTTGCAGCCCGAATCTAAACTGATTCGACGCTTTCCTTTAATGCGCCCCGGTGCGGATCCCGAACACTCATACAGTACTCAACAGTGGGACACACTGGTGTCCTACATGCGGTCGCCTTTGCAGATGAATCACACTTTCTTTAAATTCTCCCAACAATCCGGAAACGACCATTCACCTTCGCTACTACAATCCTTAAATTCTCTTTCCATCTCATATTGCTTTGCAACGTTACGCCTAGATATTTAATCGACGTAATCATGTCAAGAAGCACACTACTAACACCATATTCGAACATCATGGGTTTGCTTTGTCCTACACTTCTCCATTAACTTACATTTTTCTACGTTTAGAGCTAGTGTCATTCATCACGCCAAACAGAAGTTTTATCTAAGTCATAATGTATCCTCCTCTCATGTCTCTTATCATGAACTCAGCCTTGCAGGTGGCTCTTCTTCAAAATATTTTTTCTAGCACCATATTTCTTGTGCATGTTACAATCACCAGTACGTAAATACGACATACCTGTAGCACTTTGCAATGGATCCGCCATATTCATTGTTTTCCGTTCTTATGCACCATGCCAGCTAGACACGACAGCGAGAAGCACGAAACTAAAAGCGACAGATGTCCAGTAAAGTCGTTGTCCAAGTCTGAAACGGTTAAATGTGTTGGAAATGATAACAGACGATGGTAGTTATATGGATATGGACGAAGCTTCTCACTGCTCATGAAATGCTGGAATTAGTCTGTATCCTTTATTACGCTTTTTACGCTCACGCGAAGCTGAGGGAGCCGTGACTGCTAAGTGGCCTTAGGATTCTTAAAGGTACAATATTGTTTGCATTCTTTCTGTGGCACAAAAAATAAATATCAATTCATTTCAGAATTAATTTAGTCGGCATTTTATACGTAATTATGTAAAACATATTTTTTGTCTTTATTATGAATAGCAGACTTCAGCGTACAAAGTAAGCTACTTAGTTAAGGTACTTCTCTACTTATTCTAAAATACTCTTCAAACCGCGCGAAGCTTTAGCTCACTGGAATTAAACAGTAACTGACTTAATATTTTTCCGGTCTGCTACCCATTATGAAGATGTCATCATCTTGAAGGACAGACACAACATGTACATAATACTGTAACGCTGGAAGCACGTGGAGAACTTCTGTGATCAAAGTTGCTACGAGTTTGTACAACTTTTTCATGCACCTCAGAAAACCACACATCTTTCAATAAACTGACTGAATGAGCGGTGGTGTGGTCGGCAAGTGTTTTTAATTTTGAGCTATACTGGACACACTTTAAACAAATTTTGTCGATCACATCCCATCATCGCACATTGATAAGAGATGATATACATCTGTTTCTCGTCTGAAAATTTCAATTCATGGTCCACAGGCAGCATTTACCCATTTTGTACGTGTTGAAATGTTTCTCCCCAAAGACTGACAAAATCTCTGACCTACAGAAATTTTTAAATTTTTGGTAAGGTCTTATGGGAACAAACTGCTGAGGTCATCGGTCGCTACCCTTACACACCACTTAATGTAACTTTAACTTACGCTAAGGACCACACACACACGCATGCCCGGGGGAGGACTCGAACCTCCGACTGGGGGAGCCGCGTGAACTGTGAGAAGACGCCCTACATCACGCAGTTACCCGGCGCGGCTCTAACCTGTAGTTCAGTCAATATTCGAGTTCTAACACTTCCGATATTAATATCACACAAGAAATTTTCCAGTTTCAGATTGGATCACCAGTTGCAGTTCTCCACATTTCTGTTTGTTGACTTTCATTTATTGCTGGCGCCGGTGGTAATAAGACAATGGCGTGCAATTATACTCTACTCCGCGTGGATAAAATCTTCCGCCAATTCCATTGTAATCGTTCTGCGTAAATGTGAGGATTTTCTTCCGAGAGCAGGGCCGGTTCAAGAACATTGTTCAGCACCATCGACCTATCATTGATCCCTCCCCAATCTGCACCTCGTCCCCATTATCCAAACCCTGTATGTTAGTTAAATTTTCTTCGGCTACTCGTACGACCTTTAAAAATAAATCTACGTCTATAGATCGTGGAACTGGGTGCTTGTTTTTCTTCTACGATGAGTGATGCATGAACATCTCTAACAAAAATAGCTGCCTCAAACTTATTTAAGTGCTAAATATTTTAAAAAATCATGTCCATTGACGGTAGTTCTTGAGATGTTTGTAAGATATATCATTATCAGACAGAATTATATATTTTTTATTGTTCTATCGTCAATATAACTGTACTATCTATTGAACTGAGTGGATAGAATGACAATATACACTCCTGGAAATGGAAAAAAGAACACATTGACACCGGTGTGTCAGACCCACCATGCTTGCTCCGGACACTGCGAGAGGGCTGTACAAGCAATGGTCACACGCACGGCACAGTTGACAGACCAGGAACTGCGGTGTTGGCCGTCGAATGGCGCTAGCTGCCCAGCATTTGTGCACCGCCGCCGTCAGTGTCAGCCAGTTTGCCGTGGCATACGGAGCTCCATCACAGTCTTTAACACTGGTAGCATGCCGCGACAGCGTGGACGTGAACCGTATGCGCAGCTGACGGACTTTGAGCGAGGGCGTATAGTGGGCATACGGGAGGCCGGGTGGACGTACCGCCGAATTGCTCAACACGTGGGGCGTGAGGTCTCCACAGTACATCGATGTTGTCGCCAGTGGTCGGCGGAAGGTGCACGTGCCCGTCGACCTGGGACCGGACCGCAGCGACGCACGGATGCACGCCAAGACCGTAGGATCCTACGCAGTGCCGTAGGGGACCGCACCGCCATTTCCCAGCAAATTAGGGACACTGTTGCTCCTGGGGTATCGGCGAGGCTCATTCGCAACCGTCTCGATGAAGCTGGGCTACGGTCCCGCACACCGTTAGGCCGTCTTCCGCTCACGCCCCAACATCGTGCAGCCCGCCTCCAGTGGTGTCGCGACAGATGTGAATGGAGGAACGAATGGAGACGTGTCGTCTTCAGCGATGAGAGTCGCTTCTGCCTTGGTGCCAATGATGGTCGTATGCGTGTTTGGCGCCGTGCAGGTGAGCGCCACAATCAGGAATGCATACGACCAAGGCATACAGGGCCAACACCCAGCATCATGGTGTGGGGAGCGATCTCCTACACTGGCCGTACACCACTGGTGATCGTCGAGGGGACACTGAATAGTGCACGGTACATCCAAACCGTCATGGAACCCATCGTTCTACCATTCCTAGACCGGCAAGGGAACTTGCTGTTCCAACAGGACAATGCACGTCCGCATGTATCCCGTGCCACCCAACGTGCTCTATAAGGTGTAAGTCAACTACCCTGGCCAGCAAGATCTCCGGATCTGTCCCCCATTGAGCATGTTTGGGACTGGATGAAGCGTCGTCTCACGCGGTCTGCACGTCCAGCACGAACGCTGGTCCAACTGAGGCGCCAGGTGGAAATGGCATGGCAAGCCGTTCCACAGGACTACATCCAGCATCTCTACGATCGTCTCCATGGGAGAATAGCAGCCTGCATTGCTGCGAAAGGTGGATATACACTGTACTAGTGCCGACATTGTGCATGCTCTGTTGCCTGTGTCTATGTGCCTGTGGTTCTGTCAGTGTGATCATGTGATGTATCTGACCCCAGGAATGTGTCAATAACGTTTCCCCTTCCTGGGACAATGAATTCACGGTGTTCTTATTTCAATTTCCAGGAGTGTAGAAGTTCTTTTATTTTTATTTAACAATGGAAGTTTTTAGTTCTAAGATTTACTATTATTTCACTTTCCATCGGAGAAAGTGAGCCATAAATAACAGAAATATTGTTTAGCTGCGTAAGTTGTATGTTTAACGCGAAGAAACTGACCAGTAAACTGTGACATGTAACGCGCTAAAGTAGAATTTTATTTCTTGTTAAGGTAAGCACTGGGTGAATTTTAAGCCTAATTACAAGCGGACTTAATTCAGAGCTTACAATTCACATTAATTTGTACCAAATAGGACAACGGTTTATACTGAAGCCAACGGCAGCTCTTAACCACACATTACTTTTATTTCGCAAACGTACGTGGAGGTATGTTTACTGGGACGCTTTCCTTCCATTATCTTATACTTTCACCATTGTTAGTGCCCCTCCTTCCTCCCCTTTAGTTCGCCTATGGGGGTAGAGATAGACGCAGGTTCAGTTTGTATAATGGAGAGTAAATGGGTCACTGGAATTCTGAAAACGACAGGAACAGTTAGTGGTTTCATAATAAGTCGACAACAAACAAGATTCTAGCATTAGAATGCATGTTTGGATTTCCTACGTGGCGACTTTCTCTTTACGATTCTCCAATAGTAAAGTTCTTGTCGCATTCAAGAATGTGGATAAGGACTTTAATTCACGGGCAATGTTTTCGAATTTTTCGTAGTCGCATACATCTTCCACTGGTGTTGAGTGAGTTTCACTCGTGAAGCGTAATGGGGTATCAAACTTAAACTACGAGCACACAGTTACAAGCGACTTGTATAATTCCAATATCTAGACATGTTCTGTTTCTGGAGAACGAACGACTGTAGCCAGCGCTAGCAAGAAGTACAACTGTGAGTACAGCAAAGATAGGACGGTCCGCAAGACCTATCATCTCTGCTTGATATGGAAACACGACTCTTACAGGCAGAAAAGAGTACGGTTGGATGTAAAGAACTGGCAGACTACTTAGAATCTTAGAATAATGGATAGAGCTTATTCTAGAGATCAAAGTAAGTGAAAGTAGTGCGAAGTGATACTACATAGTTCAGTAGCATTGGTCGAGTGAGAAATTCTACATGTATTACGACAAACATAAAGTATTTTTGAAAAGTAGAAGAAGTGCTGTTAGTTCTCTGTTGTTGTTGTTGTTGTGGTCTTCAGTCCTGAGACTGGTTTGATGCAGCTCTCCATGCTACTCTATCCTGTGCAAGCTTCTTCATCTCCCAGTACCTACTGCAACCTACATCCTTCTGAATCTGCTTAGTGTATTGATCTCTTGGTCTCCCTCTACGATTTTTACCCTCCACGCTGCCCTCCAATGCTAAATTTGTGATCCCTTGATGCCTCAAAATTAGTCCTACCAACCGATCCCTTCTTCTAGTCAAGTTGTGCCACAAACTTCTCTTCTCCCCAATCCTATTCAATACCTCCTCATTAGTTACGTGATCTACCCACCTTATCTTCAGCATTCTTCTGTAGCACCACATTTCGAAAGCTTCTATTCTCTTCTTGTCCAAACTGGTTATCGTCCATGTTTCACTTCCATACATGGCTACACTCCATTCTCTATGGAGAATGAAAGTGTTGTTGCTGCTGTAGATCAGCTGCTGCACAAAAATTGTTTTAGTAACATTAATCATATTCGACAATTATTATTTACAGAATTACATCAAGGGAACCGTAAAGTAAATAACATTACAAGTAGCTCCAAATGCTCTCTTCTGGAGTTTGATCTATAAATTGTGTATAGCATCCTGATACTGGGATGAGGCCCACCACTTATCCCTATCCAACTGGTGCCATTTTATATCTTAGTAAATCCACTTTTAATCCACCAGGAATTTCATCTTTGGAAATCCTGTCGGCAACCGGTCAGTCTCTCTAACGGAGTTACAAAGAGGTCTAACTGTTGGTGTTCGTGTAGTTGATCAATTTTCTACGTAAGTGGTAAATGTATTCAACGCTTCCATATTACCTTTAGAAGTGCGTCCTCAGCTTAGGGGAGAAATAACAAAGATAACTAACTGTGATTAGAAAAACGCTAATACAGTAGTACCAAATGAGCCTAACATTCGTCTGTGAACAAAAGCTAAACAAGTCCGCCGTATTTGGTATTGCCTAAAGCAGGGATATTCAAACCGTGCTTCGCGGATGCCAGTAGTATCGCGCCGTCACGATAAGAGCGTCGCAGCGGGTTATTAAAATAATAATTTGGTTTATTTGCTTGCTCACTGAACGAACAGCTTGTGCGCTGGAAGTGGTATATAACGCACCGTCAAGTAAATGCTGTGGTAGCGTGATAAATGGCGGTCGATTCCTATTACGTGAATTATTCGTGTTTATACGGTAACCATTTGGTTGAAGGATAGTTGTATCGAATGCACGTAACTTTTAAATGTTGTCGGTGTTCTGTGATATTTGTTCCTCTGTCATCATGGAGTAATCTTTAAATATATGTACAAAACCTAATATTTCTAACATATCACACAGTTACAAAGACATGAATATATGAAAATTCAGGAAGAATGAAAACAGTTAATAGGATTTAGATTATACATGTACTGCTGTTGGGCATGGAGAACAACCACATTGTGAGATGTTCTTCGAAGTCCTAGCTGCTGAAAGTAGGCTCCCGAATGAAGTGAAACGACGTTTGGAGTCAAACTACGGTAGTCTGGCAAACGGACCGTGAGAATATTTTCCCCAGAAGTTAAAAGACATGCCAAAAGAAAAAAAATTATGTGCAAAACGAGCGGCAAATTTTTATATTCAGGTCAAAAATAGTTCAAATGGCTCTGAGCACTATGGGACTTAACTGCTGAGGTCATCAGTTCCCTAGAACTTAGAACTACTTAAACCTAACTAATCTAAGGACATCACACACATCCATGCCCGAGGCAGGATTCGAACCTGCGACCGTAGCGGTCGCGCGGTTCCAGACGGTAGCGCCTAGAACCGCTAGGCCACCCAGACCGGCGAAGATGGTTCGATGAACCCTCTGCCAGGCAATGAAATATGATTTGCGGAGTATCCAAGTAGATGTAGGTGAACCCAGAACTTATGGTCTAGGGTGCTATAAGCTTCAATTTTCATTCACCTATCGTATTTGTGGAGGGTACACTAACCAGCGCTTGGTATGTGCAGAGTGTTCTATTCCATCTACAGGAAGGTGATGTTCCAATAGGATAATGCTCACCTACACACTGCCCATGAAACTCAACGTGCTCTGCGAAACGTGCAGTAACTTCCCTGGCCATTACCATCTCAGAATTTGTCTCCAGCCGAGCACTTTTGGCATATGATAGGACGAGAAGTAACTCATGCAATTCGTCGACCTACAACTCTTACAGAACTACGTGAAAAAAAAGAGCAAGCGAGGAATATTGTGTAGCACGACAGTACTTGCCATTTCTATGATAGACTGGATTCCAGAGTCAGCGTCTGCATTGCATACTAGTATGGGAGTTTCGGCATAGATCGATACTGGTACCTCAGAAATGCTTGTGCTATTGATATGTAAACGTAATCAGTTAATGTACCCCATATGCGCTGTTGCTACAATAAATCTTTATCGAATAGGAAACGTCTAAACGGAGGTACTAAAATTTTCTGGCAGTACATTTAGTTTGCGTCTCTTCTTTTTGGGGAAGAAAGCAGAAAAATGGAGGGAAACTCCGTCCGATCAGGACTCGGCAGCCCTGACGGTACCGACAAACTACCTTCGCGTCCTCAGTCGATAGGTGTCAATGGATATGGACACTGAGGACCATGTTGTTAGCACACCGCTCTTCCTGCTGTTCGTCAATTTTTGTGACCGGAGCCGCTAGTTCCTCCTCAAGTAATTCCTGAGCTCTTCTCACAAGAGATGGTGGACTCCACTTACCAACAACACTTGGCAGATCCGGGTGGTCACCCATCCATGTGCTGGTCAAACCAGACAGCACTTACCTTCGAAGATCTGATGGGAATCGGTGTTCTCACTGTCGCTAGGACGTTGGGTGACCACATTGGTAAATACGCAGCCAGCGAGGCGGATTGCTAACCTAAGGCTCGCGGATTCTAATCCCTGCCGGATCGGAGATTTTCTCCGCTTGGTGAATGAGTGCTGTGTTATCCTCATGTTCGTATCGTCATAACTGACATTCTACTGTTAAGATGGTTGTACGGACACGTCCCGAAAGCTGATAAATTAAAAAAGAGTAGTGGTTGACTAACAGGGAGAGGAAAGCTCTCGCCAAGTTCAAAGATGATAAAAATCAACTTTGCAGTTTTTCAACATTTTAAAATAGATACAATCAAAGCACAAAAATGAGTTGCACACCAAATTATACTAACAACATCCGCACCTTGGCATCTATGGGAGGTACTCGCGAGCCACCCAAGTACTTCTCTCTAAAAGCGGGATGGCGTCCAACTCACAGTTTTAAATTAACTTATACAACTGTCGTTACTGTCGTTTTTTCCAGATCGTGCGCGTCAATATGGATGACAGAATACGGTCGCTCATGCAAACGAATCCCCTCCCACGCAAAGAGTTGCTCTCTATCCGCACACACACACACACACACACACACACACACATACACACACACACACACACACGCACGCACGCACGCACACACACACACGTGCACACGCACACACAAACACCCACGCATAAATATGTACGACAACATGACTCAAAAATAAAGTGGCGTTAGGAGATGAAGGATGATGGAAATTATGCATACGGATTAGAATTGCAACGAATGTTGGTAAATCCCGCAAGTGTTGCTCTATGCAGATTTCATTCAGTGAAGAATATATTTATTTAAAAAAAAAATCACCTATGAAATTCAATTGTAAAGTCATCTTAGCTGACGGCAGAGAGTAGGCCGATGTAACATGTGTCCTTATCTTGCGACGAAAATGACCATCTCGCAAACAACATTTAAATAATTGATGCTTCCGAGGAACTAACCGTAAGATTAAGCGCCCCATAAACACTTAAATGACGGGCGAAAGATTTGCATTACGACAAAACTTTCTTCGAAAACTCAAGTGTGTTGGGAGCCGTGCGTAAAAGTCTTCAGATTTCCAGCGGAAGTGCTATGTGACAAGTGACACAACCCTTAAACACACCGTCCGGCCTCTTGAATGAACTGCTATAGCAGTGTCGTGAACACGAGGGTGTCTACTACGGAAGTCATAGACGGAAGCTGCATGTGATCTCGCCACCTGCATCAGGACCTCTTAGAATCGTCGCCGTATATCTGTTTCTAAAGCAGAATCTTACACTTGAACTCAAGCTTCAACAAAAGTAATAGGCACAGTACCAAATGATTACTCAGGTGTTGTGGTCCGCTGTTCGTGGTCTTGCGGTAGCGTTCTCGCTTCCCGCGCACGGGTTCCCGGATTCGATTCCCGGCGGGGTCAGGGATGACTGGGTGTTGTGTGATGTCCTTAGGTTGGTTAGGTTTAAGTAGTTCTAAGTTCTAGGGGACTAATGACCATAGGTGTCAAGTCCCATAGTGCTCAGAGCCATTTTTTTGAACAGGTGCTGAATTGGAGACGTAGCTACACAGAACTGAGTTCTTTATAATCACAGGATACAAAGTAATTCGTAGACAGAGATTAATGGATATGGAAACAATGCATCTTCAGTATAATGCCTCACAAACGGCAGTAGGGTTCAGCCCTCCTCCACGGCGTTCTGTCCTTGGAAATTTCTTCCCTTACCCCAAGAGTCTGGAGATCCCTGGCCACCTGGTTCCCCCATCTTATTTTCAGTCTCCATTCATCCCTCGGTTTCCTTTTCTAACACTTCTCCCGATGTAGATCCCTCCTCTTTTATGCGTCGTATCCCAGCAGGAATGGTCATTATTCAGGGATACGGCACGAACCATAATCTGAAGGAAAAAAACTCCATATGGACTTACACCATATTCCGAACGGTTTCCGAGACAGTACATATTAATGTACATTCCTATTTGTTTTCTGTAGTTTTCAGTACATTGTCAGTTTCGCGCAGTCACCCATATACAACACCTAGTAAACATCATAGCACGCTTTCTACAAAGTATTAGTTGAAAAATACCTGTTTCACGCAGCGTGCTGAAAACTCTGGCAAACACTCAACGATCAGGAATTCGCCGTGCCGAAAGCACCGACTGCGTTCTTCGACAGCATCAGTGCCACTACCATGGAAGAAAAACCGAACGTACACCGCATCTTCATGTTCTTCATTAGTGTAGATTTGTCTCACTTTAGACAACGCCTGTACACACACAGTTCACCATTGCTTCTCTCTGATACAGTCTCAATCCCTGGCACTTCTTCATGACGAGAAACAAAATACGTACATCAAAAAAGGTTTTGCATCACCCCGGTTCCCAGAACTCCTGAAGATAGACGTTGACTGTGCATATTGTATCAAAGATACAGTCCCTTTGACTGTTCTGAGATGTTACTAAACCCGCCCAAAGATGTAAACAACCACGCATGAGCAGCATCTACACTCCTGGAAATGGAAAAAAGAACACATTGACACCGGTGTGTCAGACCCACCATACTTGCTCCGGACACTGCGAGAGGGCTGTACAAGCAATGATCACACGCACGGCACAGCGGACACACCAGGAACCGCGGTGTTGGCCGTCGAATGGCGCTAGCTGCGCAGCAATTGTGCACCGCCGCCGTCAGTGTCAGCCAGTTTGCCGTGGCATGCGGAGCTCCATCGCAGTCTTTAACACTGGTAGCATGCCGCGACAGCGTGGACGTGAACCGTATGTGCAGTTGACGGACTTTGAGCGAGGGCGTATAGTGGGCATGCGGGAGGCCGGGTGGACGTACCGCCGAATTGCTCAACACGTGGGGCGTGAGGTCTCCACAGTACATCGATGTTGTCGCCAGTGGTCGGCGGAAGGTGCACGTGCCCGTCGACCTGGGACCGGACCGCAGCGACGCACGGATGCACGCCAAGACCGTAGGATCCTACGCAGTGCCGTAGGGGACCGCACCGCCACTTCCCAGCAAATTAGGGACACTGTTGTTCCTGAGGTATCGGCGAGGACCATTCGCAACCGTCTCCATGAAGCTGGGCTACGGTCCCGCACACCGTTAGGCCGTCTTCCGCTCACGCCCCAACATCGTGCAGCCCGCCTCCAGTGGTGTCGCGACAGGTGTGAATGGAGGGACGAATGGAGACGTGTCGTCTTCAGCGATGAGAGTCGCTTCTGCCTTGGTGCCAATGATGGTCGTATGCGTGTTTGGCGCCGTGCAGGTGAGCGCCACAATCAGGACTGCATACGACCGAGGCACACAGGGCCAACACCCGGCATCATGGTGTGGGGAGCGATCTCCTACACTGGCCGTACACCACTGGTGATCGTCGAGGGGACACTGAATAGTGCACGGTACATCCAAACCGTCATCGAACCCATCGTTCTACCATTCCTAGACTGGCAAGGGAACTTGCTGTTCCAACAAGACAATGCACGTCCGCATGTATCCCGTGCCACCCAACGTGCTCTAGAAGGTGTAAGTCAACTACCCTGGCCAGCAAGATCTCCGGATCTGTCCCCCATTGAGCATGTTTGGGACTGGATGAAGCGTCGTCTCACGCGGTCTGCACGTCCAGCACGAACGCTGGTCCAACTGAGGCGCCAGGTGGAAATGGCATGGCAAGCCGTTCCACAGGACTACATCCAGCATCTCTACGATCGTCTCCATGGGAGAATAACAGCCTGCATTGCTGCGAAAGGTGGATATACACTGTACTAGTGCCGACATTGTGCATGCTCTGTTGCCTGTGTCTATGTGCCTGTGGGTCTGTCAGTGTGATCATGTGATGTATCTGACTCCAGGAATGTGTCAATAAGGTTTCCCCTTCCTGGGACAATGAATTCACGGTGTTCTTATTTCAATTTCCAGGAGTGTATTAGACGATGTGGATCCGAAAGCTCATCAGTTCCAGTGATTGCACCAGGAAGGAGGTACATGGCCCTTGATGTCTGTAGTTCAAACATGCCCAGACGGGTGGCCAGGCGTCTCGGAGTGAACCATAGCGATGTTGTTCGGACATAGAGGAGGTACAGAGAGACAGCAGGAACTCGCTGTGGCCGCCGAAGGGCTACTTCTGAAGTGGATGACCGCTCCCTACGGTATATGTCTCGGACCAAACCTGACAGCAACGCCACCATGTTGAACAATTCGTTTCACGCAGGCACAGGACGTGGTGTTACGACTCAAACTATGCGAAATAGGCGGCATGATGCGCAAATTCACTCCCGACGTCCATGGCGAGATCCATCTTTGCAACCACGATACCATGCTGCGGGGTACAGATGGGTCCAACAACATGCCGAATGGACCGCTCAGGGTTCACATCAAGTTCTCTTCACCGATTGGTGTCGTATATGCCTTTAACCAGACAATCGTCGGAGACGTGTTTGGAGGCAACTCTGTCAGGCTGAACGCCTTACACACACTGTCCAGCGAGTACAGCAAAGTGGAGGTACCGTGCTGTTTTGGGTTGGCATTATGTGTGGCCGACGTACGCCGCTGGTGGTCAAGGAAGGCGATACGTGGATCCCATCCTCCGACCGAGAGTGCAACCATATTGGCAGCATATTGTACCCCCATCGTGCTCATCTTGTGAATGACTTCCTTCAGGATAACGATGTCGCTCGACTAGAGGGCATGTTCTCCAGACATGAACCCCATCGAACATGCGTGGGATGGAGTGAAAAGGGCTGTTTATGGACGATCTGACCCACCAGCTACTGCTAGGGATCTACGCCGAATCGCCTTTGAGGAGTGGGACAATCTGCACCAGCAGTACCTTGATGAACTTGAATATAGTATGCCACGACGAATACAGGCATGCATCACTGGAAGAATACGTGCTACTGGTTGTTAGAGGTGCCGGTGTGTACAGCAATCAGGACAGCCACCTCTGAAGGTGTCGCTGTATGGTGGTACAACATACCGTGTGTGGTTTTCAAGAAGAATAAAACGGGCTGAAATGATGTCTATATTGCTCTCTATTCCAGTTTTATGCACTGGTTCTGGAACTCTCGGAACCGAGGTGATGCAAAACTTTTTTGACGTGTGTAGAAGCGAGTATCAAATTGGCATCCAGAGCATCATGTTCACTCAACAAATTGCCATCATAACAACTTCTTTCAAGAGGAACCAAAATATGGATGTACTAAACTGAAATCAGTGTTACTGTGTGGGGCAGAAATATGGAGAACAGATAAGAATACCGAGAAAAAGATAAAGGTTTTGTAAGTAAAATTCTGTGGAAGATGTTTGGATCAGGTTGTGAGAGTGGAGAATGACGAAGAAGAAAGAACAGGGAGGTCAAAAGAGGGTACGCGTATAACGAGCAAAATGTTCTTGCAGAAATCTAGGGGATAGATGAGGTGTCCCACGAGGAATTATCGGTATTGAAGGGTAAGACAGAATCGTTCATTCGAAGAAAGAATTTCATGTGAACGTATTCTCTATTTCGAACTGTTTCCTGAATAAAACACGCTTAATGTACATTTGTTTTGGGTTAGTGGCGCACCCGTATGGGTCTTACCAACCCAACAAGCTTGACGCGTTATTCTAACCCAACCCACCTCGTTACTTTCAGCCTCTTTGCACAAGAAGTCTTTTTGGCATTAAACTAGCCGATGACCGTGCAGTTGTGGGAACCGAGGTGATGCAAAACCTTTTTTGATGTGTGTATTTGGTTTCTCGTCATTTCTGTTGTTTACTACAACTGTTAGATATCCAAATTCATCTGTTTCCTCAGACATGTGTTCATCAGTCTTCAGTTTAACCAGCCTATTTGTCTTTTAATTTCTTCCTACCCTCCTCAATTATGTTTTGTTGCCATTGACCTTTAGTCCAATATCTATTGCCTTTTAAATAGTTTTCTTGCCAGTATTTTCAGGTTATCTACATTTTCAGCGATTAATGGTGCATCATCTGTGAAAGGCAAGTATATTAATTTTTATTTCTGGCCTAATTCCCTCTTCTGCATTGCTTGCTGCATCAAGTGCTTCCCATATTATTACGCTGAACAAGAATGCTTTTATGCCATGCCATTGCCTGACTCTTGTTTCTACGTTAAAAGCCATAGAATATATGTCTTCCATTTTCACTATCGTTATAGGGCTTTACAGTGTAACTTTTGTAACAGCACCTTTTTCACCGTCTCCTATAATTTTCCTTTTCTATAACACAGTGGGTTTTCATATAATCAACGAACAATATTAGGATTACGCTGTTGTATTTCCTGTATTTTGATACGGCTCCTTTTAGTACAAATATCTGATCGGTGGTCGGTCGATTCTTCATAAATCTCGCTGTGTCTTATCTATTACCTTCTTTTCAGCATCTTTCTAAGTCTCTGGAGAACCTCATGTCGTTTAGGCTGTGCTACTTAATGAAATACCCCCATAATTTCTGCGTTCTGGTTTGTTGCTCTTTTGGTGGACTGTACCATATTCGCTTCTTTTCACTCTTTCTCCGTTATAGATGTTACTCAAGATCTTGCGTATTTATTTCATAGCTGCGTCTCTTCCCTTTTTAAGTAGTTTAGCTGCTATTCCGTAAGTCCCTGGGGTTTGGTTGTTTCTTAGTATTTTGTCTGCGCCAAAGCCTCTTTCACTGTCGGCGGTGCAACTGACAGGTCTATGTTATGATATATTCGTTGTTCCTCCATTTATGTACTTCCATCTTCTTGATTTAAATGAACCTCAATATATTACTTAGAAAGCTCCATACTTTCATATCGTGACCGGGTGTCTTACTAATTATCTCCAAGTTTTTAACAGAATCCTCTTTTCATACTCCGCTACCACAATTGAGGCATAGACGTAACCATTGTTATATTAGTGAAGCTACCTCTTGGTCTAAGAGCAGTTATCCTGTCACCAATCGGTTGAAAACAAATTAATTTTCCTGTTATTCTTTTACTGACCATGAAACCTATTTTGTTTTGGAAATTTCTATTGCCCGGTCTCCTATAGTATGAAATTTGTTTATCTATTTAGAGTTCTCCTGTTCCACGGTTTCTTGTTGCTCGTAGTGCTACTACATCAATTTAATATTTCTTGAGTTCTTCCGGAAATACATTGAGAGCCCAAGTTGTTGCCGAAGTTCTAACGGTCCATGTTTCAAATCTTTAAGTTGCCGTCTGTAAGCCGTTTCCGATGTTCCTTGTTTCCATTTTCATATAGAGTAAGGTCTTGACGTTTCGTAACAATTTTTTTTTCGTTGGGTGAGTTGTTGTCTACCCAGTGCTCAATCCCCAACCTGGAGGAGAAGTCCAGTTATATTTTTAGGTTGAGTATTTTATTTCCCTACTACACTCGGACTCTGCTGGCGGCCATGCGGAGAGCCTTTGCCAATGCCAGTCGGGACGTGCTTGATGGAGACAACCTGCAAATTCCTACACGGGTATACGTTTTATTGACACGTCTATTACATTTCCATGGAGGTCTGCTCTCCTAAGTCCCTTTCACTGGTCATTCAAAACGCATGGTGGCAGTAAGTACAATCAAGCGTTGCAGAAATTCAATAATAAAGTTTCTTATATCTGAAAAAAATGATTAATGTAACCTAATATGCATAGGAAGTGAAACAAAACTAAATTAAATCGGTAAAGACTCAGCAAAAATTGGGGAAACTAAACCCCATTTATATGCTACAATTTCGTGACTGTTCTTCGTACGTCCTAGGTTTCATGGCAGTCTCGGAAAGGCTTCGAGCTTCGTCAGTAGCGCATCATAAGTATCAACGAGTAGTCTTTTCTGTATCCTGCGGCTGTTACACGTTTTGATGGTATTCAGGTCACTGTAAGTGTGTACGGCTTTCTTGTGCCTATATGTGAAGGGCAAGCTCAGGGACTACTGTAGGGATTGTGATACCGTTTTCGCAAATAGACTCATTAACGAGGAAAGTTTGTGTGTATAATTTATAAATATTTCGTGCAAATATGCTGAACCATGATGAATTAAAATCCCGTTCAACGATTTTATGTCTGTCGTCAGGAACTACCTTGGGTATTTTGATGCGGTTTTGAGTAACAATCTCATTCACGAGGAAGGTTCGTGTGTATCTTTTATTGCTGCTACGCCAGACAAGTGACACGGGCGTAGTTACTTAGGGCAACCCGTTGAAGGTTCAGTCATGTCTCTAGTATAACACTATATTCTGTGCGTTACTTACGATATACGTACTTTAGCTGAAAAAAATGTTCGTTGTGATTATGCTGAAACATTAAAATATTGTTTAATGTCTCAGAGTTGCAATGAGTAAATTGAAAGTAAACATATGGTAGTGCTAATATGTAGTTCTGCTTGTATGGAGTTTTTGCACCAAGTGCTCTAACTACATAACAACCAGGAGACTATGTAAATCTGAATTAAATAGGTAAGACACATATAGCACAACGATATGACGCACAAGTAAGCTTATACACTTTGAGCCAACAGTCCCTAAATGTGGTAATGATGATGATGGTGATGATCAGTTGTTTAGGGTGGTGAACGATGAGGTCATGACCGCTCTTTGAACATGGTAGCAATTTGAAGAACAGTATCAGCCCAGGGAGACAAGACTAGACCTTCAATATACAAAACTTATGAGTCGGTAGATGTTTATTATCTTCAGTTCCACATAAATGCACAGTCCTACGTTGGTTCTTTCTTTGCATCAATCAAAGACAATCAACATATTTATTTCAGTGGAGTATGGCTCGAACAAGATGCTAAACGATAACTGATGACTTCTTCGTGGCTTCATGTTCGTATACGGTGGCAATTAGCCATATCTGTCAAAATCAGTCGACAAACTGCACTGAACAAACAACGTAAGTAGTTAATTAAAAGATATAGCGCGTTTCGTCCACTTCCACAGGTGATTGTCCATCTCTGCTGGGGTCACTAAGCAAGAAGTAGCGCTCACTTGGAACCTGGAAGTTTTGTTGTATAAATCGAATTGCTATTCGTCCGTCTGATTTCATCAAATGTCAGACGTTCTTTTACATGTTGTGGAAGTTCAGTTTGTGCTAAGAGGTAATCTTAATCACGATAAACTTCTGAACTGATAAGAAGCCATGTCGCAGGTTGATAGTAATGTTACACTCGTGTAAGCTCTTAGCTTGGCTTTGACTGAACTACATGTGCTTCATAACGGTAAAACTTCGTAGAAGCAGAAACGAATGTGTCTCAGGTTCATGATTCGAGCTGCAAGACAATGGAGTGTTCTAGTAGAATACACAATGCGATGAGGAAGCAAGCAATGTTCGAGCATTATTTGATCAGTTGACTAATTGCAAACACTGGACTCACCGGTACGTCCAAGTGAGACGATTTAGTTGGTCATTAATAGTTGCGATGTATTTTTCAGATGCAGGCTATTAAATCGGTACATCATTACAGCCTAATTGCTATATTCAACTGAGGAGTCGACATGTCGATTGTTGCTCTTCACCGAACAACTGGAGAAACTATTCTCTGGAAGATTATTCCGTTACTTTTTATTCTCTGTTGTGTACTAAGACAAGCATCTCAAGAACTTTCAAGGCATCAACGAAGCTTACTGTAATAGATCGCGTTGACTTACAGTTGGGTTGGGTTATATTTGGGGAGGAGACCAGACAGCGAGGTCATCTCTATTAGGGATGGACGGGGAAGGAAATCGGCCGTACCCTTTCAAAGGAACGATCCCGGCATTTGCCTGGAGTGATTTAGGGAAATCACCGAAAACCTAAATCGGGATGGCAGGACGCGGGATTGAACCGTCGTCCTCCCGATTACGAGTCCAGTGTGCTAGCCACTGTGACTTATTTTAGAGGAAGAGCGCTAGTTCAGATGCGGAAGTCTGACGAAGCTATTAACTTGAAAGATTTAAAGTTACAAAGTAACGACAATAAACCTACATTAGAAGATCCCGACGAGCATTTGAAGCCTGTTACAAGTGACTCCTGTCTTGGCCTCTTTAACTTCTGTAGATCTTCGTCGAAGCTGTTTTCCGTATTCCGTCGCATTCAGCGCAAGACATCCGCTTGCAGTTCCTGTAAGTCTGAGATAATATCCACTTAGTCGTTCCTTCATAATTCAGAACAGGTGATCTCCAGAGGGGGCCACGTCTGGAGAATACGATGGGCCTGGCTAATAGGAATCCTACGGAAACCGTTGTTTTCTGACTCGTATGGGGAAGAGCTCTGTCGTGTTGCAAGAGCACTTTTAGTGACGGTGCACACTCTCGTCACACAGGCGCCGATCGTTTTGGAATACCCCCAGTGTTTACAGCCTCCTTCCACAGAAATCACCCCTTTCAACGCTATTCTTGACGATCAGACTGACATAATGATTTCAGCTGGGAAATTGGGCTGTACAGGAATCACACTCCCAACGGCATGCTGCAGTGGTAACACCGGTTCCCGTCAGATAACTGAGGTTATCTGACGGCTGAACTGGGCTAGCACTTGGGTGGATATGCCGAGCGCTGTTGGTAAGTGCGGTGCATTCAGCGATTGTGAGGTAAAGTTGAAAGACGTGCATGGACCTTGCATTTCTTTCACTTATTTACGATAGTTTAGTCATTTTATTACCATTACTAATACGGCAATAGCATGCCTGCTATTCTGCTGATTATTTCAGTATGACTGCATAATGAAACTGGAGAGAGGAATGGAGCAAGGTACTTTTATTTTATTTCCATATGCTGCAATCAGCTAGCCATGTTGGCTTTCCTTTTCCCGCGTTGACCTTTTAGCTTGGAAGCATCAGCCGGTAGTTTGAACGACTTGGAGAAGTCAAAGTAGTCCTTCTTCTTATTCTTCTAAGTAGGAGTACCAACCTAAAACTCAGCTTCTCCAGCACTTTTGGCTCTGTAAAGAGGCCTCCCTGACAACTCCCCGACTAAATCGTATCAACTCACAAGTCATTCCGCCAAGTCAGGAATGTCTGCTTGAACGGCAGCTAGTTCGGCGACAGATCCGTACATCCGGATTGGCCGACGAAAAATGCGCCAATTCCCACCCCCACAAGTCTCGGCACCGCTGGAGCAACGGCCAGTAGGCGGTTAGCAGTCGTGAAGAGCCGGTGGCGAGATGCAGAAGAAAACGGTTGCAAGCTGGTAAGCATGCGTGCTCTTGCTAGATTCAGAAGCGGATTGAGTCGCGAATACATATTGAAATGTTAGGTGATCTTTAATTTCGGGAGGATTTGCATCTCATTGCTTTTATTTCGCTGTCATTTTGCTATTTTGTTTTTGGACTTGGCGTCAGAGCCTGGTCGGTTGCAGTATGCAAAACATACGTGGGAGTCTCAGTTATCACGTTCGGTATAATTCAACCACTTTCGTAACTACTTTGCCTGCAGCGAATGTCTTTCCTTCTCCAATACTCCATGATATTAGCGAACATTTCATAACGGCCTTTGTGTATTAGATTTTCCCTTCGTTGTCGCCCACGTGTGAACACGTGGCGAGTAGTTCTGCACACGATTGAATTGAACCAGAAGTAGCGAGGCCCGCGTTTCTTGTTATTGATATTCGTAAATAAGTGTGTTGCAGAATGAGTTTTATGAATGTTATTAGTTTAAGGACGGGAGGCCGCTTTAAGAACGTGCATCCACTAGTAGTTCATAGTTTGCCTTTTGAATATATTTACGTATTAGCTATTGGATCCCGTCTCTTACCTTTCACTGATTATTAGAGCAAATTCTTTTCTGAATGGTCAGCTCCCACCTTTCCTTGTCCATTTCGAACGCTAGTATTGTGGGTGATTGTTGAATTGGGGTCATATCCCTCTACGCCCCCCACTCTTGTGTTAACGTCCATCGGTAACAAGACATGTATACTCAATAATTATACATCGTTTGTACAAGTGTAATTTCAATTTATAATAAATTGTGGAGCTTTTAATTCGACTTTCAATGAAAAGTGTTAACCCCATTTATAGAAATATCAAGGAAATGCTAGCATTGCAAGGCCTCCCTACTGAAAATGCTCCTCTTAAGATGATAAAATTGATTGTAAACCGAATGAGTAGTTTTTCTTTGATCGTGGTGGGTATTTTTTATACAGTGAGATAGACGATCCTTGAGCTAGGCCCTAATCCTTTCTGATGTGCCGACACTTCTGCATTAAATTCGATCCCAGTCCTCCGTTCTAGACATGGGAAAGTTACACTAATAGGGCAATTGTGAGCAAAATCCACGTTATGTGGTGAAAGGGCAGGCCCTGCCATTCCCAATCCCTTGTAATGGGCCAGGCACCTCTTTTAAAGTTAGGAGCTACTTGAATGAGAAGCATCGGCTCCGGTATCGGTATCGACATATGGGCGGGAGAGCGGCGTGCTGACCACATAGCTCTCCATATACGCATCCAGTCACGCCTCTGAGCCGAAGATGACACAGCGGCCGGTCGGTAACGCTGGAGCTTCATGGCTTCTCCGGACGGTGTTTAGTTTAGATTTTAGGGTTTACACTCCTTGTTATTCTACTGCCACCTACTGTCGGACTTAAGTACTACACACGTACCACTGAAACAACGATTCGACGGGCGTACCGTGAATGACGGGGAAAAAAATTATCTGTAAATGAATATGGAACACCTCTCGTATAAATGAAATCCGACTCTGATCTAGGTTTTACAAGGTACTGCATGTTGAAAATCTGTTTACAATCGCACCTGACTTGCAGTTCGACTAACTGTTACACGCGCGACTTCAACTTCTTGCAGTATTGGACCAGTGTCTTGTGACGGTTGTGGTTTGCCGCAGCGCTGAGGTGGCGGCCACAGACATGAGAGCCGGCGGGGACTGCGGCGTGGCAGCAGGAGGCCGCTGGCTGATGACGCTGGCGTTGGTGTCTGCGGGCCTGGCGGCCGTGTCGCCCCCGCCGCCTCCATCGCCGCCGACCCCACCGCGCTGCCGGCTGTCCGAGTTCCCGTGCGGCGGCGGCGGCGGTGGCGGCCCCTGCGTCGCGCTCGACAGGTTCTGCGACGGCGCAGACGACTGCGGCGACAAGTCGGACGAGCCGCGCTACTGCTCCCGTGAGTTCCGCCTGCCTGCTCTCTGTCCTGCCTCCTACTCTAGTTGAGGCCGGTTTTAGTAACATCTTCCGACTACGGTTGCCGTAAGGGGGAATCCTGACTTGTTTCTGTCTCTGCAATTAGTGACCGGCTTGCAAGGCAGTCACGTCTTAGGTAACGTACAAGAATGAAATAATATTTCATGGGTGAAAAATGTGTGTACATTCAGATGCTTGGACAATCTTAATGATATTCATCACACAATCCAAAACATTAAGATGAAACAGATCTTTGTACTGTCGCCAATGGGACACAGTGAATGCACACTGGCACGTGAAACTTAAGCACAAAGTAGCGTTCGCGTGATATGTCACTGCCAAGGTACAAAATGAGACGCAAGAAGGATTACAGCAAAGAACTGAAAACAACAGAGAAATATGTACTGAGACAAACACGAAAGACACTTTAATTCAAAGACAAGAATTACAATTATGGAACAGCGATTCATGATGGATATAAGAGAGATATAGGAACAATTAATGCATCCAGAAAAATTGTCAAATATGACCGTTTTGATGGCCCACGTGTTATAGGGAGAGAAGCGTAACGTTACATAGAAATACTGGCTTCCAAACCATTGAGCACCGTATTCTCACCCAACCACGCTATTATGACACTGTACTCCTCCCCTATGTGCGTCTTTCTAGGCTTGAATTCGGCCCGAACTTAATTTTAATGCGTCGCAATGCGCAACCGCATGGAACTGCACAGGTACAGGAGGTCTTGCAACAAGAAGATATTCGGCCAACACACTAGCATGCCTGTTCCCATACTTTAAATCCCATCAGGTACGTTTGGGAAGCGTTGCGTGCGTGTGTGTGTGTCTGTGTGTGTGTGTGTGTGTATGTGTGTGTATGTGTGTGTTTTGAGGTTTCCGGGCGCTAAACAGCGTGGTCATCAGCGCCCAAACGCATAGAAACAGGAACACATGCGGTGAAGGGACACAGACGGACAGCGAACAAGGAGAACGGCTAAAAGACACAGACCTGACGTAGTTACAAATCCTCACATACAGAGGCAAAGCAAGAGGCGAAGGAACGCACTAAAAAGGGAAAGGAAACACAAGGCAAATAGAACAGAAATCTAAGTGAAACAAGTAGGTAATCGTGACTGGCGGAGCTCTTACTTAAAACCTGGGTGAGCCAGTCACCCAGCAGCACATTAAAATCCTCTCCCTAAAATCCGAGGCAACAAACTGGACAGGACACAAAACCTAAGACCTTAACCATAGTCGTTGCGTCGTCTTGCAAAATAGAGGGCAAATCCGGTGGCAAGAAAACCACCGCCCTCTGGTCAGAGAATAAAGGACAGTCAAGTAAAATGTG